>NW_025999968.1:7157784-7232758 GCF_001458135.2 Marmota marmota marmota | reverse complement strand
TTTTTTTCTTTTTCTACTTCCTTCATATATAAAATAGGGTTTGCTGTGCTTTGTTTTTGTGGTATTGGGGATTGAACCCAGGGCCTCATACGTCCTAGGCAAGTACTTCTGAGCTACATCCCCAGTTCTATTTTATTTCATTTTAAGACAGAGCCTAAGTTGCCCATGCTGGCCTCCAACTTGCTATTCTTCTGCCTCAGTCTTGAGATTAGTTAAGTAGCACATAGTACAGGGAGTTTGGGGGATACTGGGGATTTAGCCCAGAAGTGATTTACCATTGAGCTACATCCCCTAAATCTTTTATTTTTATTTATTTATTTTTTTATTTTGCAACAGGGTCTCACTAAGTTGCTTAGGGACTTGCTACATTGCCTAGCCTGGCCTTGACCTTGCACAATCCTCCTGCCTCAGCCTCCTAAACTGCTGGGATTACAGGTGTGTGCCCAGTATTATCTTATTGATTGATTGATTTTTCAAGAGTGTGTTTTAAAATTTCCAAATGTTTGTGAATTTCAAATTTTCTTCCTGTTATTGATTTATATTTTTACACCATTATGGTTGAAATCCCTACTTGACATTTTTTCCATGTTCTTGAATGTTTTAAGACTTGCTTTTTGACCTAATATGATTTGTCCTAGGGAATATTTTATATGCACTTGAAAAGAATATTTACTCTGCTAATGTTGGATAAATGTTCTACCTATGTCTGTTAAGTGCACTTAATCTACAGTGTTGTTCAGTTCTGCTGTTTTCATATTGATTTTCTGTGTGGAGGATCTATCCATTGTTGAAAGTGGGATATTTAAGTCCCTTATTATTATTGCATTGATGTCTATTTCTCTGTTCAGATCTTGTTTTATATATTTAGGTGCTCTGATGTTGGGTATGTATGTGCTTATAATGGTTACATGCTATTGATGAGCTGACTCCTTTATCATTTTATAATGACCTTCTCTGTCTTTTGTGACAGTTTTCATATAAGGTCTATTTCATCTCATGCAGATATCGCCACCCATGATCTGTTTTGGTTATCATTTGTATAAAATATCTTCCCCCCCCCATGTGTTCATTTTCAATCTATGTAGGTTATTAAAACTGATGTGGAATGGAAGCAAGTAGATGGGTTGTTTTTATACATTCATCCATCTTATCTGAAAGTACAAGTAAACAAAACGGAAACAGATCTGAACGCCTCAATGGATCAGCAAGGCTTTCTTTATTAAGCAGTGGAACAGCACATTTTCAGGAGAAAAAATGGCAACTGGTTACAACAGGGGTCTGATTTTTATAGGGTTTAAGTGAGACTTGAATCATAACAGAATGTGTCAGTTGGGCAGTCAGGGGGAACAGGTGTACAAGTTCAAAGTCCATTGTTGCTGGGAAATGGTCCAGAGCACATTGTTTTCCTGCTTTCCCTGGGAACCACTGTCCTCCTTTCTCCCTGGGGGTTATGGTTTTTTTATATCCTTCATTATCACAGTCATACTTTAATTATTTAGACATAGTTTTCTTTAGATCGGGGATCTGAGTAGTTATTTAAAGTTGTAAATTCTTTGTTCATATCTTCATGACTCACAAAAAAGTGAGTAAGAAGCTGGATTTTCAACTCAATAGAATTTCCGGCACTTCAGCATAGCAGCTGTGCCACTCGTTGATGCAAACACCAGGCCACTAACGAGGCCTCAGGAATGGTTCCAAAACCCAAGGTAACAGAATCTGTTTCATTTTCCCTTTGGAAACTGGTTTTTTCTCTTAACCAAGAAAATAGCTCTCAGGTGGGTAGTGGCTTAGAGGCTGGAATATAGATGGAGGGAAGGTTTGTTTGAAGGGATGAAAGGAAGCAGAGTCTCCAACACCCACAGCCATAGGAAGGACAAACATTACACACAGCTTATCTTAATTAACATAAACTAGATACAGCAGTCAACCAATAAGGAATCTCCACAATTAATGACTCGCTGGCATTACTTCATAAACCACTCCCCCTGGCAAAATGCCAGGCGCCATCTTGACTTGTTTACAGACCTTAACAGAAGACCTCTAAGAATGTGTTAAGAGATAAAGAAAAGGGAAATTGGCCACTGCCCTTTATCTTTAGGTGAGAATCAAAGCAGGATAATCTCGGCTGTGAAGTAAAGTCAAATACTCATAAAACAATCTCACATGCACTGTTGACATGCAGTCTACCCAACATATTCCCACTGCCTGTAGGAATGATAAGGCTGATCATTTTATCCTGGCCTGACACCACCCATGATTGCCTAAGTCAGAAAATGTCTAAACTCTCTCTGATAAGCGCTCCAAGTTCCTTCTTTGGGACTGGAAAACAATACACTGGGGTCTTTGCAGTCCTGGGTTGGGGGACTGGGTTGTGTAACTATGTGTGTGTGTGACATGGATGCTGGATACTGATCTCAGTCTGAAGAAGACAAGACCAACTGTACACCTCTGAGTTGAGGATTTGCCCCAGGTCCCAGATTTGGCTTCATTTTCTCCCACTTTGATTTATGTGGCTAATTAGGAATACTTTAGGAGATAGGGTTAAAGATCTTCATCCCCAATTTTTAAGGCAGAACATATAGTCTTGAAGACCATGATGATTAAAATACCAAGCACATTTGGGGAAAAAAATCTTCATTTTCAAATGGACTGTTCTCATTAAAATATGCTGTGAACTGGTAGTGAATGTGCATGGCTTCTCCAGGAGGAAGGCATTCTGGGGAAACATGCAAAATTGTGGGTGTGGAACGCCATCAGGCAGGTGGTTGGATTGGGATTTAAATGTCAAAAAGAGTAATTAAAAGTACCAGGTAAGGAGCACTTTCCCTCTCTTCATCTTAGCAAGTGAATAGTATTTAATTGGAAAGTGTTTAATGATCTTATAGGATATGATTTTTAATTATTTTTAATTATATAGGATATAAAAATTTTTAATTTTTCTACTCCAGTTCTTTGGGGGAAGATGGCAAGAAGAATATTTTTCAGAGGCTTGGCATATATCTTTCGAAAACAGTTGTTCAACCCCAGGGCTGGGAAGCCTCACTGTACTCTTTTTCAATCCCAGAGAAAGAACTTGGATGACTCAACAGAGAGGGTTTGGACATTTTTTTATTCATGTCGTCCTGGGCAGCTGCAGAGTGGAACGATATGGAGGGCAGAGATGCTCCGGAAGGCAGGGGGAATGTACAGACAGATTGCATGCTCGCTGTACAGATGGATTTCTTCAGATGTTTTATGAGTATGTTCTTTTATTTTATAACCAAAGTTGCTTTGCTTTGATCTTCACTTAAAGATTGGAGACAAAGGAACTGGCTAGTTTTCCCCTCTCCATTTCCTTTGTTATCACATTCTTTAGAGTCTTTATGTTTTTTTCTTTTTCTTTTTTATTCTTTTTAGATATCTATGCCAGTAGAGCATATTGTAACATGTTATACATGTGTGGAGTATAACTTCCCATCCTTATGGTTGTACATAATGTACACTGATCATGTATTCCTATATGAACATAGGAAAGTTATGTCTGATTTATTTCACTGTCTTTCCTATTCCCATCTCCCCTCCCTTCCTTTTTTTCTCCTTTGTCTAATCCTAAGAACTTCTATTTTTCCCTACCCCCACCTCAAATATTCTCTTTTATATGTGTATGTATTAGATCCGCATATAAAAGAGAATATTTGACCTTTGGTTTTGAGGGATTGGCTTATTTCACTTAGCATGATAGCCTTCAGTTCCATCCATTTCCTGACAATTTTTAATTTCATTCATAGATCAGTAATATTCCATCGTGTGTGTGTGTGTGTGTGTGTGTGTGTATCACATTTTCTTTATCCATTCATCTGTTGAAGGGCACCTAGGTTGGTTCCATAGCTCAGCTATTATAAATTAAGCTGCTATAAACATTGATGTGGCTGCATCACTGTAGTATGTCGATTTTAAGTCCTTTGAGTATGTGCCAAGGAGTGGGATAGCTGGGTCAAATGGTCCATCCACTTCAAGTTTTCTGAGGAATCTCCATACTGCTTTCCAGAGTGGTTGCACCAATTTGCAGTCCCACCAGCAGTGTATGAGTACATCCTGTCTCACTGCCCTGAACAACAAACTTTCCTAGGTTTTAGGAAGCTAGTCAACCATGAATGAGGGAGCAGAGAAAGGACAATGAAGGGTGACTGAAAACCACACGGAACCTTATCTCACAGATCACACCTGGAAGGTTATAGCACCTGTGTGTTAAACCTGTCCCGGTCATAATTGTATCCCCTAAGAAAATCCATTGTTTCAAGATCATACTCCACCAGGTAGCCTGGACCCTCCCTTATCATTGAAGCCATGTCACAACCCCCAATCACCCTGACAACCAAAACATTAAGACCCTCACTAAAAATGCTTGCTGAATTCTTCTCAAAGAGTAATAAACTGATTAAGGCGGCAGGAAATTGAGGCAAAAACAGGGGGGACTCAATTTCCTTCAAAACTTCCTCTCTGTGAGTACTATACCACCCCCTCTTGTAGGTAGTCTGCAGTTCTTATGCCGGGAGTCAAAAGTCAAAAGGTGGACCTGGGTTGTGCTCTCTGGAGACTTCCCTGGAACCCCCAATAACTCTGGAGGGCTGGAGAAGCACACTGTTCTCTTCCCTGAGAGGACCCACTGTCTGCCTTGAGAACATCCCCCTTTCCCTTTTCCTTTCCATTCTAATAAGCGCATGCCTGTTACTATGAGTGACATGTCTGAAATCTTTCTGGCATGACAGCAAGAACTGGGATAAGGGGGGCCTTCAGGTCTGCCTCAGCTTTTCAGCAGGGCTCTGCCCTGCGGCAGGAGGCACCCAAAGCAGTCTTATTCCTTGATCTCACTCACTGTGGATAAATGAGCTCGATATTTGTCATGTGCATGGATAACAGGACATTAATATTAGGAAAGGCTTAATGACACCCTCAAAAGGAGTGCTAATTAAATTTTCTTGCAAATCAGTAGAAAAGGAGCCTGTGAATAAATCAGCTACAAACAGCAGACAGATATTTAGAAAAATGTTTTTATAGATCTAAGTACCTGAAAAGAACTGGTGGCTAGGCAGACCAGGAAGTTGAAAAACAACAGTTTACAGACTTAATGAGTAACAGGCCTGTGGCGGGAAAAGTTGGAGGTAGTGAATGGTGCACATTCACTATCGGTTCACAGTGCTGGAGGTAGGATAAGAAAATGCATCAATAGTGAAAGTTCTCATCAACAAATTCCATGGGTTTCCCACTCCATCTTGTCCCCCACCTCTTGATTCTTCCCATCTGTGCACAACAATCAGGTAACTCTACAGTTTTTCTTTCAAACATGTTTGGCTGGAATCAATAGTTTAAAAAATGCCTATTTACTTTTATACAGTGAGGTAAACAAGGTGGTATGTTTGTGTCTGTATCATGTGGCTATTTAATCATGTAGCTAGCAAGTTGTTTAAACTGAGTATGTTTGAAACAATGAGTTATTCAACAGAATGCAAGAAAGGTAAGAATGAAGAGTCTTTCTGCATCAGAGGAGTATCTGAGTAACTCAAACTGGAGGTTATAAACCAACCAGAAGCATATGAACTCTTGGCAAACTTGCTTTGCTTTGTAGGAGTCCTTGTGAATATATTGAAGCAGCATATCTGCCTTTTAGTTTTGAGTCTGACTTGTTCTGTGTCTCTTCTTGTTCATGAAGACCTTTTTGATACTATCAAGTCTGTAAATCTTTTCCTTTGTGGGTTTGTCTATCCTTACGAGCTTTAAGAATTAACAAGTATTCGGTCCTATTATTTTTAGTCATTTAAAATTATTTAATTAAAGATATTTAACCTGAATTCTTCTAAATCCATTTGGTTCATGATAAAAGCAATAACCAGTGTTCTTTAAGAATTCAGGAGATTTTTTTTTTTTTTAAATCACAGTGATTTCAAGATCAAAGAAAAACAGTAACTTCTAGTTAAGGAGTTTTTTTTTTTTTCCCCTGGGGGAGGTATCGTTTGAATTCAATTAGATATTTGAATTCCGTTGAATTCAAAGTTGAATGATGGATGACAGAAGCTGAGGCCAATGGGTGGTGACATAGAAGAAATCAGCATGTCCTGTTCTTTCTGTTCTATTCCCCTAATATACTTCAGCACCTAAAATGCACAGCTCATTGTGACCAAGATTTAGTATAGTGGTACAGAAGGTGCTTAGCAAGGAATGCTCCTTTGAACATCTCTGTTTATGTTTTTGGAAAATCTATACATGTACTTCTATTAGGCATGTAGTTAGAAGTAGATTGGCTGATTATAGGAGTGCTTGTATAGTCCTCATTTTAATTAGTGTATTCCTGATGACAAAGTTGAGCAACTTAAATACATTTATTGGCCATTTAAATACTCTATTTTGTGTGTGATGTGTGTATTCAAATATTTTGTTCAGTTTTCCATTGATTTGTTGATTTGTGGAAATATATATACATTAGGGTATAAATCTTTGTCATGTACACATATGGAAAATATATTTTCTCACTCCATGGGTTGCCTCCTTACTTTTGAAGACGTATCTTTTGGTGAATTGAAGTTATTCAATCCTAGGATAAGCTAGCTTTTCATTTATTACTTCATATCACCAAGAAAGGAATAAGACACTAAATAACAATGTATTCCCTATTTAAAAAATCAATGGCACTGGGTACAGTGGCACTGACCTGTAATCCCAATGGCTTGGAAGGCTGAAGCAGGAGGATGGAAAGTTCAAAGTTAGCTTCAACAACTTTGCAAGGCCCTAAGCAACTTAGCAAGTCCCTGTCTCAAAATAATAGATAAAAAAAGGGCTGGGCATGTGGCTCAGTGGTGGGTCCAATCCTCATTATCAAAAAAATAAATAAATAAATAAAAGAGAGAGAGAGAGAGAGAGAGAGAGAGAAATCATTGGCTACCACAGTCATATAGATGTTATACAATATTCTAAAAACTGTGTTTTATCTCTCACATTTAGATTTTCAGTGCATTTTAAATAGATTTTTTTTTGTCTCTGGTCTTAGGTGGTGGCCAATCTATAATTTGTCCATACAGATGTCCCATGGACACAGCATTTATTGGGAAGATCATCTTTTTATGCAACATGACATTACTTTAGCTTTTCATCTAGATAGTAAGTCTTCAGTTTATTGTATTGGCTTTTTAGAATCAACTC
This sequence comes from Marmota marmota marmota, assembly GCF_001458135.2. Taxonomy (NCBI): domain Eukaryota; kingdom Metazoa; phylum Chordata; class Mammalia; order Rodentia; family Sciuridae; genus Marmota; species Marmota marmota. The sequence continues at coordinate 7,225,585 of NW_025999968.1, read as the reverse complement.
CTTAATTCAAGAATTTAAAAAAAATTAAAAACTACTTGCATTTTGATTAAATTTCCACTGAGTTTCAAATTTAACTTGGGGAGGATTGACATTTAATTTTTTTTCTATCTGAATATGGTATATTTCTAAATTTATATATATCTTCTTTGTTTCTAAGAAGTCTTTTATAGATTTAAGTAGAGAGGTTTTATATATCTTCCATTTTGTTTATTTCTAGATTTTCTTTTCATTAGGAGGGTGAACTATTGTAAGTACTATTCTCAAGTGTATATTTTCTACTTGCTTAGTGTGCATATATAGAGATACAATGATTCTTTAAAATGGCTTATTTTTTTTAGAAAGTTTTAGGCTTATAGAAAAATTGAGAAGCTAGTAGACAGTTTCAGTAACTCCCATGACTAGATTTTCCTGTTATTAACATCACATATTAGTATGATAACATTTGTTAAAATTAATAAACCAAATCTGATACATTGACCATAACTAACATCCGTAGTAAATTTATGTTACTTTAGTTTGTATTCAATGTGTTTTCTGTGCCTGGATCCCATCCAAGGTATCACATTACACAACCCTGTCATATCTCCTTATGCCCCCATTAGCTATAGGAATTTCTCAGAGTTTCCTTGTTTTTGATGACCATGACTATTTTGAGGAGGGGATGTTTGGCAAAAGAAGCTACTCACCTTAGGGCACAACAGGAAATAAAAGAGAAAAAGGAGCTATAGGGATTTCAACATCCATTTCAAGGGCCTGGCCTAATGACCTAGTTTCTTGCACTATGTTCCACCTCCTAAAGATTGCATTACTTCCCAATAGCACTGCAGCACATTTAGGGATAAATGCCTGTTTATCAGCAACATCTAAGATCCAAACTGTAACACCACATATTAAAAGAATTGTGTAACATGCCAAGCATGGCGGCACATACCTAAAATCCCAGGGACTCAGGAAGTTGAGGCAGGACTATCACAAGTTCAAGGCCAGCCTCAGCAACTTAGTGGGGCCCTAAGCAGCTTTGTGAGACCTTGTCTCAAAATAAAAAATTAAAAGGGCCAGGAAAGTTGCTCAGTGGTTAAGCACCCTGATTTCAATCACTGTACCCAGGGGTGTGGGGCGGAGCGATGTTATTGGGCAGACATCTCATTAAATGAAATACACTCTAGCTCTGGGTTTTAAAAAACAAAACAAACAAACACCTCTCTATTCCCTGATTTCTAGTTTCTTACCTACAGAGAACTGACAACCCCAGATTACTCACCTCTGAGATATTCTCTCTTCCTGAAATTTTATTCCCTCTAGTTTTTCTTGGTTTTGCCGTTGTCTGATGCTCTTAAGTATATTGTTATGTAATTAATTCAACTTTCCTAGTTGTTCTCAGAGAGTGTTAATATCCCACAGAGTACTCCATCCTACCTAGCTATGACATTTTATGATTCTAGTTTTTATTTAGGTTTGCAGATTGTGACACTTAGAAAACACATTCAAACACACACACACACACACATACACACACACATATCACTTAATATAAAAATTTTCCAAAGTCTTTACAGAAGCAAAATAACATTTTACTTAACTTTCTATTAGAGAATACATAATCAGATGCCCTTTTCTACATATCAGGAAAATTATTAAATTTTTTTTGTTCAACCAACAGAGAAACTGTGGCCTCCTGCCAGTCTTCTATTGTAGCAGAAGATTAAGGAAATCAGTGCTTTTGAAGGTCTAAAGGTTTTATTTGCTCTATGAATTCTATGCCCATAACACCTCACCTTTAGTATAGATCAGTTAGTAGCATTCTTACCTTGTGATCTACTTTAACTAAAAAGCATTTTTAAAAGCTAACAATACTCATGTTGCTTAATTTGTGTTTCAACTTTTGTACTCAATAAATATGAATTGATTAGGTAATATATGCCAGAAATAATTTTAGAACTAGATATTCAATATAGAAGAGTTTATTTTCTAGTGAGCAAGACAGATAAATAAATGATAATTAAAAGATAGAGAGGTAAGTGCTATGATATGCATTAGCATAAAAGCACATTTTTCTTAATTTTGAACTTTATTTTCAGATTCCTTACATAAAATAAAGCATAACAGTAATGAAACAGCTGTATTAGGAGCAAGTGTGACCATTTTCTGCAATTTGACAACTCCAGCAAATGTCGTGCAAATCACCTGGCAGAAGATCCAAGACTCTCTACCACAAAATATTGGCACTTACAGCAGTAAATACGGAGAAAAGATTCTTCCACCATACATAGACAGGCTGCACTGCAAGATCATTGAACCCAATTGCTCCTTCCTGACAATCAATGAAGTAACATTTGACGACGAAGCCTGCTACAAATGTGTCTTTAACGTGTTTCCTCATGGAAGTCATGGAGGAAAAGTCTGCCTGAACATCTTAAGTATTTAAATGTTTTCTGTGGGGTCAGAGTACTGAGGCAGAAATCATGGGCTTGTGGTATTTTAAGGTTGGCATTCAGAGAATGTTAGAGGATGAAGGACTGATAGAGAGCATCCCAGCCAAGTCATTTACTATATGTAAGGGATTAAAAAAAGGGGTTGGGGGAAAGCCAGTAACGATCAAGTGACTGCCCATGTTCACACAGTGCAGGACCTTCTCCCCTGTCCTCTAACTTCTTTACCCTGCACTGGCTTTCATCTGTGAAGCATCCCTTCATTCAGCTGGAGAGTTGAGAAAAGTGAGGAAAAGAAAAAGACTTTAGGGTAAGAGAAAGAATGATGAGGATTAAGAGAATAAGGAGTTTCCAGTCTTCAAATAAACAAAATGTCTCATGGCTTGTGGCAGTGCGACACAGTCACCTTACTATATTGTGATAAATGTAACTTTTAGGCTGGATGAAAGTTGAGACACCAGTTGTTCCTCTCACCTTGGAGGGGCTGTGGGTATAGGAAATGATACTATGAGGTTGTTGTTTGTTTTTTTTAAATGCAAGGAAAGGTATCTGAGAGGGCTCTTCTCAACATTTTGGGATCATATAAAAATTTGGGGAGGCCAAGTTTTAACAGCATAGGAATCTGGTATGGTATATTTTCATACTTAATTGTGTTTCTCTTTCTGCCTCAGCTGTAACTGAATTAACATCGGAACCCCGATTCAGTCCTGACTCTGAAGGTTTTCTTAGCTTTAATTATTCAGCCGTGGGAAAACCTGCACCTCGAATTTCTCTTTTCCCCTCACGGATCCTGAATTGTCCACCTGAGGAGTACCTTGCTCAGAACCCCAATGGTACCATAACGGTCACTAAAATGTACACCATCTCTATGGAAACTGTGAGGTCCCTAGGACTCCAACACCTGATTGTGCACATGGATCACCCTCTAAGGAATGAAGAGAAGATTGTTTCTCTGCCAGAAAAACAAGAATGTAAGTAGCAGTGAAGCCCAGAGAGGGGAAATATTTATCTTCCCTTAAAATTCACTTTCATAGGTGTTTGTTAAGTCATGTACTTTGAAAAAAAAAAAGTCATACACATGCATAGTTAAAAGACTGAAATAATGAAGACAGCCTCATAAACCTGCTCACCTGCTCCCTGGGGCAGCTGTTTTTAAATAGAAGATTTTGAAATTGATCTTGATATGTCTTCTACCCAATTTCTACCTCAATCACTTTGGGCTTATTTACTCTACCTTCAACTTTTCCTCTGCCCTTTCCCTTCCTCTGCAACCTTTATGGTTAAGCCTGTTTCTTGTTTCATACTCCACAAAAAGTCTCTCTTTGCTGTCCATTTCTTTCTGCCTTCTTTCCCTTCAAGCTCTGCCAACTGTATTTATAACCATAATTTTTTTTTATTATGACTAGGTATAAACCATTTATTCTTTTACCAAAGTAAAATAACAAAGTATTGTTGATGGACTCCCAGAAAGAAGGCTTTAAGGAGTAAAAAAAGTAATTATTTGTAATTAGTATGTTAAGGTTTTAATGAAATAAAAATTTATATACAACATCATTCTCAAACTAGAAGCCTTAAATAGGTTAGCCCCAAAGTGTTTCTTTTTAAACAGTTTAAATTATTTGTCAACATTTAAAGATCCATAAATTTCAGGTGAATATTATGGGTTTCATCTTTTCTCTAAAATGGAAAGTTCTGGCAAATCTGGGCCCACATTTGTGCTCGGTGACGACTATCTCATCTTGTTTCCTTAGCTTGGGTGTGGGTGCTCACTCAGTTCTATAACCATAATTAAACAGGGTTAATAGGAATGGGATAATTTTTAAAGAGCTCAAGAAATAGTATGTGAATAATGTCTTTATATTCTACCCAATAATCTTTTAAAATTAGAATTTCTCCAAATATTTACTCTGCATACTGATAATCTGAGGTTTTATTCTACCACTTTACCATTTATTTTCTGTTATCTCACCTTTAGTCTCTAAATATTTATGGTACATACTGACAATTTAAGGGTTTAATCTACCACACTCCTATCATTTTCTGTTAGCTCACCTGTTCCTGTCTCTCTTTTTTTACTAATTTCTTTTGGTTAATGATTTATCTATATTTCCTTTCCCCCATATATTGGTTTACAGATTACATTATTTTAGTGATTGACTTGGAAATTATAACATACATCATGACTAATTAAGGTCTAAAAAATTTAATACTTTAGTAATCACTTCCCAACAGTGCAATGAGTTTATATTAACTCCCATTCCTTGTGCCAATATTTTTGGGCATTCTTTATGCTTATATATCATAGCATATTATCATTGCTATGACTGTTATTTGTTGTACTATTCATTTAGATTTACCCTCTCTGTTGCTATTCATTTCCTTGCCCATTTTTCATGCTTTTCTCTGAAATAATTTTTCCTCTACGTGGAGAATTTCTCTATTGCTTTCCTTTAGTAGAGGCTTACCTGGGACCAATTTTCTCAATATTTTTGATTAAAGAATATGTCTTTACTTTTGAAGAACATTTTCACAAAATTTGTGATTCCAATTTGACAGATTTTTTTGCATTAATTTGACAATGTCAAATATGTCATTTTATTGACTTTCTATTACCATGATTACTGTTGAAAAGACATTTCTTTGTCTTGTTGCTTAGTCTTTAGAAAGAAAAGTATCTTTCCCATCCCCAGCTCTGGCTATGTGTAAGATTTTCTCCTGGTGTTTGTTGCTTACCAGTTTTATTATCATGTGCCCTAATGTAGTATTCTTATTCTGCTTGTGGTTGTCCAAAACCCTTGATTTCTTTTTTCTTTCTTTCTTTCTTTTTTTTTTTTTTGTGGTGCTGGGTATTGAACCCAGGGCCTTGTGCATGCAAGGCAAGCACTCTACCAACTGAGCTATCTATATCTCCAGCCTTTTGATTTCTTAATATGGGAGAAAATATCCTTTTCTATAAATGTTCCACATTTTGTTTACCCATCCATCAGTTTATAAATATCTGAGTTATTTTCATTTTTTGTTATGGCAAATGATTTTGCTATGAATATTTGTGTAAAAGTTTTTGCATGTGCATGTTTCCAATTCTCTTGGGAATATACCCAAAAGTAAATTGGTGGTTCACATGGTAATATGATATTGACCTTTTTGAGGAACTACTAAACTGTTTTCCACAGTGGTTGAACCATTTTAAGTTCCTAATAGCAATACACGAATGTTTGAATTTCTTCACAATCTTTCTAATGCTTTTTATTCTCTCAATTTTAAAAGAAATTATAGCCATAGCAGTGGAGGTGAAGGGGTATGTTATTGAAGTACTTTATACTCTTTAACCTAAATTCCCAAATGCTCATATCCCCAGCCCTGGGAAAAACTAATTTGATTTATATATCTATACATCTGTACATTTTCATGTAAATGTAATCATATTTGTGGTCTTTTGTGATGTATGATTTTATCTTCTCTCAGAAAGCATTTACTTTTGCTTTCTGTAGGTGCTTATTAGGGATAGATTGCCTTAATACAATTAGGGATTAGATGACTTGAAATAGTCTATACTCTTCGCTCCTTGAAAAGTGGAGTCTCTTTCTGGTCCATTCTTTTTTGATTTTGTTGTTTTTGCTTTTTTGTTTGTTTGTTTTGGGTACTAGGGATTGAACTTGGGTTACTTAACCACTGAGCCACATCCTCAGTCCTTTTTTATTTTGAGATGAAGTCTTGCTAAATTGCTTTGGGTCTCACTAAGTTGCTGAGACTGGTTTTGAACTTGCCATCCTCCTTCCTCAGCCTCCCAAGCTGCTGGGATTAGAGGTGTGTGCCTGGCTCTGGTTCATCTTTTCTACTGGAGTTTAACTCTTTGGAATTTTAAGCCTCAAGTCCTACCAGGACCCTTTGCCTTGGTAGACTTTTAATTCCAGGCTTTATTGCTGACTTTTCTGCTCAGCTTTTCAGTATCTCAGCTTTGGCTTTCACTTTAAAAATTTGTGCTTCTACTGAGTAAAAACATATCTTAAAATGAGACACTCCCTCTCTTGGCTTTCTCCTTTTACTAGGTCTATAAATTCTTAATGATCTGGTAACCCTTTGATGTTTCAGAACATTTTTAAAGTAATTTGTCCATATTTTCTTAATGTCTTCAGTGGGAGGGTTAGCCTCAAACTAATTAGGTCATTGCTAGAATTAAAACCTGCCTATATTACCCAATTTCATACTGATAAGCATCTTTTCTTCTGTTACAACTGCATTTCCATAGCTTTGTTGCCCATGGGGCCCTTGTCAAAATGTTCAGGAATTGCTGTGCTTTGAACCCACTTTCCCAGAAGTATAAGACAGCATCATTTTCAACCCTTATCACATTGCCTTAGATATTCTCTACAGAAATGATGAAGAGATCCTGACTTACCTGCTAACCAGAATTTCCATCCTCTTTTTTTTTTTTTTTTGTGAAGGAAGGTAGAAATGATACTCCTAACATTTTGCTCTATTTTGGGAATCCCTTTATGTTTGGATAAGCACTACAGAACAAGATTTGGATACAAGTGTCACCCAAAAGCTCCTGTGTTAACTCAGGAATATTCAGAGATGGGGCATGATTGGAAAAGGTGGGTCACTGGGGGCATGTCCCCAGTGCCATAGTCATGCACATATTCATATTCTCCCTCTGTCCTTCCTGGCCATCATGAGGTGAGCAGTGCTACTTCACCACCCTCTCTTGTTATGATGTTCTGCCTCGTCTTGGGCCCAGAGCAATGGACTTGACAGATCAGGGAATAAACCTTTGAAGGCATGAGCCAAAATAAGCTTTTCATCCTCCAGCTTGTTCTTGTTGGGTCACAGCAATGGAAGGCTGACTAACACACATATTCTATAGTTTATGTTAACCATCCTTCTGCCTGAATCGTCCATTGGTCCTGACGAGAAGTCACATGTCAATCTGCTAATTGCAATAGCATATACTACTCCATATTCTTTTCTTCTTTATTTTTGTTGTGGTTTGGAGATGAGATGTCCCCCAAAAGCTGATGTGTGAGACAATCCAAGAAAGCTTACAGAGAAAATGATTGGGTTGTGAGAGCCTTAACCTAATAAGTGTATTAATCCTCTGACAGGAATTAACTGGGCACTCACGGTAGGTAATTGGGGTGTGGCTGGAGAAGGTGGGTCCCTAGGGGTGTGGCTTTGGGGTTTATATTTATATCCTTCTTGAGCAGAGCTCTCTCCGCATTCCGGTCCCATGTTCTCAGATGCTTTCCTCCTCCACACCCTTCCACCATGATGTTCTACTTCACCTTGAGTCCCGGAGAATGGAGTTATCCATCCACGGACTGTGACCTCTGAAACTGTGAGCCTCCAAATAAACTTTTCCTTCTTTAATTGTTCTTGTCAGATCTTTTGGTCACAGCAATGAAAAAACTGATTAAAACAATCCTAGTGCCATGTTTTGTTTTGTTTGTTTATTCATTTTATCCTTCCATGTGAATACATGTGCTGCATTCATTTAATCTAAAATATTTCAATTCTGAGCATTTTCTCATTTCTCTGATAATTTCCTGCCTGTTCATCTAACTGATTCTTTTTGTATAAACCTCTGAGTAAATAAGCATTGAAATATTTGGATTCGATTTTTTTTTTCGAATTTTCGTATCTTTTTTTTCTCTTTTTCATGTTAGCTGGAAGGTTTTCTCAAAATTATCTTCAAACTGATTCATTGAATTTTTCCTTTTTTGGACAAATCAGGTTTTTAATTTAGAATTGCTTTGGGGATTTAAAATGAAAATTGTCTATTTTTTATAGACTTTAAGAAAGTAATATCAAATATATCTGGGAATAATAATTTGTAAAGAGTATATTTAACTTCTGTTTCTTTAATTGTCTTCCCTTACCTCCACCCCTACCATTTTAACATTATGTTTCTTTTACTTAGCCGCCTCACTTGGATGAAGCTTTCTTTATTGGAGGTTTATAAAAGGCTACAGTTTTTGGTGGGGTGAACTTTTGAGTGTAGATAGGAGACCCTGAAAATCAGAGTGTAAAGGCCTTCATTCTGGAGCCCTGAACTAAATAGCCCTTAGTTATTTGAAGTGAGTTCAATAAGTCACGCCTACTCCTCCATTTTTATTTTGGCTGGGTTGTAAGCATCTTGGCTGTCCAGCGTTGCACTTTGGAATATAAAGTAGGTGATTTTAACTATAAATTTTGTTACCCCCCCTGAGTCATCTTCTGCTTTTTCAAGGCTTTTTCTTCGTGTGTTGTCTGCTTTGTACCTCCCCAAGGCTGCAGCCTCTTTTATCTTGTACCTTCATAGCTCATTGCTTTGTCTTCTTTACATCTGCTATGTTTGATTCTTCATAATTTCTTATCACTGGAAGTTCCTCTGCAGTATTTTTGTTGTTTTGAATTTAAATCTTTTACTTTTATCACTATAATTTTAATTAAGTCTCAATAAATATTTTTGCTTATCTGTCTCTCGAAGCTGAAATTAATTAGTTTCTTTTTCCTGGTAAATCTCCCCATCTTATCTCCCATCAATCTATTGGCTAGTTTGGTTAACTTATGGTTAAGTTTACTTCTTACTAAGGTACAAAGTCTGTAAGAAGTAATGTGAATTTATAAAAGCATTATTCTTGCTTACTTTTGTGACGTATGTACTATCTCATTGAATATATATATATTGTGTGTGTGTGTGTGTGTGGGGGGGGTTGTTTGTTTGTTGTGTTTTGTTTTTTTCCTCTCAATACCAGGAACTGAACCCAGGGACACTTGACCACTGGGTCACATCCCCAGACCTATTTTTGTATTTTACTTAGAGACAGGGCCTCATTGAGTTGCTTAGTGCTTTGCTAAATTGCTGAGGTTGGCTTTGAATTCACAATCCTCCTACCTCAGCCTCCCAAGCTGCTGGGATTACAGGTGTGCACCATCACGCGTAGGCTTCCTGGGAATTGAACTCAGAGGCACTTGACCACTGAGCCACATCCCCAGCCCTATTTTGTATTTTATTTAGAGACAGGGTCTCACTGAGTTGCTTAGAGTCTTACTTTTGCTGAGGCTGGCTTTGAACTGGCGATCCTCCTTTCTCAGCTTCCGGAGCCACTGGGATTACTGGCGTGTGCCACCATGCCTAGCTCCCCTTTGCTTCCTTGTTGTTGACTTTAGAGATTTATGTTCACATTTGGGTCTTCAGGTTCAGTCTCCTCTGACCATTTAGAATGGGTATGTAGTATCTCATTGAATAAGAACATCAGTAAAAACAGAAGCTCACACAAAACAATGGCCGAGCACTCAAAAGTAAATGGCCAAAGTTATTCAACTAAAACACAGGTGCTTTTCTAACAGTATTTAGGGAAGAAGAAACTAGTGACAAGGCTCTCTTTTCCTTCATTGGTAATAGAAAATTCAAACCAGCAAATTAAACAGGGGTGAAAGTTTACTATAGGATTAATATTTATATTTAGGAGAATTTTAAAAAGGACAAGACCAACAAATAAACAAATAAACCCCTACCCTGACAAGACTTAAGAATATAAAACTCACAATATTTCATGCATTTAACATAACTTCAAATTTTCTTAGGGGCCAACATAAAACACAAGTTCAATTTTCTATTTTATCTAAGAACAATCATTGTTAATCCTTAAGAATGGCCTTTTGTTAATTTTAAATTATATTAAAAGAAGTAGGAATTATATTCAAAGGCAACATAGAAAGAAGAGGTATCTATCATATGATTTGGGAACACTAGGGTCAAAAAAACCCTATTTTTAAAAGTGTTGATGCTCAAAACCTTGCAGTTTGTTTTTTGTTTTCCCAAGAGTTCATCTTCTGGAGTTGGAACTGAACTTGTTTCCCAATTTTGCCACTTAATCACTGTGTATTTAAGTGATTCTCTTAACTACAGACACTGCATTTCCCCATCTGTACCTAATAACTGTACCTACCAGTTAATGTAAATAATCCTTGTAAAAAGCTTCTTACAGTTTTTTATATGTTAATCTTAAATATTTGTTATTATTAGAAATTCATTTTCTGATGTTATTACAGACTCTAAATTTCATTTTGGTAATGTAGTCATCCAGTATACTATATTTTGCTTAATCATTTTTCTATGATGAATATTTAAGTGGTTATGTAATTTTTTTCTCCTTTTTGAGATCAATAGGATTATATTAAATATCACATGTCTTATTTTGAAGAATATGTACCAGTTTGAGTATATTTTACTATATTTTTTTATAAATTGGAATATGGCACATTCTTGTAAAGAATAAATTTGAATGTCAGTGAAGCAGTAAGAATCAAAAGAAGAGAAGGAAGAAAAAGGGAAAGGGGGAAGGAGAGAAGAGGCATTGAGGAATGAAATTAACCAAATTATTTGTACATACAAACATATCACAATGAATTCAGCACATGTAATTATGATAAACCAATAAAATTAATAATAAAAAAAGGAATATTGCAAATTAAAGGTACCAGGATGCAGTACACTGTAGAGGAAAAAAAGTATGGTCATGAAGAACATGTTTCTGGTTTTTCTTTCAGGTGCTACTTGTTCTTCTACTTGCATATATATAGTTTCGATGATCTTCGTTTGTGTTTTTCTTAGCGCACTCCTCCTCATTCTCTATTTTGTTTGGAGAAAGAAAAAGTAAGTCATATTACTATATGTTTGTGATAAAGAAAGTTGTTAAAACAAGATTAGTTTTAAATATTTTTGCAATAATTCCAAGGGATCTGGCAAAATCCATCATGAAAAGAGGAATGAAAACTCTTCCATATGCTTGGTTCTTCCCATTATCAGGGGTGTGTCTTTGTCAAAATGATACTTTACTTAGGATTGCCATAAAGGTGTAACCACTTATGCTTGTAGTAAATTGAGTTTAAGATTTTTTATTGAGATTTTTATAGGAGACTGCATATGGACCCTAGACAACTGGTGGGAGGGAGTCCACTGTGTAGTAGAAAAGACTGAGACTGGGAGCCCCAAATAAGTCTGACTAAGCCATAATGAGCTGAAAGTGATCTTATTTTTACAAGACTAATATAATAAAATATCCATTCGGTAATCCAACAAATACTTCCTGAGGCCTCTGTATTGCTGTGCATTGTTCTCAGTATCAAAGACAGAATTGAAACAGGTGAGTTCTTTGCCTTAAGGAGTCTACATCCTAGTGAAAAGAAATAGACCATGGAATGACAAAAGGAAAGAGGAAATATCAGGCAATGATAAGTACTGGGTAAAAAATAAGACAGAATGATATGATTGAAAGACATGTGGCTAGTTTATGTTAAGAGGTCTCTGGGAATGGGGACGTTTCAACTGATACCTGAATAAGTATAACTAAGTATAACTGATACCTGAATAAGCATGAGTGGAATGCTTGGTGAAGAGCATTACAGACAAAAATGAAGAATATTTAATTCATAAACCAATGTGGGAATAAGCTTGGTGTGTTACAAGAATAAAAAGAAAGTTGGGTCTGGGGTTGTAGCTCAGTGGTAACACGCTTGCCTAGCATGTGTGATGCACTGGGTTCGATTCTCAGCACAACATACAAATAAATAAAAAGTAAATAAAAATAAAGGTTCATCAACAACCAAAAAATATTTAAAAAAAAAAAAAAGTCAATGTGGTTGGAACAATGTTATGGAAATGGAAGTGGTGGCCAGAATAGGTTAGGCCCACAGGCTTGGGATTTTTATCATCTGCAATTTCAATCCATGGAAACAAGAAGCACAAGAATTTGATTTACACTATCAAAAGCTCTGTCTTGCAAGAATGTGGACAAGGTTCCTTAGAAATCAAGAATGAAGGACAAAGAGAAGAGAAGTGAGACAGTCTGGAATACAGTGGTAGAAAAGGGAATGGAGGCATTAGTGATGTATTTGGAATCTGTACATTGGGAGAAGAGGATGTGGGCATCTCAGTCAGGCCTAATGCAAATGCTGTACCACTGAGCTACATTCACTGCCCAGGGGTATGTTTAGGATGACAAGATTTACTGAAAGATCAGATGGGGAGAAAGAGCAAAAGGAAAGAAGTATGCTGATTACTAGACATAGAACAATGATGTTATTGGAGTACATTTTGAACATTAGATAAAGACAATTTATAAATCTGGGAAAGAACAGAGAAGAAGCTTTGGGTGAAGGATTAAGAATTCTATGTGGAACATGTTAATTAATTTTGAAATGCCTATTTTACATCCAAGGGAATATGTTAATTAAGTATCTACATATATGAAATCTGAAATTTAGGGAGTAAAGACCAGAGGTATAAGTCTCCAATGGGACAATCATAAATTACATTACTATAGAATAGAAACAATATGCAGGTCCTGTAATTGGAGTATTTTTATATTGAACTAAGCACTTGAAAAGATATTTTGACAATCTCTCAAGAGAATTTGAATCAGAGTCTTCCAATATTTTATTAATGTTTTGTTTTCATATTTCATATTTTTACAATGTACTGCCATGAGGGGGAGTGTTTGAGCCATATTCATCTTATGGATGCATCAATGTTACTATATGTCTAGGCACCTGTGTGAACAATCATCGTTACAGTCAAGAGAGACAGAATTTCATCTGACACACAGGTGATTGGCACTGCCTGATTTTGTTTTTTACTGTTATTGTGTATTCCTCAAATTTAATACCTAATTTTCCAAGTTAAATTATGCATTTGGTAGCAGCAATTATCATTTTAGAAATAAAGGGAAACAAAGATTGATTTGTTTAAATATATAATCCAATTCTATGAAGTAGTGGATTCAAATGAGGCTAGTTAATATTAATACCTTTGCTTTATTTTTAATTTTTAAAACTTAAATTTTCTAACTGATACATAAAAAGACAAATATTGTGATGTATAGATATAGGTATATATTATATAATTACATAAACATATAATATTTAAATCAAGTTAAATGTATGTATCTCCTCAAACATCATATTTTGTAGTGAAAACATGTAAAATTATTTGTACTAGCCTTTAACAATATACAGAATTTTATCATTATTTATAGTTATCCTACTGTGGAATAGCACACTGGAAGTTATTCCTCCTATATAACTAGTTTTTCTAAATTCTCTTTCAGTGAATTCATCACTAATGTATAGGAACACATTTGATTTATGGGTGTTAATTTTATATCCGGCTACTTTGCTGAATTCATTTGTTAGTTCTAGAAGATTTCTGGTGGAATTTTTGGATCTTCTAAATATAGAACAATGTTGTCAGCAAATAGTGATAGTTTGAGTTCTTTTTCCCCCTATATATATTGTTTTAATTTCTTTCTTCTCTCTAATTGCTCTGGCTAGAGTTTCAAGGACAATGTTGAATCAAAGTGGTAAAAGAGGGCATCCTTATCTTGTTCCAATTCTTAGAGGGAATGCTTTCAATCTTTCTCCATTTAGAATAATGTTGGCCTTGAGTTCAGCATATATAGCTTTTACAATATTGAGGTATTTTCCTAATATTCCTAGTTTTTCTAGTGTTTTGATCTACATCTATTGAGATCATCATATGATTCTTGTCTTTAAGTCTATTAATGTGATGAATCATGTTTATTTATTTCCATATGTTGAACCAACCCTGCATCTCTGGGGTGAGCCCCACTTGGTCATGGGGTACTATCTTTTTAATATGTTTTTGTATGAGATTTGCCAGAATTTTATTGAGAATTTTTGCATGTATGTTTATTAGGGATACTGATCTGAAGTTTTCTTTCCTTGGTGTGCCTTTGGTTTTGGTATCAGAATGAAACCAGCTTCATAGAGTGAGTTTGGAAAGCTTCCCTCCTTTTCTATTTCATGGTATAATTTGAGAAGTATTGGTGTTAATTCTTCTTTGAAGGTTTTGCAGAACTCAGCCGAGAGTCCATCTGGTTCTGGGCTTTCTTAATTGTTAGGCTTTTGATGGCATCTTCATTGCTTGAGTTTGATCTGTTCAAATCGTGTATGTCCTACTGGTTCAATCTGGGTAGGTCATATGTCTCTAAAAATTTGTCATGTCTTTGAGAATTTTTATTTTATTGGAGTATAAATTTTCAAAATATTTTCTAAATATCTCTGTATTTCAGAAGTGTCAGTAATGATATTTCCTTTGTCATCACAAATTTTAGTAATTTGAGTTTTTTATCTCTTTCTTTTTGTTAGCATGACTAATGGCTTATAAATTTTATTTATTTTTACAAAGATCCAACTTTTCATTTGTCAATTTTTTGGATTTTTTTTTGTTTGCTTCAATTTGTTTGATGTACATAGATGCTCCATTGTTTGGGGCATAAATATTTATGATTGTTATATCTGATGCATCTATAATTCCCTTAAGCAGTATAAAATCTCCTTCTTTGTCCCTTCTGATTAACTTTGGCTTGAAGTCCACTTTATCTGATATGAGGACAGAAACCTCTGCTTGTTTATACAATCCATGTGAGCAATATATTTTTTCCATCATTTAACCTTTAGTCTGTGGTTGTCTTTGCCTATGAGGTAAGTCTTTTGGAAATAGCATATTGTTGGGTCTGTTTTTTAATTCTATCTGCTAGTCTGTGTCTTTTAGTGATGAGTTCAGGCTATTCATGTTCAAGGTTTTATTGAGATATGATTTGTGTTTCTGGTCATTTTTGGTTTATTTCTGTTTTTTTATTTGAATTTGTTTCTCCTTTTATTGACTAGTCCTTTAGTATATTTCCTCCTTTCACTGGTTTTCACTTTTTTTTTTTTCATTTCATCTTCATGGAATATTTTGTTGAGAATATTCTAAAGTGCAAACGTCCTGATTGTGAATTCTTTTAATTTTTGTTTATTATGGAAGGTTTTTATTTCATCTTCATATCTGAAGCTTAATTTCACTGGATATAGGATTCTTGGTTGGCATCCATTTTTCTTTCAGAGCTNGATAAATTTCTTAAGTCATATGATCTGCCCAGATTGAGTCAGGAGGATATGGACAACCTAAACAGACCAATATCAATTGAGGAAATAGAAGAAGCCATCAAAAGACTACCAACTAAGAAAAGCCTAGGACTGGATGGGTATACAGCAGAGTTTTACAAAACCTTTAAAGAAGAACTAATACCAATACTTTTCAAGCTATTTCAGGAAATAGAAAAAGAGGGAGAACTTCCAAATTCATTCTATGAGTAATGCTTTCTATTGAATTTTTAATTTGGTTTACTGTTTCCTTTATTTCAAGGATTTCTACTTTTTTCAGAATTTGTACCTCTTTCTTGAAGTGATATTTTGCTACCTGTATTTGCTCTCGTACATCATCCTTTACTTTGCAGATAAGTTTAACTATGTACATTCTAAACTCCTTTTCTGACATTTCTTCCACTGTCATGTTGATAGATTCTGCTATTGGAGTATCTTGGTTTGCTTGCAACTGTTTGTTCCCTTGCTTTTTCATGTGGTTTCTGTGCCTAGCCATCTACCAGAATGGATCTGAGGCAGTAGAGTTTCTACCCTGTGGACTTACAGTATCTTTGAAGGTTTACATACCTCACTGTTTAGGGGGAGACAAATAATAACACCAATGTAAACAATTTACAGCATTAAATAAAATAGTTCCTACTATGACATCTACAATATTAATTATCACAATAAACAAAAATGGATATGATTAGTTATTGCCTATGAAAAGAACAGCAAGTTTGCAAAAGGGTTTACATTTTCAAATGGTGGACAGTAAGAGAACAGAAGTGATATAGGATGTGATTATTATGAGGGAGGAGGAAAGAAGACAGAAGTAAAAAATCAAAGAAGAGTGAAAGAACAATAGAGGTTGGCTGTGAGCAGAATAATAGAGATAATTCGGGAAAACAGGTAGAAAAAATATAGAAAGCAAAAATTCTAAAAAATAAAAATTAAAAGAATACAAAACAAAAATAAAATATATTAATCAAAATCCTAGTTCATGGAAAAAACTAATCCATTTAAAATAACTGGCTTCAAAAGAGAAGAAGAAGCAAAATGGAAACTATATAAATGGCCATGTACCATTAAGCTCACAATTAAACAGTGAAAAAAAATTAAAAAAAATAAATAAATAAAAACCTTGATGAAAATTTAAAGAATTCTTTCTTTGGAGTTCAAAATATTCTTAGTTTCTCAGCAGTTTTAGGTGGGGTCATCTGGAGTGTGATGCTCCACCCTCTGGATTGCTGGAGTGAGAGAGGTAATCCTGTAGGTGGAGTTCTTGGAAGCATGGTTTAGGCTCAGGCAGGCTCCAGGCTCTTTGCTGAATGCTAATTGGTCTGGAAATTTAGCACACCTCCAGTACCCAGTACTTGCTGGTCCATGCTGGAAGACTTTACCCCAGGAGTCTCCCCTGGGTTCCACTCATGTGGTGGGGGAGCCAATTCTTAGTTCCCTATGTCACCTGCAGACCCCAGGTTTCCTGGTCTTGGGTTCAGTCTCCAAACAATTTCTCCCGCCCTGCCCTTCTGAGTTCCTGGCCAGATAGGTCTCTCCCAGCTGCAAGCAGTTGAATTAGAGAGGGAGGGGTAGTGCCAGGCGGGTTTCCTTGACCAGTTGTCCCCTACATAAATCGCTCTCCACATTTGATTTTCTTCTGGTCACTTATGCACACTCTGTGCCCTGCAGAGCGTGTTTACTGGTCCTGTATTTAGGGCCAAACTCTGGTTTGCCTGGAATCGGCTTCCTGCATTGCCAACCCCTAGCCACAGCTGCAAAATGGTTCCTTCCTCTTCCTCATGCCACCTAGAGAGATGGTGGTTTCTTTCTCCAAACATGGATATATCATGCAGTGAGTCCTTCAGGTTTGTTGGGCAATATCCTTGGTCTCTAAACACTCCGTACCCAAACACTCCTCGGTCCTCCCAAAAATGTGGGTTCCTTTAATTCCATTATTCCTCTACTATACCCACAGAGGGGCCTCTCTGGCTAGAGCCTCCAGCCCAGCTGTGGTGGTGGCTATCCACTGGGGGGGCGGGGGGGTCCTTATTTTATTATATCCAACCTCCTGTGCCCTGGTCTGCTTTGAATGTCCAGTTTTAGTGTCCAGTAAAGTCCCCCACCCCCCATTTTTGAACATTTCCTACCTTATGGAGAAGCTGCCTATCTGCTTTCTTGGTTTCACACCATGGAACAGCCAGGCATGCAACCTCCTCTATTCCTCCATCTTGGACCTGAGCCCTCCACAATGTTTTCCGTAATGGTTATTCTCATTTACATTGCTACTAACAGTGTCCATGTTGACCACTGTTATCTTTTATCTATTTTTGATAATAGCCATCCTTACCTGAGTGATAGCTCACTGTAGTCTTGATTTGCATTTCCCTGATGATTAGTGATGTTGAGCCTTTTATCATATACTGTTAGACATTTGTGTGTCTTCATTTAAAGAATGTCTGTTTAGGTCATTAATATTTATTGTTTATTTTTAATCAGGTTATTTTTTAATTTTTGCTATTAAGATTTTTTTGTTCATTGTATATTCTGAGTATTAAATACTTGTCAGATGTTCTCCCATTATATAACTTGTCTCTTAACTTTGTTAATTGCTTCCTTTGCTGACCAGTACTTTTTTAGTTTGATGTGATCACCCTATTTGTCTGTTTGTCTATTAGCTTTTCCCTGTTATTTTACAATCTTTTCCAAAAACTTATTGCTTATACCAATGTCCTGAGTGTTTTCTTCCAGTAGTTTTATAATTTCAGGTCTTAGATTTAAGTCATTCAATCATGTTGAGTTGTTCTTTTGTAACTAGTAAAAAGTAGAGATCTAGTTTTATTACACATATAGATATTCATTTTTTTCAGCATTATTTATTGAAACAACTATTTCATTTCTAGTATGTGTCCTTAGCATTTTTGTTGAAAATCAGTTGGCTTATAGACATGTGGGTTTACTTCTAGGTTCTATTCTGTTTCATTGATCTGTGTGTCTGTTTTATGAAAATATGCTCTTTTCATTACTACAGCTTCATAGTATGTTTTGAAATCAGGTAGTATAACGCCTACTTATTTATACTTTGTGCTCAAGATGGCTTTGGCTATTAGGAGGTTATTTTTGGTGGTCTTATAAAAATTTTAGGATTTTTTTTTCTGTTTATGTGAAGAATGTCATTAGTATTTTGGTAGAAGTTGCCTTAAAAGGTGAATTGTATGGACATTTTTATAATATTGATTGTTCCAACCTATGAACATGGGATATGTTTGCACTTTTTTGTGATTCCTTTAATTTCTTCCATCAGTGTTTTATAATATTTATTAAAGGATTATTGAAATTTTAAGAAGTATTGATATCTTTTTAGTGTAATTTGCTCCACCCATATTCTGGTATCTATTTAGTCAAGTCTTTCTGAAAGTATTTTAGGAGAAAAATTAAATTTTCTCTCTGTAAGGTTTGTGTAATTCTTGCTGAGTTAATTCCTTTGTACTCTTCCTTTGCTCACCATAATAAATAATATCTTTTTTAAAAAAATGAAATCTGGGCTGAGGATGTGGCTCAAGCGGTAGCGCGCTCGCCTGGCATGCGTGCGGCCCAGGTTCCATCCTCAGCACCACATACAAACAAAGATGTTGTGTCCGCCAGAAAAAAAAAACTAAAAATAAATATTAAAATTCTCTCTCTCTCTAAAAAAAATGAAATCTGACTAGTTATTAGTGGGTTAAAAAATTTCTTGAGTTTGTGAGTTAACTCATATTCAGAAGCCATTCTAACCTCTATCAATTCAAAGTTATTCTGTTGATTCTGATAAGTGTGGAGTAATTTCACACTCTGACAAATAATAGTGATATGCCCTGGGAGCTCACCATGTGCCAGGAATTGCTTTAACCCCACAAGATATTATGAGTCTGGTGGTATAACTCTTCCATTTTCCTCTGTCTAAAGCATTCAGAACTTGCCCACAGTCACATAGCTATTTCATAAATTCCTGGCTGTATGCTGTTTCTGGTTCTATCTATATGGGGTTTGAGTCATATAACCCTCTTTAAATTGTGGTTGTCACTTACCTAGCTCATAGGTCATTTGACTCATAAATATAATGATGAAGGTCTTGAAAAAGAAATTTATGCTTCCAAGTAAAAATTTCCATGATACCACTTAATGAAGAATCTAAAATTGTCAAGTAGAATGGTGGTTGGTAGAAGCTGGTAGGAGGGGAAAACCGAGAGATATTAATCAAAGAATACAAAATTACAGCTTTATATTGTTGAATAAGTCCTAGAGATCTACCATCTAGCACAGTGCCTATAGGTCACAATATTGTATACTTAAAATTTTGATGAGGGTCAATTCTATCATGTGTTCTTATCTCAAGTAATAGTAATAATAAATAGAGTGTGAGTAAACTTTCAGAAGGGATGATTTCACAGGTGTATATTATCTTGAAGTTGCTTACAGCTGTGAATTGTACATAAGTAGTATGTATAGATATGTTAATCATTCCTCAGTAAAGTGGGGAAGGAAGAGAGGAGGAGCCTGAAAATTGTACATAAGCAGTATGTATACATATGTTAATCATTCCTCAATAAAGTGGGGGAGGAAGAGAGGAGGAGCCATAAAAGCTCTGTCCCAGCACCTTATCAGAAGGTACTGGCAGTAAAACATAGAAGGCTTTTTAGGTGGGCTGGGGATGTAAATCCGTGATAGAGTGCTTGTCTAACACCACAGGTGAGACTCTTGGTTCAATCTGCAGTACTGGAGGTAGGAGTGGAGTGGGGGAGAGAGGGCTGAGCATTTAGAAGTGAGCATTTCATTGATCTCTTTATCTTTTTATTTTTTTAGACTCACGAATTCTGGAAAACAGGAACAAAAACAATCCTAAGCATCCTCATCATTAATGCAAGCGGAAGGATATTCCTCAATAAAGAAAAAAACTGATCACATCATGAAAGGCGAAATCATTACAAAATTGATTACTTGAATATATAATTTGATCCTGAATTAAAAATAATAAAGGTAAATTTTAAAGAAAGTGATCCACTGGTTCAATTCAACTTCAAAATATTTGCCATTTCTTCAGTTGCCAACATAGTTATTTAAAGAATTCACCTCTCCCTCTTCCCACCACATTTCCTTTCTCAGTACAGGTATCAGGAACATGTTTAAAAAAAAAATTGAAAAAGGAAAAAAAAAATATTTGAAGATGAGCTAGAATTAATATGAAAACCATTGCCCACGAATTGATCCAGGCTCCTTTGAGCTCGTGGGGGCGGGGGGCGGGGGCGGTGGAAAAGGCAGAGGAGGAAAAGAGGCGGAGACCCAGCCCGAGGCCTTCAGCGAGCAGAGAGGGGCACCACCATTTCTGGTGCTAAGGATACAGACTGAAGCAGGTGACGCTTAGGATCCTCTCCCCTCCCCGGCATAGCTCGGGGGCAAAGACTGGTCGGGGAGAACTGCCGGCCCTTTTCCTAGCAGCAGCCGGCCACCCCGCGCGCACGGCTGGGATCCAGAATGGAGAAGCTGGTGAGCGGGGCTAGGGGATGGAAAGGAGGGCGCTGGGTGGGCGAAGCGGAGCCGGTGGTCTTGGGGCGGACAGCAGGCAGGAAGAATGCAAGGAGCGGCGGCTGATTGCGGTCTAGTCGGAGCTGGTCGGAGGTGCTGATGGCCAACGCATTCTTCTCAGACATTTACCCTGCTGAGAAGCGACTCTTGCCTTTTAAAGGGTGGTTGACAGGCAGTTTTTGGTGTAGTGGTTCTCCTGGGGAAAGGATGCTACCCGGCGAGGGCGAAGCTTCCCCGAGAAAGACTACTGCTTTCCGCCCAGAGAAATTGGGGCCGGGAGGCGAGCGCTGGAGGCTGCGGGTGCGTAGGGCGTCTCCACTGGCTGACTGCAGCTCCCGGGGAGAGCAAGGCACAGCCTGTCTTACATTGCCCCAAGAAGGGGATGACAAGCGTTGGGCTGGCTCTGCGCTGGCGACCAAAGATGCGGTGGGGATGCAGAATTCCTATCTCGCTTGCTCCCTCTCTTGCCTCTTTGGTGCTCAGCCTTGCTGCCTCCTCTGGGCTCTTGTCTTGGGAAGCCATGAAAGATCCGATAAAGCGGCAGCAACAATTGAGAGGGGATTGAAACGCTTTGTGATCCTGTTTCTTGGAAGGGTTAAACCCCAGGATATCTAGGGAGGCCGACATTTTGTTTATTCTGGATCTGTTTATATGACCAAAGTTAAAGGCGAGGATGTTCGTATGCCCTACTGGTATATAATTAGGTAAAAATAATCAAATACGATTAAAGCCTCAAGGTAATATACTCATGTATAGTTTACTGGCAAGACCACACAGCCAGTTACTTCATTATCTTTTTTTAACAAAGGAGAATGGTAGTCCGTGAGCTAGTGTCTTTTTCTGGATAGATGCTCTTGATCATCACAACAAGGAATTATTACCCCATTTTACAAATAAAGAAACAGGAAGAGAGATTAATTTTTCTAAGACCATGTGGCTACATGTGGTAGGGTGGGGGTTCAGACTTAGAAACTCTCAGAGGAAGAGAGATGTGTACCTGCCAGGTGGGCTGTTTTGAGGTAAGGTCTGGGCCTTGGTAAATCTGGCCTTTTCTGTGAGGGCCATTGTGGATTTCTTTGTTTTCATGATTGGAATCCTGGTTTGTTTCCATTGATTAATCTCTTTAGCTACCTCACACGTTTTGGCATTTATTAAATCCTAGACTGCAGTAAATACTGCTAAATACTTTATTCCTACTATATGCTTATGAGATAACAGCAACATTGATTTAGTGCTTATTTGTACCAGGCACTATTTTAGGAGCTTTGCACGTGTTACAGGCTGAATACCCATTATTCAAAATGCATGGGACTGTATGTATTTTTTAAAAAATTTTAGAATATATACATAATTTATACATAATGAGATATCTTGGAAGCAAACTTAAGTCTCACTCATTTTTAATGTAGACCTTATACACACAGCCTGGAGGTAATTTCATAAAATATTTTTAGTGCCTCCTTTATGATTACAACGTATCAGATAATGTGAAGTGTAGAATTTTCCACCATGACATCATTTTAACATTGAAGAGTTTTAGATTTTTGTAGCATTATGAATTTCAGATCTCTTGCCTGTATTTCATTTAGTCTTTTTAACCATGACGTTAATACTGTTATTTATTTATTTATTTATTTTTGTCTCTGGTAAAATGATTTGTCTTACCTTATACATTAAAGTATTTGTTTTAGACAAAATTCAAGTCAGCCAGAGTCTTCCTTTGTGGCTACCATACAGTAATGCCAGATAGACTTCTTTAAAAATAAAAATCCTGTTGTTTTCAAGTTGGCAGTATTTTCAGTTACTCTACTTAGAGTAGAGGAACAATTGTGATTTTTTTTTTAACAGTGGGGTTTTCTTTCAGATTACCTTTGACTCTGTCACTGTATTTTTGTTTCTTAATATTGCTGGCTCCCAGTCCACAGTTTTGCATTTTGGTATATGTCTGCTTTTTCTCTTGTCCTGAAATAGATTTTCTCTATGAAATCCCAATTCTGCATTTTCTCATGACAGCCTGCTAGGGCCTGGGTTTTCAATGAGAGAAGCACATAATTATTTCTTATAACAGCATGGAATTAGGATGCCAATATCTCTCGCCACAATAGCTTTAACTGAAAATAAAACAAAATGTGTTGGTATCTGGCAGGAGATCCTGAGGAAACACTTGGCTGACTTTTTTTCTGACTTTCTCACACTATAAAATAGAATGGGGCAGTCCCGGTAATACTGAGAAATTTTTCAAATAGTCACTGGGGCACTTCAAAACTAAAGGCTTTTTAATGTGGTGCCTGTGAGTTGGTGAGTAGTGCGAGGTGAGCAGGTGTTATGGGGGCTGAGTATATTTTCAGATAGCACATCATCCATGACTTCCTAAAGGCAGTAACTGGTATTAGCCTTAGATCTGTGAAAAAAAGGGGAGAAATCAGCAGGTAGGCATGGCATGCTCATGGTATGCTTAGACATTAAATAATAAAATACATGTGCAAATGGTAATTTGTCCTAATGGCATGTTCAGATATAAATTTTATTCCCCCATAACCTTAGAAATGTAAGGGAAAAACCAACTTGTGCCACATAGATGAATATCAGTGTGCACCATGATGGAATTCCTTGGGATTTAGGCAGAAAGTCTGATTGGGCCTCCCTGTCTGAAGATGAGGAGGCACTACTCCGATATTGGGTGGCACTGGAGATAGGACCACAGAGAGGTGATACATCATCCCTTCCAGGGCATCCCTCTCAAAAGATCTACAAAGGACACAAATAGAAAATGTGTTGGAGATTCTCCATCTCTGGCAGTTTCAGTGGATACGAAAGAAGAGAACCAGGGATTCATCCAGACTGTGACAGTTCAGGTGCTCCCATGAATACATCCACCTCTTGAGGACACGTGGGCCCCAGAGAAACTGAGACAAGCCTGGTTCTGATGTTCATCACAACATTAATCCCAAACCACGGACTGGGCCAGGACAACTGGGGCTCCTCTCATTACAGCCATATGCCTAAGTGTAGCTTAGGCAGGTGGTTACCTCTCTTCCTGAAGAAAAAAATCAAGGTTGCATAATGAGATTAATGTTTGCAAAACATCGGATGATCTAACCTGCGTTGACAGTTCTACTGAACATTTCTCAGTAAGTTTTAGGTCATGGTTACCCTCTGAGGGATGAAAAGATATGTACTAATTAGAACTAAGATGTCTATACAGTGGGAAGACAAAAACTTATTAAAATTGGGATGCTCCCACTGGGAACAGGAAAAGGAAAGATAAATTCCTGTGGCAGATAAAAAAACGATATTTAGGTCGTCAAAGACTCTGTTCCCCCACCGTTCCCCCCAATCCTAAGGCCACAAGAAGAAATTAGAAACCCCAGAGAAATTTCAAGGATCCAGTTTAGGGTATTGGGGAAAATGAACTCTAGCAGAGCTTTTGCTATCATTTATTCTGTCTTTAATCACTGTATTTAAAAGCAACTGTAAAAACAAGGCTTAATTAAGGCAACCAATGAGAATGAGGTGATGAGAATCCCTCAGGTACCAGCCTTTGCAACCATGATATGGAACTGAGGCTGTTTAAGTGGATATGGTTCAAATAGTTTAGAAGGAATCTTCAAGTTATAGCAGAAGCTGGAGCTAAGCAGGTCTGACAAAACATCTGCACATTTAGAGCAGAACACCCACGCTGGGTTTGTTGTGGCAATAGATTGGAACTTGGAGAAAGTGGTCAGGATGTCCTGAGGTTTTTGTGGGATAATAGAAAAAGTGGTTAGATAAGAGATTATTTCTAGCCAAACAAGACAATGTCCCAGCCTCTGAAATTTAGCACAGTCTGAGAAGAAGTTTCAAAATTGGCAGTTCATGTTTTAGTATTAAATGTTTCCTATGGACAAGAGCGAAGAAACAGAATAACAGACTGGGGTGAGGGGTGCTAGACAGGTGGCATGCAGGTTAGGAGCAGTGTCTCAGGGTCTGGGGCATAGGGGGAGCTATGTTTTGGAAGAGGGCATTTTCTCTCAAGGTGGAAAGTGGACTGGTGTGTTTAAACAAGATCTGGAACTGGTGGGATGGTAGACATAAGGAAGTAGGAGCCTTTGGGGGGCGGGGGGGGGGCGATTAAGTCTGTTTGGTGCACCAACAGGCTCACAGACCTAACCAAAAAATGCTTCTGAGGCACAAGATCGCTGTGCCCTAAAATGACTGAAATCAGGTTCACAGAAAGCCCTAAAAGATCTAAATAAAAGTCAGGGAATTCATTTTTGGTAGGGGAATGGTTTAAGCAAAAATGCCAAGGTAGGGAATTGTGTGGTGTGCATTGAGAAATAGATAAGAGGGGAAGGACGTGTAGGGAAGCAGTGGAAGATGAGTTTTCAGGAATGGATCAAGTTAGGTGAAAATGCTGGAACTATTTTCTTTAAAAAACCAGGGAAGATAGAAGGTTCTTAAGGGTGTGGTAACTTGTACAAAGATGAATATTAAGGAAAATCTGTCTAATAGTATTATGTATGTATATAAGCTGGATGGTGAACTTAATTTGAGGTGGGATGCCGTGTCTGCCTGATCCACCACTGTCTCCAAAACATCAGGGACAGTGACTGGCATGAAGTCAGACTCAGGAGAGATTATTAATGACAGAATAAATGATAGCAGAAGCTCAGTAAGTAGGAAGACAACTACACAAAACACCCAGTGTTAGGAGTCGAGACCAGGAAAGGTGAGGAGCAGGGACTTCACAAAGTATGATGTATTGTGTAGAGTGACTAATGACATGTCTGGGAAGTGAGAGAATGTGAAATCCAGGATGACTCCAGTGACTGGGAGATCAGATTTCACAAGAAGTCGTTTTGATGAATTTAGTGTCATTCATAAATGTATTCATTCACTCCTTTCCTTTCATTCGTTGGACCCACAGCACTGGAAGCTAACAGAAAACCTAAAAGAACTGATGCAGAAAAAAGCTTGGTAGTTTCAAGGCATCCAGAGGGTGGTGAGGGGGAGCTGGAGGGCTGGAGGAGAGCACAGTGAGTGAGCTGGGAGAGCATCTCTGGGGGTGCTGAGCCCCAGGGGTGGAGATGGAAGCCAAAGACTCCAGTCAGACATCTGTGGGGGATGCTTTATCACCACCAGAGTTTCCAGAAAGTTTCTCAGTGGCTCTCACTAAATGTTCCTTAGGGTACTAGTTTCAAAATTGAATATAGTATATTGTTCCAGGGCAATGAAGCAGGGATCTCTGTGTGACTAAGAGTTTAATAATTCCTTATAATAGTGATTTGGTAAAAGGCAGTAACAATATCATTTTATTAAAACCAGAAACATTACAGTATTTCTGTAGTGGATTATGGTTAAGAGCTCTAGAGCCAAACTGCCTGGGTTTAAAATCCAGCCTTTCTAGCTGTGTGGCCTTAGGAAAGTTAACTTCTCTGTGTCTCATATTCTCCATTTTGGAAATGGTGATAATAATGTTACCGCTGTTTACCAGTGATGAGTCCTTGCTTCCCCCAATGCTGAAGTATATAACACCAAAGAAGCACATGGAGGCAAGTGTAGAGTGGAACGTAGAAGCTTTATTAAAGGACAGCAGAAAAGAATTCTCCAGGAGGAAGAAGGGGACCCAAAAGGCAGAATCCTTGGAAGGAGGAGGTCTTCCCTGTTTTATAGTGAAGGTCTACTTTAGCTTTCCTGGCATTCCTGTGGCATTCCCTGTCCTTTGTTCTCCCTTATCTTGCAGTGATGGAATGTAGGTGGGAAGGCCCAAAGGATGGGGGACCCCTGGGCTGAAAGAGTAATCTGGGCAGGAAGGGCCTGGGGTGTTTGCCTCCAGCTGCTTCATTAAGGTTTCCTTGGGATGGGCTCTGGGCATTGGGGACATAACAATTCAATTTCCCCAAGTGCTGCTCTGTTTTCCTGGATTCCATTCTCAATGATGGCCTCCATTTTATTCATCTTACTTGATATTAGACCCGATTTACCTAACTACACTAACTACCTATCTTTAAATCTGGTTTCAGTAAGAGGGTTCTGTAATAGGTTTATATGAACTATTAGATGAAGTAGTTTATCTCAAGTGCTAAGAACAGTGTGTGGTGCATAAGAAATATTCAATAAAGGTTGTCATCATTAGTGGTTTCATCACCTTAGGCAAAATGGAAGTTGGAGAGTCGTTTTTCACATATTATCTTGTATGTTTTTGGATTCTGGTCTTTTGCTTCTGTCTCCTGGTTTTTTAAACCAGACAGTCAGGCACCCACTACTTTAGAGCTCTGCCACAAGAAAGCAGGAAGGAATCTCAAGTTTCGCACAAGCAAGATCCTAAACATTCAAGTTTCATATGAAAGACCAAGGACATAAAATTCATGCCAGAAAAAGCTAGAGAAAACTTAAATTTCTTACACATCTTTATTTTATTTTATTTATTTATTTTTTTGGTACCATGGATGGAACTCAGGGGCACGTGACCACTGAGCCACGTCCCCAGCCCTGTTTTGTATTTTATTTAGAGACAGGGTCTCACTGAGTTACATTTCTTGCTGTCTTCCTTAAAATGAACATCCATGGAGACCAAGTGAAGGAATCCATGAGACAGCTGTAGGGAAAAGTTCAACTGAATACACCCTTCCTGCTCATTTTTGAAGAAAGTGATGCTCCAAATAACATTCCCTTAAATAGCCCCATGGCTTACAAGAAGGCCAAGGATTTCTGCCTAGACACATGGAAACAAAGCAACGAAGAAAAAAAACAATCAAATTAAAACCAGTACTGGTTTTTTAAAAGGTGCAATTTATACAAAACTTGTGACATTTGCGGGGGAATCTGACTCCACAAATCTCTAGGTGGTTACGTGTTTCTGAAGTGTTTTTCCCTTAATACTAACAGACATGGACCATTTGAGGAGTGGATACATTCTCCATTTGTATTCTCTGCATTTTGTGTATTTATTTAAGGTAGTGTGTTTTCCCCAGTGATCCTACATCTTTGAGACTTTGCTGTTGACAATGGTGGTTTAGGAGCAAGGCCACCCATTGCAAGGGCCAATTGCTATTACAAAAGAGCCACACTGCAGCTTTGCCCTCTCCACATCCTGAATACTCTGTTATTTCTTCTATCTATAACCTCTAACTACTTCCACAAAACCAAATTCTCTGGGGAAAACTTAACTCTCCAAACATGTCCTGAAATAGCACTTAGATGGAAGATTCCTTGGCCTTATCCAAATGCAAACCCCATTTCTGTACTTTGCTTTCTGTCTTCAGGTATTCAGGAAGCCCTTCTGTCATCTGTCCACCTACAGCCTGATTTGGGGCATGGCAGCAGTGGTGCTGTGTACAGCACAAGGTAATGATGCTCAGTTCCCCCACCCCGAGTAAATGCAATGTCTGGGGTGGACACTTTGGCCACTAACCACTGTTTGTGATGCTAGTCCCATTTGTCTGCATGAATTATTGAAGCATGTAATTTGCTTGGAAGAATGGGAGTGGTTCTTTCCGCTTTTCACATGTTTGTTTGCAGAAGAGAAGAACAGCTGTTTCCATAGATGAACCAGGCTTATGAAAAATATTCTCTTTGAGTTAAATTATGTTGTCATTTTTCACCCACCAAAAGACTTTAAGACATAGTAATTCCTCTGTTTGTAAGGATATGGGAATGATTATGGGAGTCTGAATGGATTCGATATTTTTGGAAGACAATATCACAACCTTAAAACTGGGCATGCCCTCTTTTTACAGAAAAATATAGAAAGTAATGAAATATAGAGGATATGTAGGTTCACATTATTTATCATGTAAAAATCGTACCCATGCCATCTGACTGCTGAATTCCCTATTTCTCCCTGCTCGACCCCATAGGTCACTGCTTACTTTTCTGTTGGACTTTATTTTCTAAGTTTTAATTTTTAATCATTTTCAGTGTATTGTTTCTCAACATTGCCCACAGGGGAAGGTGATGATTGTGAAGGACAGGTGGGCTTCATGCCCATCAAAACCCTGGTCCACAATATCCAGTATTTACCAACTGATTGGAAAATCTAGATGGGTTCCATACCAGCAACAAAGAATGGTGAAATTTCCCATCAGTGGCTTCTTTCATAGTCAAGGGGGAAAAAATTACCTAGGTGTTGAAACCTACTTTTGATCTCTTTTCCACCACGTTCTGAAAGCAACGATTTCTTCCATTCTTTGCTCTCCAAAATTTCAACAAACTTTCAGGACACCTCAACCCCACCAACAGGTGTTGCCTCCCAGAACCTTCTCTATGCCCCAAGAGTATCTATCATTAAATCTTGAGTCACACAACAGGGGTCCAGAATATAATCTGTTACTCTGCTTCTCTTTTTAACCCTGGTACTGTTGGGGAGTTATGTTTTTTTTTTTTTTAACTTTCTTTCTTTTTGGTGCAGTCTTCTTTTTTTTTTACAATAGCTGCCAACATTTTGTCTATTTTATTCATCTTTGAAAACAAATTTGGTGTTTTTAATCAAGTCTACATTTTATGTATTGGTATATTAATGGATACTTTTATCTTCATTAAGCGGGGGGTGTAGGTTTGGGAGTAAGTTTATATTCACTTTCAATTTCTCTTATTTTCTAATAAACATAATTAGGATAAGATTTGTCCCTCTAAGAATTGCTTTACCTATTTCCACAGATTTAACATTTTTTGCTATCACTGTCATTTAGTTATAATTTATGGTTTCTGATAAAAAGTTAAAAGAAGTGTGTAAATTTATGATTTTATTGCATTGTGAAAAGTGTTCAAGTCCACAAAGTATAGCAAATTTTGGTAGCTGATTTCAATTTTAGGAAATATTTTATATGTGTTTTGAAAAGATTATGCAGTCTTTGAGTATTATATATTTAAGTTATATATATATCCATAAATGCTATATAGTATGTATGTAAATATGAAATGTTTTATGCTAAATATATAAAGTATATGAATAAACATTTTTTTCAAATTTTCTCTATCCTTATATTTGATGTTTTTTCTTTGTTTATTTTAATATAATGGAATTAAGATTCTGAAAGATGTATAGTAAATGCCTATGATAAGTGTGGGTTTTTAAATTTTTGTTTGTAATTTTATTCATATTTGCTTTATATATTTCAGAGATAGGTTGTTAGGTGCATGAAGATTCATGACTGATATATCTAACTTTAAATTGTTCTTTTCCTCATTTTGAATAATTTTCCTTCTTAAAATGCTTTGTCTACTACTCTCTTTTCTCTCTTTTTACAAATCTTATTGGATTGATATTGGAACATTTAAGTCTGCTCATTGAATTTTTCTTGAATCCCTTTCATATCCTTATCCTTTTGTGCTACATTCTGGAGGAATTCTGTGACCTGAACTTCTACCCATTTACTGTGGTATCCATTCTGTTAGTTGAGCAATCAGTTGAGATTTTGTATTTTTCTTTTTGCACATCTCTAATTTCTACCATTTACAAAATTGTCTTCTTACACACTTTGGATATATTCATGTCAAAGTATTTATTGATTTATGATACCTTTATTTATTTGGTCTGGCTTCTTGGGTTTGTGGACTTTAGTTTTCCCTTTTCCTTGTGTTAGTTTTCTCAAATGCGTGGTTGTTTGTTATGAGGTGGAGGTTTCTCTGTCATAGAGAGTAAGTGGCCAACATTGCAGAACACAAGAAATTACTGTCATAAAATTCAGTGAAAATGGGGATGCATAGATTGTCATTGGGTACCAAAGCTTCAAGGTCCTCATAGGTACCACAAGCCTCCCAGAGAGCTGTCTTGTATATCTCTCTATCCGATGTGCCTATCCTCCTGCTTTCTGGAGGCAGCCATCTCTGTGATATCTCCTTCCTTTGTAGGTTGTGTGTGTGTGTGTGTGTGTGTGTGTGTGTGTGATGAATAGAGCTGCTCTATCTTCTTTGCTTAAACTGACCACTCTGCCTGTTGTCCTTTGGCTCCTGGCTTCTACCTCTCCAAGCATGCACGTACTTGGTGAATCTTCTATACAGTCTAGCAGTTTTCATCTTCAATCTCATTCTACTTGTTTTCCAACTTACAGGGATTCTCCACAATTCCTGGTCTCTGAGCATTTTCTTTCTTATTATTATACTCTATTACTCTACTTTGAAAGATGGAACAAATATATATTTCTCTACCAAGAATAGGTATGTAAATAATTTTGTTTTCTTCTTTGCATTTTTCTCTTTTTAAAAATTGACTTTCACATACACCTTGTTTATTATCAGGAAAACATGTTCATGTGTGTATGAAAGTATGTATTAAAGTCTTAAAACACACATGTTCTTTTATGGTTCTATAGAGGAAGTGGTGACCCAGGATGAAAAGTTGCTGCTGAACACACCTGCATCCTTAAGATGTTCTCTGCAATCTGCCCAGGAAGCCTTGATTGTGACATGGCAGAAAAAAAAGGCTGTAAGCCCAGAAAACATGGTTACCTACAGCAGGAACCATGGGGTTGTGGTCCAGCCCGCCTACCAGGGCAGAGTGAACATCACCGAGCTGGGACTCCAGAACTCAACCATCACCTTCTGGAACACAACGCTGGAGGACGAGGGGTGCTACATGTGTCTCTTCAACACCTTTAGTTCTGGGAAGATCTCGGGAACAGCCTGCCTCACCCTCTATGGTGAGAATCTCTGGGAATGCACTGCCTGTGGGGAGACACTATTTGCAGGAATGTTTGGAACATGGTGGTATGGCTAGTTGTTCAGGTTCATAATCACAGAATGGCTCACTAGAAGACACAGCCTTTCATGTCTCTAGCAGCTATTTGCTGTGGTTTTCCTTTTCTTTGAGGGTTTGTGGTGCTATCCTGAGTTGTTCTGCTGGAGCTCTCTTTCCTCTGGAGATCTTGTTGTCCACATGACTTTGGGCAATAATGAGGGCAGCAAGTTCTTCAGAATCAGTGGCACCAGTGAGACCTGGCACTGCCCTCATCAGTCATGTGGCCCCAGAATATCTGGTATGCTTTCTCCACTGGAGTTTCTTTGTCTGGACAGTACATGTGAAACAGACTATCCCTGGAGTCTCCTACAACTTGACCCTCTTGGATCTAAGGACAAAGCCAGATTTTGCTGACCTGGAGACAGCTTTCTCTTAAAATCCAATAGGCTTAGTTTGATGAGATTTCTTTCCTCTTCACTATCATGTTGCTACGGATTAGGATGTAGGGATAAGGGATGACTTTGAGACATGGCACACTTGGCAGTGGCTTTAAGAAGGAAAAGACAAATTTAGACAGGGTTATTAAAAATATTAATGTGAGACTTTAAGCATGCCAACATTATTGGCCACAGGAGGAGAGGAGATTCAATGAGGTCACAATTTAAGGAAGGCACCACAATACCAAATACAAGTTTCTTTCATTTATTTTGCCCATGCTGGATCCTCTCTGCAGAATCTTATGTCAGGTTTTCTTCTTGCTTTTCGATTCTGTCATTTTCTGTCTGTCCATTCGCTTCTCTCCCACCTCCGTCCTTCCTTCCATCATATTTCCCTTCTCCTTATCTTGTTTTTCTTTTTTTTCTTTCTTATGTCATAATTTTCGGATTTCTGTTCCTATTTCTTCTCTTCTTTTTCTCTCATCTTTTTCCTACTCTGTCTCCCTTACTCCTAATTTTCTGTATTATTGTTCACCTGAAAATCAGATGACCCTTGAATTTTGCAGCTTGTAATACTGTTCTCTTCCACCAAACCTCTCCTTCTAAGCCATTCTTTGGTACATCTCCAAAGAATCTGGACACCTAGTCTGGCCACATTAATCACATTCCTCTCTCTTCCTTTGTTCTCTTTACCTCCAGTGCTTGCTTTGTTTGGAATCTGGACATTCTTTGGACACAGCTGTAGTTCTACAACCCTACTTCTCCTTATCCACCCACCTCTTGAACCTAAAAGTATAGACCAGCTTTAATTTGGTGCTGCCCTGTAATTGTCTTGGAGGCTCCAAAGCCAACTAAAGAATATTCTGCACTGCTTGGCAGAGATAAAGTCTACATTCCAATGAAATGAAGTCATTGGGGAAATTTTAAAAGGGAATAGGCTATGGCTGGCCTGAAAATTATATTTTTTTCTCATAAGCTAGTTATTTTCCCTTAACTCTATTAGGTGAGGCCTAAAGTCCTTTAACTGCCGTGTTTTGATTTTTCAGGTTATAGGCTTGGAATTGCTAGTTTGTATTTTGTGTACATCTTTCAAACAGAGATTTTCCAAGTCTTCTCTCTGTATCCTATTTGCTCATTCAGCTTTGAGAAAAAAAAAAAAAAGAATGGGTATCACTAAGTGGCAGTCCTTCTTGGGGCTGTCTGTTCTGCACCTACCCTTGTGCTTCTGATAGGTGCAGAGTACATGTATACAGGTGCTGGTGGGGGTTGCTGTCAAGCTACTTGAGAGGAACACTCAAAAGAAGGGAGAGGTGCTACATTATTCATGCAAGAGGAGAACATAATAATTAGGCTTTAAAATATTTGAGAGAGACAAGTAACATCTGACTTTTCCATAACTTTCTATCCATCCAGCTAGTTCTGCTGGAGGCAGTTACAGAAAGGGCCTTTCTCATCGTAGGTTTACACCAGGCCATTCTCTATCCTGCAGATCAGAGAAGGAGACCTCAAATAACTGGGAAGGCCCCAGCCCCAGTGGGTGTGGGATGTACGACCTCATCTAACTAGTTTCCATTTGTCATTCTGTAAGGACCTTTTCCTCATCTCTGTAAGGAGACTATGTGCTTAACTGATGGCAGGTCATATATATATATTTTTTGTCCCAGTACAGCCCACAGTATTCCTTCACTACAATTTCTTTGAAGACCACCTAAATATCACTTGCTCTGCCACTGCCCGCCCAGCACCCATGATCTCCTGGAAGGTTGCTGGGTCAGGGATTGAGAATAGTACCGAGAGTCTGTTACACCCTAACGGGACCACATCTGTCACCAGCATACTCCGTGTCAAAGACCCCAAAAGTCAAGTGGGGAAGGAGGTAATCTGCCAAGTGCTGTACCAGGGGACTGTGACTGAGTACAAGCAAACTGTGAACA
This sequence comes from Marmota marmota marmota, assembly GCF_001458135.2. Lineage (NCBI taxonomy): Eukaryota > Metazoa > Chordata > Mammalia > Rodentia > Sciuridae > Marmota > Marmota marmota. The sequence goes on along the minus strand of NW_025999968.1, from coordinate 7,191,654 downwards.
AAGGTAAGAGAAGGAGGGCAAAGATGGCTATGGTCACATCTGCATATATCCGACTGGAAGGTGGCAAATATCCTTCAGAGACTTTGAGTCTCTCAACAAAGGAAGTAACTGGGGAGAGAAAGGTACAAGTAAGGAAAGAGAAGCAGAGTTGAGGAAGCAAATAAAGCAAATTTTATAGTAGTCTCCCCTTATCTACAGAGGATATATTTGAAGATGCCCAGTGGATGCCTGAAACTGCAGAAAATACTAAACCGTATGTGTATGTGTGTGTGTGTGTATACACACACGTATATAATATGGCTTTATTATATTATATATAATTATATTTATTATATAATATATATACATATATACATAATATAAATATATGTATATTATATATAATATGGTTTTATTATAGTTATGTTTACACCAATAATAAAATAAACAAATTATAACAATGTACCTTAATAAACATTTGTGATTTGGGTCCATTATTAAGTAAAGTAAGCATTACTTGAACCCAGCATTGTGATACTACAACAGTTGTCTGATAACCCAATCAGCTACTAAGTGACTACCAGGCTGGTAGTATACACTGTGTGTATACACTGGACAAAGTGATGATTCACATTCTAGACAGGATAGAATGGGATAGTGTAAGATGTCATCACATGACTCAGAATGACATGCAATTTAAATTTTATGAATTGTTTATTTATGGAATTTCCCATTGAGTATATTCTGACCACAATTGACCATGGGTAACTGAAATCAAATTGCAAATAAGGGGTAGTACTGTACTTTGGGGAATGTGATACAGCACATTGTTCACTTATCAAATGCTATTGCTGATATGCATTCATTCATTCATTCATTCATTCATTCATTTGTTTCATTCTAAGATTTATTGAGTGTCTGTTATATACTAATCTTTAGGTTGAACACAACAAATTCAACAACAAGCAAGACTCAATCACTGCACTTACAGAGCTTATAGCCTACTAGGGATACAGAAAAGTGTCTGGGAAATTGTAAAACCTCATGCTTCAAAAAGAAAGTAGTGGTTCACCATATGGGGACTGAATGTGGAGAGGTGGGGCATCAGCTCAGTTGGGGGGATTAGGAAGGAAGACCTGACATCTGTGATGAAATCTCTGTATAACCTACAGTAGGAAAGGGCCCATCTGAAGAGTCTTCATCACTACTTTAAAACAATCTGTCTCCCATTCAAGCCCCTTTTGCTCTCTTGTGTTTCCTTCTGAACTACTGTCTATGAGCCTCACAGATACAAGAAGTGAGAACTGGGTGAGGGAATAAAGGGAGCAAGTCTTAGTGATGATAGCCAGAATTTTATTTCTCCTGTAATTTTGAAGCATCAACTCTTAGATGAGCACTCAGTAATAAACTTCCTAAAAATATTGCTGTTCTTTTGGGTGCTTAAAAAAAAAAAAACGTGGCAAAGCTTTCCTGTGTGAAGCTCACTGGCCAAAAGGGTTGTGGTGTTAGATTTGGGCATTTGTGAAGAGATTTTCAGGTTTAGCCAAGGCAAAGTGTTAATTTCACTGAAAAACAAGAAGAGGAACATATTTTCTATTTGAGGAATGCTAAATTCGACTTATATCTTATATAATGTTTAAAGCCACTGGTATATTAGTTTACTCTGTGAACATTTACTAAAAACCTTGAAAAGTATTAGACAAAGCACTGGAACTGTAGAAATTAGATAAATCCCTGTCTGAAGGTTAGTTAAATTGTGATGTGAAAAAAATCCATTATGGAGAAGATGCTAGACACTTCAGCTCTTTCTTTGCTTTGTGTTTCAAAGTAGTATTGAGGAAGACATTTAGGCCAAGTTCCATTACTGACACCTGGAAAGAGTTTTAAAAACAAAGACACAGATTAGAAAAAATGCAGTAAAAACATCGAGACAAGTTATATCTGGGAGTTGAAATCATGAGGTTCATGATTTTCTTTGCTTTTTACTTAGTACATTCCAATAAACTTGCATTATAGGAAAAAGAATATGTGCTTTGCTCTTCTTCCTCTTGCTGCTTTGATTTGAAGCTCACTGGCTTCTCAGAGGTTCGGATTTAAAAAAATCTGTCAGATAATAATAATAATACCTGACTTAGAACATTTTGAGCATTAGATGAGATAATACAAAGACCTTACTATATAGTAACTGCATAAAACATGTTACCATTACTAACGTTATCTAGATATTATTAAAATCATCTGAAGTCATGAATATAGATCTCCGTAGGTGTGCATTTAAGGTTAATTTCAGTTAAAAACTCTTGTAAAATCTCATATCATACCTGTTGCTATATCAGTATTTTTTTGCCTCAACAGCTTCCTCTTGTGATTTTCCTTTTTCTACCTTCAATATCCACAGGCTTTTGGTTTTCAATTCCACTCTTGTTAAGCATTGTTTCCCTGGTAATTCTTCTGGTCTTAATCTCAATCTTATTATACTGGAAACGTCACCGGAATCAGGACCGAGGTGAGTCATTACAAGGAGTATAAAGAATGCAACAGGTTCCATGATTGTTTTAATAATTTGGGAATCATCTGAAGTTATGAATTAGGGGATGGCCACATGTGTTTTGTTTGTTGTTTCCAAAATACATAAATTGTTGGTGCAGTTTTAAAATGCTTTAGAATTATTTTCTTGCAATTGGATATTTCTCCTTTTCATTTGCTAAGATGTTTCAAAGATGAATTATTTTATGAGCCGAGAGAGAAAGAGGGCTCAGGAGAGGAAAGAAATGAGAATAAAGTGTTTATTTGATCACAATGGAGTCATTTGATGGCAGAACCAAAGAAAGAAGTCTGGCACCCATGCAAGGTCCTCTCTACCTGTTAATAAAGGACAATCTTTTCTCTTTTTACAGCATTCCACAAGCCAGCTGCCCATTTAAGAGACTGTGAAATTGTCCAATATGATCACTCATTAAATAGCACTTCCTATGTTATACTCCCATGATGTCTCAAACACTATCGGCAACATACAGGTGATCCACACTTACAGTAATTGTGTCATGTCATTCTGCCCTTGTAGGCTGTGAGTTTCTCTTTATCCCCCACAGCATCTATCACGACATCTTATTTATACCACATGTTCAATAAATGTTCATTTATTGAATGAATGAATGAATGAAAGGGATGATGGATAGATTTTTTTAAATGAATTTTTTTAATTTCCTTCCTTCTATTGTAAATTCATTACCTCATAAATGCCAAGTCTAAGATATTGTGAGATATTATAGAAGAAGACATGCCTTAGAAACAAGAGAAGTGACCTGTATATGTAGAAAGATTAAAATTTCTTTAGTTTCTGAAAACAGTGCACTATATTGCACAAGTTGTTAAAATGAGCACAAAGTTTCAGTTTGTGTTATGTGAAATGGGAGTTTCCTAGGGCGAGGGGGTAATATGGGAGTTTCCTGCATCTTAGATGGCTGAAGGTCTGGGCTCAGGAAAGAAAAAATGTTGGTTTTGAGTGTTATTTTAGTTTTTAATTTAAAATCCCCTTCAAAGACTACCTTATTTTCCTTTTCATTTTATGTTTCATGGACTGGGTCTTTCATGTTCTAGTTTCCTTGATCACTTTATTTTGCATAAGCCTTACATTAATCCCAAATTAATTCTTGTGAATTTATAAAAGAAGCAGCAAATCTTCAGTGTCAGTGTCAGCCCTATTGCAAAAGTAAGTGAAGGAATTTGTTCTATCTGGAAGAGGAGATTACAGATCAGATACTCTTATGGCACATGAACACATGCCATAAAACACATAAGCACTGGACAGAATATCAAAGACTGAAATTTGTTTGATTCCTCTTTATACAAATATTTTACTTTTCTAATTTGGAAACTAAAGCTCAGAGAGGGAATTCAACTTCCTTCTCTAAGGTCACACAGCTTCTTAACAGCAGGCTAGGACTAGAACCTGGGTCTCCTGACCTCTGCCAGAATGCTCTTTTCATTACAGATGCCCTGGATTCCTGACTTGAACGGAGCTATTGTTATCAGTTGCATTAATTTTAATCTGTGCTTAGTGTATTGTTCTTGTGAAAATGCAAGCAGAAAAGCATAGAGTAGTCAAAGTAATTTTTAAGTTTCTCTTGGAAAAGAGTCTTATAAAACAAACTGTTAAAGCCCAAGGTAAATTCCACTCGTTAGGGATATTTGCAGTGTCATTGCCCTGTGTTCATTAAGCGAAAGTTGGATTTTCTGGGAAATGCAGTTATTCAAAACCATATCCAATTCTTGAAACAAAAAGAGACAGTTTATTTCTATGCCCAAGTTTTTCCTCATTTATGAAATAAACACCTCAACTTGTGTTAAAGCTTGTAAGCACTAGGATTACCATTTACTGGTGATGTCTTCATGACATATGGCCAATTCAGTAAATTTCTCTGAATGTTCTGTGGCATATTCTAAATGAGTTGATTTTGACTGATTAAAAAAAAATTGACAGCCAGAGAATGATTCTGTATACAGCTAGTAATACCAAATGTCAATTATGCTGATAGCTTACATGCTCAGAGCTAAGGAAATGGTGTTTCATTAAGACCAAATGTTAAGTTATATTTTCTTTTTTAAAAATTATTTCTTCAAGTAAGGAATTTTGATGATTAATTTGTGAGAAAGGGGAATAGTCCTATACATAGGGCTTTCATTTTTCCTTACTTTACTTTTGTTTTCTTTTTCCTTTTCTTTTCATCACCTTTCTAAAGCACTAAATTTTGAGGGCAGGGAAACATGATCATATAGAACCAGAGCCAGGATTCTGAACCCTGAAAAATGATGCTGTGAGCATAAATAAGGAAGTGAAAAAGTGGAACTGAGGTGTGTGTGTATTTGTGGGTGTAGGTGTGTGTTCAGAGTTCGTAGTGAGGTAGAGAGGAGAAAGATGAATTAGTGCTTGCATTTATTAAGTGAATCATCAAAGATGATTCTTTAATCATCTTTGTGGAGCTGCCCAGTAGCCAGTAATAAAAATCTGTTCAAGTCAGCCCTGTTTGATAAATGACCAAAAAAAAATGTTTTTAAGCTCATCATTACTATTCATTTACCCACAAAAGTCAACAAATTTATAATTTCTGCACAGAGGGGTCATCGCCAATGGTTGATGTTATCTTTGCAAAGAAGTTAGCCTTGACTGACTTTTCTTGTGATGTTCTTTAATGACAGAAAGCATGACACCGGTTTTGTCAGCTGTACAGTTCATTTTGGAGGAAGATATGATGGATTATAGGCCACTTCTCTGCACATTCCTAATAGGATCATGAGTTATTTCCCTGGTGACTACCGTAATAAGACTAATAAACTTCAGAGAATATACTTTTTTTTTCTTTCATAAATCTAGTACTTTATTACTGAAATAGAAAATGAGAAAAACATTAAAATTTCCTAGGGAAATTTTCCATCTCATAATAGTTCTTTCTATTAAAATGCAGTGGTGTCATAAGTTTGTGCCTTCCCCATATAGGACAAAGAGGTTCAGACTTGAGGTTGAGAATAATATTTTATTTATTTATTTATTTGGTACCAGGAATTGAACCCAGGAATGCTTAACCACTGAACCACATCCCCAGCCCTTTTTTTAATATATATATTTTATTTAGAGACAAGGTCTTGCTGAGTTGCTTAGGGTCCTGCTGAGTTGCTGAGGCTGGCTTTGAACTCATGATCCTCCTGACTCAGCCTCCTGAGCCACTGGGATTATAGGCGTGTACCATGGCACCCAGTGAGAATAATATTTTATTTCTCATTAGTCCACCTACCAATGATTACATGTTTCTCAGAAAAAAAAAATACAAGAAATTTTACTTAAGAGCAGACCATTGTGGACATATTTGAGTTGTCATTTTTTTGTCTGTTTTGTTTGATTGGCAGTGCTGAGTTGAAAAACCATAGAAAATTTAGACCAATAGTGTAACATACATGTTCTAACTTCACTTTGTCTTAAACTACTAGCAATTTCATGTAGGAATATATTTTCCAGCCACATGATCTTCATGTTTGCCTTGAGTTCCTTCAATTCACAATAACCTGTGAATGGATCCTTGCAATGAAACAATCGCCATGTTAGGAAAACCCCATTTCCTGGGTAGGAGCACAACACTGTCTCCTATTTTAAGCTTAGTACTACCTCAAATAAAAAAAGCTCAATAAACAAGTTGTGGTGGTGAAGGAGGTCATCAGTTCAAAGGACATTACAAATATTGTTCCTAAGACAATTTGGATTGCAAAATAAGATTTTCATACTCATCCCCACTCCTACCTTGGTGTCCTCAGACTTCCAAGGAGAAGGAATGGGATGCTTTGTATGGGGAAAGCAATGGGGAATCTTTATTGAACTGCTCAGTGAAAAGTCACTTTCTAGGTGACATTTCACACTCCAAGGCTATTTTCCTGAAAAAAAAAAGTTTACAATTTTCACACATGTATAAATATCACCCGATATGACTAAATAGCACAATAAAATCTGATCACAAAGTTCTTACCTTACAGGCCCTTAAAATCTGGACATTCTTGCCTAGAGCTGTTCTTTGCTTCTCTGCTCTTCAACACTTAAACCCACCTTAGATTACATGACCCAAATTTTGCTTTTTAGTGTATGGGAATACCTCTAGGAGTCAAAACCTCACAATATCCTACCCAGTAATTAAATCCCAGTTCACTTCTCAGATAGCACACTCATTCCCTTGGCTCCTTATCCTTCTGGCTGCGTTGTTTAATTTTTGTTGTTGTTGTTGCTTTTATTGGTTCATTATAGTTATACATACGAGTTGGGTTCATTTTAACATAATCATAAATGCATGGAATTTAGTTGGCGCCATTGCAGTCATGGGACTGTTTTAAGGAGATTTGCCATCAGTATTAGTGTCTTCTGTTAGACACATTAATGAAAAATCAAGAATGAGAAAATATCCCAGCTGAACAACCCTCCCACATCTCTGTTGCTTTTGCATTTTAGCTTGCGTTCTTTAGAGTCTAATTACTGGTTGCTTTCTTTTCCACCGTCTTGCCCTTCATCTTATCCCTACCACTAAGCTTGGCTCTGAATAGATTTAAGCTTTTACTCCCCGCTGCTACAAGAAATCAACTTGATGGTCCTTAATCTGGAAAAGATTGGATTCCTTTATGAAAGTACTCAGCATGGCTTACCTGAGAAGGAAACATCATAAATGTTGTACTAATTTTCTATTGCTTCTTTAACAAATTATCACAAATTTAGTGGCTTACAACAACACAAATTTGTTATCCTGCAGTTCTGCATGTCAGAAGTCCAGAATGGTTCTCATCCACTAAACTCAAGCCATCTATCTAACAGGGCTTCCTTCCTTTCTGGAGGGAGTAGTGGACAATCCTTTTTTTTTTTTAAACGTAGCTTTTAGAGACTACCCATTTTCCTGATCCTTTTGTCACATTCTACCTGCAAAGCTAGCAACAGCCAGTTGGGTCTTTCTCCTGTTGCATCACTCTGGCTGACTCTATTGCCTCCCTTTTTCCCTTAGAAGGACCCTTGTGATGACATTGTGTCTACCTCTATAATCCAGGATTATCTCTCCATCTCCTGACCCTTCATTTAATCAGTAAAATCTCTTTTACCATATAAAGTTACACATTCACAGATTCCTGGAATTAGTATGTGGACCTTTGAGGTGACCATCATGAGGCTACCACAAATGCATTGAGGGGTTGGGAGTGAGCTGGGTAGAGGAGCAGCTGTTAACTGACTTCCCAGTGAAAGCATTCTGTGTCTGTAATTCCACAGCCTTAGCTTTGTTTGTGGTTACCCTACGTCAAAGAACATCAGAAACTGGTCAGAATCTCTGAGCACATCACTTTGATTTTCTCATCCATTTCCTATCTCAAACAAGGCAGGGCTTTATTTTTCAATGTTGTATTTTGCCTCTCAATTCTATAACCCAAAAGCATGACTTCTGCTGTCTTCCCTTTTACTAACCATCACTAACTCTAATGTTACAAAACCTTTTCCTTTTATTTGGAATCTTGGTTCTCATGTATTTCTGGCTTCTCTCTACTCACAACCCCCTCACAAAGGCAGGTAATTCTGGGTTCCTTTAATAGCTTAGTCATAGGTAAGTTCATTGGATTCTCTGTGGAAGGTAAAGGTGGAAAGATTATACTTATTGCTGTATCTAGTGACATTTGGCATACCACATTGGTCTTCTCCCGTTTATTATAGCTCATTAAAACAGTGATTTTTGAGTCCATAATACTTGCAGAATATTGTAAAGCCATGATAGTTTTTGCAACCTTAATGTTTTCCATATCATTTCTAAAATTCTTTAAAATCCTTACTTATAGATCCAAATTGATGTCAACAGCCCATATACTGTGCAGCAGTTCTTCCACTAGCAGTTTCTTTTTTTTTTTTTTTAAAGGAAAAAGACTTATTTGCTCTGAAGAGAAACCAGAGTATGAAAGTTCTTTTGTATACAGATCATATATGTGTGTTATATAATTTGGATAATCTAATATGTATTATATATATATTTGACTAAACATAGCAGGTGTAAAAGTGTTAGAATTATCAGAAAAAATAAATTAAGAAATTCTCAGGGTGTTTGAAATGAATAAATGAAGTCTTTCTAACAGGATATATATTGGATATATAGATATATATATATATATTTCATCTAGAAAATGATGAACAAATGAGATTTTGCAAGACAAGTTTTGCAAAAATCACAACTTTAGTGTTAAATCCTACATGTCATGGAGGATAATTATGGAAACATCTATGGACAAGAGAACACCACAAGAACCTTTTGCCCTTGGTAAACACACAATACAGAATGTCACTAAGGCTGACAAGTGCTTCTAGTTCTAAGAGTCACTGATTTGTAAATTCCCCAAATTTCTCTTATATTTGTACATCAAAAAGAGAGGACTGGCCTTATATTCTGTGAGTCTTTGAAAGATTATGCTGGGCATGGTGCCACACGCCTGTAATCCCAGTGCCTCAGAAGGCTGAGACAGGAGGATCTAAAGTTCAGGGCCAGCCTCAGCAATTTAGTGAGGCCATAAGCAACTTAGTGAGACCTTGTATCAAAATTCGAAAAATTTTTTTAAAAGGGCTGGGTATCTGGCTCCATGGTAAAGCATGCCTGGCTTAAATCCTCAGTACAAAAAAAAAAAAAAAGATTATTTATTGAATATCTTTGGGACTTAGGTAGACAAGTTTATTTTAATCTACTTTAAAAGTATGTGTCTTTAATTTTTATTATTAATTTTCTAAATTGAGTACAGATATATATATATATATATATATATATATATATATATATATATATTGTGTATAACATGATGTTTGTAATTGTGTAATGGCTAAATCAAGCTAATTAATGTATCATTTTTTCATATACTTATTTTTTGTAGTGAGAACACTTAATATCTACACTTTCAGCAATTTTTAAGGATACAATATATTGTTACTATAGTCATCAGATTGTATAACAGGTCTCTTGAACTTATTCCTCCTATCTGGCTGAAATTATTTTAATCTTATGCAAAGTTGCATGAAATAATTCAGAAACTAAACATGATATTTTAATTCTATAAAAATATTTCTTCCTTTAAGACTTTAAATTTTTAACTGTCAACTTTAGCACAGATGATTATAAATGTCTATAGATTTGGTTATTTTCCAACCAGTCATTATTTTCACTTGCAACTGTGACCAATTACTCAGCGATTTAGATCAAGTCCTATCTTTTGACAAATTAGCTGAGTACTTTTGGGCAAGCCATTGTGAGGATTCGGAAGGGAATACCTGGGACCAGAAAAGTGCCTTGAAACAATGGTGTGTTGGGAAACCAATTTTGGGGAACGCTGATAGATCTGCTCTTGCCAGCTTCTGTGGCGCAGATATTCCCACCATGGTTAATTTCAGGTTACCAACAATTTAACCATCAGTGTGAATCAATAAAGGTCCAGCACACAAATGCAACATAGTTAGTTTCCAGTAAATAATTAGTTTCTGTTGTTACTAAATCTAAGGTCCCTCAAAGTTTTATCAGTGTTGTGAGTTGTACAAATGATAGAGGGGTGTCCAGTTAAATAGCTAAATGGAGGAAGACATTATAATTATTAGCAGGTAGGTTTTGAGAAAGATTTTAGAAGATACCTAAATTTAGACATGAGGGCAGGCATATATGGAAGTAGCAGTCTTGAGAGAAGTTTGGAGTGAAGGTAAGAGGGGAGATAAGATCAGAAAATATATGTACCCAAAAGCCTGCATGTGCTGAAAGGAACATATGATACCTAAATTGATTTCTAGATATGTGTATAGTATTTATTTCTTTTTGGATATGGGGAACTGTTTTGATTAGACTTTTTGTTTCTTGGAGGATGAAAAAAAATAGTTAATTATTAAAGTTACTGGGAGTCAGGGTGTAGAATGAGAACAGTTACTGTGCAGAAGTGTGTGAATGGGTTTCTAGGAAACCAAAAATGTCAGGAAAAGCATGCTAGCAGTGGCTTTGGGTCCCAAGTTGCCCTGGGCTGCTCAGCAGCACTGAATCATGGGTGTTCCATTTGGTTTCCCTATTCTTACTGTTTCCTCCTTTTTTTAAACAAGTTCTTCATCCTCTGTTCTGTGTATCTTAAACATAACTCATAGTTTCTGTTCTTTCATAAAAGTGGTTCATAGATGACTCAGTTTTTTTTTGTTGTTTTGTTTTTAAAAGATGCATCTGAGCTGCCTAAAACCATAGAATCTCTAAGTGTGTCCTAGGTGTTTGAAATGACCCAGTACTTCTGGTGATTCTCATGCATCCTAGAGCTCAGAAGCTCAAAGGTTCCATTTGAGTAAGAGTTGTGAGTGAAGTATGGCCCCTTTTGTTGGGAAGGGAGGGCATATGGATATATTTGCTCGAAAAGCTATATTTTAGAGAAAGGAAAAAAACTTTTTAAACTAGATGCAAAAAATCAAACATTCAGTCATTCAAAGTCAGGCTTAAGAGATTTAAACATCAAATTATTCTAGTGCTCTCTAAAGAAAACTATGCTGTCATTTGGATTATTATTCTGGATTCCAGTCAGTGGTTGGGTCATACGAAAATGTTTGTTATTGTTAAATGAAAATCCAAAAGAAATAGTCATAGGGGAAAGTGCTTAGATTTTAGAGGAGAAAACTTTGGAAGTGGGAATGTTATTGGAGATGAGAGGAAAACATGGACTGGGCACTAAAATATTTAAAAGGATGTTCATGGGACGAAAGGAGTAGATTTTCTAGAAGTTATATTTAATTCTCACAGCAGTGTATGAGGAAGATGTAGTTATTTCTGTCTTACAGATGATAAAACCAAGGCTTGCAGAAGTTTATTCATTCATTCATTTTACAGATATTTATTAATAAGTTTTCCTTGTGTGTTTTAATAATTATAATGAGCAAAAAAGGACATTGCCACTCTTGTGGAGATGATAGGCCAGTGGGACAGAGAAGCCACCAGTGAACTAGAAAGAAAGGATATGCTCTTAAGTCCTGAGAATGTGACTGTTAGGAAATAACACAGTACATCACACAGAAGGAAAGAGAATTAGGTGACAAGAAAACTATTTATGTGCAATTTGTTTGGAAGATTTCTCTGAGGTGGTGATGTTTAATGATCTTTACTGATGAAATATACACTAGATTTGAAAGGAGAGAATAAATCAACCATAGAGGAGAGAAGGCGAGGTGGCTTCTAGCAAACGAATGGCAGATGTGAAAACTGCAGGGCAAATTTCATTGATATTATAGAACAATGTTACACAGATATGGTCTGAGGATGTTTGCCCTTCTGAGAACCATTTCTTACTAAATCTGAAGTAAAATAAGCACATAACTGAGTAGATACCATGATAACAATTTGACAGTAATTTTATGTCTGTTGAATCCAATAATTAAAAATGAGATTATAGTTAGAAAACTAGAGTTACGTTTTATATATATTTTATTTTGGTAATAATTCATTGGGGTTTGGTTTTTGTTTGTTTGTTTTTTAGTATTGAGCTAATTTGGGGGGGGAAATTGTACTTCTGTGGAACATTAATAGTTGATATTAGACATGTTGACAGGCTCTGAAATATCCAGAACTTCACAGGTTCTGGTAAATTACCCAAGATTACATAGAGAGTGAGAACTAGAGCCAGGATAAATTGTAGGGCTTATTTCAAGTCCACATGCCTTGTAGAGAGGAGCATGTCCTCTCAGGTTATGCGCTAGAAAGTCAATAGCCCCTGTGTCTACTTTGTGACCATTCCCAATGTGTGGTCGATCAAGTTACTCTCCATTGGGAACAAAGCTCCAGGGCTTATCAATAAAACACATTTAGATCATTTGACATTCTTGAACATGTCCTTTTACTTGTAATCGTAGGTGATTCTCCAGACTGATATTTCTTGGATGCCCTATGTGTTTTTTAAAGAACATCATGGTTCACTTATCATTTTGGGTGGGGAACATCTACTTCTTCATCTTTACTGATGAAATATACACTAGATTTCTGAGTTTCTTAAACCTTCTATTGCATATCTTCTTAAAATACATGAACATAGAAATTATGCACGTCCAAAGTTAACATCTTGGTCTTTCTTTTATCCAGAGCCCTAGAGGAGCCACACGGAACCCTGAAAGATTTTCCCTGATCTACTTGAATCTGATGTAAGAGGAAAGAAGGAGGAAAATAGGTCATTCTCCAAGGCACTTATATGAGCAAAAGAGGCGGGAACGAATGTTTTAAGAATTCCATGACTTTTCACTGCCATCTAAGCTACTCAGTGTTTGAAGTCCAAGAGAAAGTCATTTTACCTCTCAGGTCTGTTGTAGGACTTGATTTTGTAAAGCAATGCAGTGTTGTGCTGTTGGAAGGCACTGGACTTAGAATCAGGACGTTGAGCTCACAGGCTGACGTGGGCTCCCACCGGTGGGAACCCTGTGTTAGTCACTTTACCTCAATGAGTGTCTGTGTCCTCATCCAAAATGGTAACAGTGTTGGACCTGATAATTTACCATGCAGTTGTAAAAATTGATGAAATTCCAGGAAGAAAAAAAAAAGGAATAGGAAAAGGAGGAAGAAATGAGAGAGAGAAGAAAAAATATGAAGGGTCCAAAGAACTTTTCTGAGACTACCTTTGCCTTTCTGTTGTTCTGTCTCTTCTGTTGTTCTTAGGCCCAGGAGCCTGTTTTCCTGCTGTTTGGGATCTAGTCTATTAGCTGCTCACTGTTTTGCTAATTGTTGACCTTGCTAGAACCTTTGGTTTCCCTGCCATTTTTTTTTTTGTGTGTGTGTGTGCTTCTCTGAAGTTTACTATGATGAAAATAGGACAGAATTTATTGTGAAATAACATTGGCAACCTTAACTTATCTACTTAACTTATTTTTGTAGCAGTATAAATAGTGTTAGTCTTAGACAATAGCTCACATTTTAAAGACAGCATGCTTCCCCTGACCATTTGTCCCATCCTATGACCCCAGCCCTCGTTCTGAACTCAGTCTAGTGTAAAGAAAATATATTATGAAAACAGATATTTAGACATCCTGTAGAGCAGTCAGCCTGTTCATATACTTGGCCTCTCCTGGATCCTTTTCCCATGAATTAACAACTTCTCACCACAGGAGAGGAGACAAGTATGAACTTACAATGACTTTATCTTAAAGATATTGTTCTAACTAGTAGAACAATATGGATTCTTAACCATAAGACCGAATTTGTGTGTTTCTTTTCAGTATTTTTTCCCTTGTCTTTCTCTATCCAGTGACCTAGAAATTAAAATGTAAGTTGTTTTCATTGTTGAATTGAATATTTATATATTTAGTAAGTTTTTCATGTGTTATTTAATTCTGTATTATTTCTTATATTTGTATTAAAGTACTGAACAATTAAACGTGTCACCTATAAATATTTGATGTATGCTACTCTCTTGAGAAATGTGGAATTCTTATATTTTTCTCTGTGTGTGTGAAACCCTTCTCTCTTTTCTATCTCCCACTCCATAAAAGATGCAGTTGACATTTCTGATTAATCACAAAAGCACAAATCGAGGACTCTGACCTGGCCGGAGGAAGGTCCCCCAATTTGTGTCTTTTAACATGGACCATGGGTCATGGTACATTTCCTGATGTGTGTTGTTTTGGTTTTGCTTTTAGATACCAAAAAAATAAAAGATTTCAAAGGTTCAATAGCTCACATAGTTTTGAATTTAGTGGAACCATCACTCTGTATTTTGCTAGATTTCTGTAGAGCAGTCAGAGTAACTGAAAGCACCAGTTCTCAAACATTTTGGTATCAGTACTGCTTTATGCACTTAAGGGGACTCCAAAGAGCTGTTTTGTAAGGTGAATTATATATGCTCATATTAACGATATTTGAAATGGAAACTTATAAAGTTTTAAATCAAAAATTTATAATCACATATCATTGTAGCTCTCTGAGTGTTGCCAACATCATATATCACACGGCACGTTTGGGAGACCATGAGAGAGAAAAGAGAAAATAATGGATTGATGTAATTATGAAAATGATTTTGATTCCATGGACCCCTGAAATGGTCTCAGAGACAATATTCAAGACTTCTCAGGAGAACACCTTATAAGAATATTTCATGAGCCTTTCTCAAAGGAATTCCTTCCTAGACAGCTGCTACCAGAGTTTGTGGGCACTTCACCATTTCACCAGCACTGTATTCAAGAAATGGCCTTTCTGGAATCTCTCTTTCAAAATTTAGAGATTTCAGAGAGCCCTGAGACTAATCCTTCTTCACCATTAATCATTCAATTTACATTGGGTATTAAACAGCTTATCAGTTACCTTTCGGAACCTTAAGACCCTTGACTTAGAACAGGGATGTTTGATGGAGATGACTTGGAGGGTCAGAGAGAAGATAAGAGGAGCAGGAAGGGGTCAGGTAGAGCAAGTGCCTCTGTCTGAAAGGGCATGACAGTGTGTGGCACTGTGGTCCTGCCTTCCCTGTGACTCCTGCCCTTTCACCCCTGGGAGGGGCTTCCCAGCCCTCCCGCTCTCTACTCATCTTGAACTTGAGATTATGGGTGATTTTTGTACTTGTGAATTAGAAAGAGGTAACCAGGACTTTGCATATTTAAGCAAAATTGAGGAAGTTGTAAACTTTTGAGTCACTTAGAATAATTCAATCTCATATTTCTTAGTAAAAATTTGAAAAAATTCCAGGGTGCTGGTAAGCTTGCTCAGAGATAAGGGAAAACAAAAGAAGATTTGTGTCCTTAACCGAAACTGAAATCTGAAGTTGAGGATTTTTTTTTTCTTGGTAGTTATTCATCAGTCACTGACTAGATAATTCATAAATCTAGGTTGGAAGAAAACAAAATCCATATTAGTACTAAGAACTGAACTCTTTGGTTAAAACAATTTTCTTGAAACAAATTTCTTCCATGATATATATATGTATAACTTACCAAGTCAGTGATTTCACTTTTTAAAATAAGTTTGTTTTGGATTATTTTTGGATTATTTCCTCAAAATTATAATTTTTTTTTTTTTTTGTATTTGTCCTCAAAATATTCCAGAGTTGATCTCAGTGCCCCTCTATGGATACTTAGAATAATTAACTTGAGCAGGTCACATAGAGCTAGGACACAACCCAAGCCAGTCAACACTTGCACAGATACCATAATCATTGCACAGATACCTGGTAAGCCCATTTGTGGAGGTATAAAGGCCAAGACTCCAATTTTTTCGGCGACTTTCTTTGAGTATCACTGAGTATGTGTTATGGGGCCAAAACTGCAACTCAGAATTCCAGGTTTCCTGTCCAGTGTCCTCTGCTCTACCACCTCTGCTGTGATCCATCCTATCTCCCACGTGTGAGTGTACCCTGTTTGCTTTGGAATTCAACTCCTACCTCCAGTCCTACCTTCTGACCCAAACCATCTTATCATTCTCCTAGTTCTTGGCAACTGCTTTAATTAATCTCTCTGCTTCTGCCTTCTCTTCTGGTTAGTTTATTCTAAACATAACTTTTCTAAACTACATCAAGTCAAATCATGCCACTCCTTGGTACAAAGGGTCTAAGTGCTTCCCATCCTACATACAACAGAAGGCGAAGTCTTTACATGGTCCATAAGACTTCACATGAAGGTGCTCCCTCCTCCTCTGAAGTCATCTCCTACTGCTCTCACTCCTGATCTCTGGCCTCTCTGATGTTTCACTTATCTTCCAGACATGTTTCCACCTCAGGACCTTGGCACTTTCTTCTCTCTCTGGAAGATTCTTTCTGCAGAGAGCCACATGTGGTCCCCCCTCAACCCCCGTGACCAACATGCCCTAACTCCCTCTCCCACTTCATGTGGTTCCTCCATTGCAACCATCACTATTCAAAATATTCTATATATTTTACTTGCTTGTTTTATTTATTATTTGTCTCCTTCCACTAGATTGTAAGCTTCATGGGAGTTGGAGATTTTTATCAGTCAGTAAATCCTTCTCAAGTGAATTCTTTTCCTACAAATACCTTATGGGAGAGAGGAGCAGTTCAGAAGACATTGAACTGGAGCATCCTTTCTGCCCTATGGGAGAATGAGTGTAAAAAAAAAGGACTGAGAGAAATTGGTAGTTGTGAAGCACAGAAACAAACATGATGGATCCCAAAGAATGGAGTTTCGTTCTATGCTTGGCATTTCGTATGTGTGATCATGGGCCAGTCACCTAATCTCTTTGGAATTATATTTTCTCAAGTATAAACTACAGTGTGCACCAAATCTATCTCCCGAGGTGGTTACAAGTTTCAAAGATACAAGGAGTAAATTCTTCTCCATGACATCAAAATTCCCACTGCATCAGCACAAGCTTCTTATCCTCAGTGACCTGTCCAGTGCCCCCTCACCCCACAGTCAGCCTCATCCCTGTTCAGAACTACACACAGGGTTGAGGAGGAAGTGGAGCCCTGGAGCCCATGGGAGCTGCCATTGGATGAGCAGAGAGAAAACCCATTGGGTTTTGCTTCAGAAGCAGAGGCCTGAGTGTACTACCCAGCATGACTTGGCCTTTCCTGTGCTGAGGATGAGGCAGAAGGAAAAACATGGAAAAGGTCAAAGTCTGTCTCTGCTGCGTTGGCTTGCCCAGAACAATTGTGTTGTCTGACGCTGGAGTATGACTGTTTGTGACCCCTTCAGAGACAGCAGAGAGATTCCAGATCACTTAAAGCCGATGCCAAAGCTGACATGCTTGGTTTCCCTTTCCAGAGTTATGTTATTAAATCAAAGAGATAACATGTCATGACAGAAAGATCTGGCCAGAACTTGAGTGGTTTCAGAGAACTCAACAAATTCTTTGATAGTTTTAATCTGATGAATATTAGTCTAGATAGTGGAGTATTCAACTCAAAAATATATTGAAACACCAGCTGGTACCCCATGAATATGTACAATTTTATGTGTTAATTTTAGAAATTTTAAATTAAAAAAGTTGGAATCCAAAAATGGAGTTATAAAAAAAATATGTAGTTACATTTTTCTGGGAGTAGTTTTCCCTTTTCAGTCCGGGTACAGAAAGCCCAGCTGCTTAGGTTATGAAGCTCAAATACCTCATGATCAAGTGGTGATGTTTAGCTCTGTACCTAATAATTTTCTTAAATTCTACACATGTTGGTTTCCTTTCTGGTAGATCAATGATAATTATCATATAGATCTCATTTAACATTAGGTCAGGTGTTGGCTTTGATTAAATATCCTTAAATAGCATATTGATTAAGAGACTGGATGACTCTTAGTTAAGAAACATCAGGAAGTACTACAATTTCAGTAACTAATTGCAAAAACAGTGAGCAGTCAGATGGAAGCACACTGATCACCTGTGAACCTTTAGAGGTAGGTAGAACTGGCTTAGCAGTGTTTGTGAAATATACCCTGTAGCTATCCTAGACATTATTCTCCCCTACCCCTTGTCCCAGTGGATTTCAGAGAGGTCAAACTGGTTCTTGGGCTGCTCAGACATGGTTGGAGCTATTCAGGGAAAAAAGATGCTTCTATTTCATTTTAGAGCTAACTTTAATTTACAAACCATCATGTACAACCACAAGAATTAATTTTAAAAAATAACTACGGCAGAAAAATCAGTGGAGGGAAAGGAGCCAGAGCTAGGGAGTGGGAAGGGAGAGGAGAGGTACTGGATGGAGACTGGATAAGAATGAGATCTATTCCAGGCTTTTTAAATTATGTCAAAAGGATTCTACTGTCATGCAAAACTAAAAACAACCAGTTAACAAAATATAAAAAAGCTTAGAAAGAAAGAATGTGTTCCTTCAGAGAATTCAGGCCTATCATACTGCATTTGATTTAACTAGATCATATCTCAAAGTGCCACAAGAAGCCACTGTTATAAGAAAAGGTTAGCTTGAGACTTGGTGTCTCAGTGCTCAAAGGACAAAATGCCCTTGGAGATACTGAAATTCTTGCTGGTCACCAAGAGGCAAAGTACCCTATGAGTCTCTAGAAGAGACTGGCTGAGAACCCTAGAAGGTCAGTACTAGAAGGGATCTCTTTTCTAGATATCAGGTCTAGCAAAGTGAAGGGACTTCCTGAGACTGCACAAGACCCACACACATCTTTGTGGGGATAGATGGGAGAACCAGATGGCAGAAATTTCAGTACCATTAAAAACAAATACTCTCCTGTGGCTTTAACAGTCTGGTCTGGGCACTGGCTCAGCTCAGATAGCCACTTCCTAAGTTTAAATAGAGTGTCAGGACCTCAGAGCTTACTGGAATCCAAAACTTTCCTTAACCGCTTCTGTATTTCAAAGCTATTCCCATCATTGGTTTTTTGACTTACTTCCAGCTTCTTTGGCAGTGGAAAAGTACACACCTGGTTTGATAATCTGTATGAACAGTTCTGATGTTGCACTTAGTTCTGGAGAACACCTTTTCTGGTATAAAGATTTCTCTTGGCTAGAATCATTGTGATTGTTTTCAGAAAGACTTTTTTTTTCCCCCCCTTAGGTCTTAGAGAGACAGAGAAAGCACAGGAGTTGAGTGTATGAGTGCATGCTTGGCTAGGGAGGGGGAGGTATCCAGAGATACCTTTAGCAACTGCCACAAAAACACGCAAATACACTCAAGAAGCAAACACTTACAAAGCCAGACGCAAATGAATTTCTGTTCTCTCTCATCAAGTTTCAAAAGACAAACATATCAGAGAGAAATTTCAACAGTGGAAAAAAAGATGAAGAAAAAGAAAACAAGTGACTTCAAAAGTTTGGGGCCCATGTTTGGCTTGATTTACTCAACAAAGAGTGAATACAGATGCTGATGTCATTAAATGAAGTTTGTGTCTATTGGATTTTATAAAAAATAAATCTCTAATAATTTTCTAAACATACCATTGTTAGAAGGCAACATTACAAATCTCTTTACTATATTATATATGTGCTTTGGCACAGTAATATTTATGGTGATCAAAATAGCACTTTGGGCTGGGGATGTAGCTTAGTGGTAGAGCAAGGGTACATAAGGCCCTAGGTTCAATCCCTAGCACTGGGGTTGTGGGGTCAGTATGTCTGGCAATGGGTAGCATTTACTAAGCTGTCATTTGATAGGTACCTCACTGTACTGGGTCCTGAGAGATAGTAGGAAAGGAAGGCATTAATAAAACCCTGTCCTGGAGAGATTTAACACTTAAGAAGAGACAAAGTAAAACTATCTGCATATATTTAGAAACAACTTGTGGAAATTCATGAAGTCATATCATGAATATAAAAGTAAAATTTAGAAATGCAAATTGAATATCCTTTCTCCAAAATACTTGACACCAGAAGGATTTTAGATTTTGGAGTATTTGCATATACAACGGAGCTATCTTGGGAATGGCACACAAGTTTAAACACAAAATTCATGTAAGTTTGATATAGACCTTATAGTTATAGCCTAAATATAATTTTATACATTTTTAGTGTGCCTGCATTTTAACTGTAATCCTTCCCTTAAGTTCTGCTGTGGGGTTTTTCCACTTGTGGCATAGTGTGGGCACTCAAAAAGTTTCAGCTTTTGGAGTATTTCAGATTTCAGATTCCCAGATTAGAGATGCTCCAGCTGAGTATTTTTTTTTATAATTAAATTTGTATTCTTTTTCCACATAATTGCAAATATCCTGGACATGGATAATAAGGAATAAGATTATTCATATGCTGATCATTGTTGAAATTGTTGAAGAGTCCATTGGGCTCTTCTTTCTAGAGGTTTACAATCATTTCTGACTAGTTAGTGTGACTTTCTTAACTGCCAGCGATTTATCAAAGCGTGCATTATTGCACACAATAAGGTCTGAGTGACATTCCCTTCACATCCTCTGGTAGTATCAACATCTTCCTCTGTGACCACATTGACACAACCAGAAGTACAGACTGGGTACAGGCTGGAAACCTCTCACCCATGCCAGGACCTCATCATTTCTGGAGTTATACAAAATACAATAATATTGCAAAACTTAACTCCTACTTCGTTTATCATCCTCAGATATTCCAAGCTACAAGAGCCAGCTCCAAGAACATATTCAAGCCAGGAAAGTCACACCAGACCTGATCACTGTGCATTTATTCTCCCTCTTGGGCTCATCTCACACTGATCCTTAGGGGCAATTGACTAAGGGCACAAAATCCATCTAATTGGCATTTATTCTTGAAGCACACCATCCTAGCCCATTACAGAGTTATTTGCACTTTCTGGTTTTTTTTTGTTTTGTTTTGGTTTTTTTTTTGGACAATGCTACAAGAAGTATCACCAGCTATTTTCAGTGTATTTACTAAGGAGAGGTGCTGAGGTCAAAATACATCATACTGTTAAGCCCTGCAAGTGAAGCAAAGCTAGAAAAAATATTGTTTTACTGAAGGAATTGGCATATCCCCTACTTTCTGATTCTAACTATATAAATGACTAATTTTCCCTTGTTGCCTTGACTATTAAGAAATTTTTTTCTGATTTTTATAATAGTATATGCTCATTATAAAGAAGTTGTGAAGTACAGAAGAGTAAAAATGAGGAAAGGAGAGCTATCAAAAAAATTAAAGGACAATCCCATCATCAAGAAAAGCCAGTATTAATATTTATGTGTGTGTGAAAGTCAAATATGACACTTGATTGGTGAAATTGTATTTGCCATTATGTTTCATATAGGAGGGTTCACTTTTTCCTTAGTTTTAATTTTTACAATTTACACTTTAAGTTTATATATTTTGGAGCTGTTCCAAGTGACTTTTGGGAAAAGGAAGGGCAGATAAAAATTAATCCTTAAATAAACTGATATTGTGGCAATATGAGGTAAGTCTTGCCAGACGTAGGATTCCTGACATAACAGTAATTCAATCAGGGGATTATGAGATTGATTAGGTGAATCACTGCTTACATGTGGAAAACTGAAGACTGCAATACTATGAAGTAATTCTAACAAAAACAGCTCCCATGTATCGAGTACTTTGGTATTTGACCAGGAATGGAACAGATTGCTGTTCATAAACATGCCATATAATATTCACCACAGCCCTGTGAGAAGGTAATATTATTTAATTTACGAACAACAACAAACTCTAGAGACTTGGGAAGGCTAAGTAATGTTTCCAGTTAGAAATTTTCTAAGCTAGATGTTACTAGATGAAAAAAGTTTGACACATTAAAAATTTTTGAAGTAGTTCTGGTAAAAACCTCTTTGAGAATTTCTCCAGGAAGTCATACCTAAATCTTAGCCTTTGGTTATTAAACAGTCTACTCTACTCTTTTGTAAGGTAATGGGAGAATAAGTTGAGGTTACATTTCTGGATTAGTATAGTTAAGTAGAAATATCACTCCTCTATTCGAAGAAACAAACAGAAGAAGTAAGACACTTCATTGACCTCTCCATAAACTATTTCACTGGAGATCAATGAAGCAGAGAGAATAAAAGAGGAATCATCTTCAGGGAACTGTTGAAGGATGGAATGGGCTGAAAAGAAGAGAACTGCTTCTACCCCGAGGCAGAGCCAGGAGATTAAAAATTACTGGTTTAATCATGTGATTGGATATTCAAATATTTTTTGAGCATCAATTATGGGATTCTGCTTACTTCTAATGATACAAAATAAATAAGAAGAGCTCTTTTCTCTAGAGGTGTTCAGGGAAATCATCATATAAGCGAGGACAATGAATGGAGTACAGCATGATGAATACTTCAGGCAGTCAGACTGGTACACGCAGGTGTGGAACAGGTGAGATTAAGGAGGGAAACATGAGGTCCAGGGTTTGGGGTGGGCAACAGAAAAGGACCATGAATAGAGAGGGGAAAAGCAGGATACTTTTGCACCACAGATCATTCTAACATAGGGAGTTTGCTTTGTATCTTGTACTGAAACTTAAAAGTGTGAGACTTGATATTGAATTGATGAATATTTCTCTCTGGAATATATTTGATTCCTGAAATTCAGAGTTATTCCAAAGCCAGGAATTTGGTATATTTTATTCTTTTTTAAAATATTTATTTAGAACATGCCAAGACTCAATTTCAAACCAGGAGCTGTTTAGTTCTCGGTGGACACAACATCTTTGTTGGTATGTGGTGCTGAGGATCAAACCTGGGCTGCACGCATGCCAGGCGAGCGCGCTACCGCTTGAGCCACATCCCCAGCCTGGTATATTTTATTCTGTAGTGACAATCTATGTCAAACAAACAAACAGGGAGATGTCCTGGTTTTGCTGGTTTTGCACAAAAGGAACAAAGGAATTCAGTGCTATAGCTAGACCTTGTTAACTTTTTTCCACATTGAATATCAGATTGCCTCCATCATATAATAGGAAAATTAGTGAACCAAGAAACTTCAGATTTATCATGTCTAACCCCTATTTATTTATTTATTTATTTATATTTTGGTACTGGACATTGAACCAAGGGATGCTAAACCACGGAGCCACATACCCATGCCTCTTTTTATTTATTTTTTATTTTTTGGAGACATGCCTCTTTTTATTTATTTTTTATTTTTTGGAGACAGAGTCTGTCTAAATTGCTTAGGGCCTTGCTCAGTTGCTGAGGCTGGCTTTGAACTTGTGATCCTCCTGCCTCAGCCTCCCAAGTTGCTGGGATTTCAGGTATATGCCACCGTGCCTGGCAGATGCCCATATTTTGCAGATGAAGAACTCTAACTTACTCAAGGTTATGGACACAGATGATGATGTGACTTTGGCTTGGCTGGTAGGTCTTCACAGGTAGCTTCGCTCAGATCAGTTTAAGAAAAGAAGCAAAAATCTCGTTAAGAGTATTAGCAGGAGAATGTTGTTCTTTGTAACCTTATAAATCAGGCCAGATTTTTGTGTTCCTTATTCAGCTGACTTGATTGGGATAAAATTCAAGTACATCCACTGCAAGAGTATTCATATGCCCAAACAACTTAATTGTATCTTTTAGAATTGCTATCCTCATGCCCTTCTCAAGCCTGGGCTTATACATAGTAATTATACTTGATAATACAGTGTCCTTAGACTTTATGGTTGGGTGAGTCAGATCACAAAGATCATGATTATGAGTAGGGCTTCACTTATCCTGGTGACCATGTATTTAGAACATGCCAAGACTCAATTTCAAACCAGGAGCTGTTTTTTGTTTGTTTGTTTTACAAAAACTCATGGCTTTTCTCCAAAACCAAGTACTTTGAAATTGTAATTCTTCTGTTGTGACTTGCCATGGGTTCCTTATAACAACCTAATCTGCTTTAGATACTTGAGCATCATTGCATCCACACATGTACCCTCTGTTCTTGGGATCCATAGACCTTCTCCCAGCTCTGCTCTGTTCCTTCCCTCTTCCCCACACATGTGCAATTAATTCCCTTCTACCCAAGAGTTTGGGCTTTCTGCATATTGCGAAATTAAAATAGGTTAATGTTACTTTCCCCTCGCCTTTTAAGTGAGACATTAAACAAAAAGATCACCATGCACAGAAAAAGAATGCACAGAAAAAAATGCACAGAAAAGAAATGTTAATAAATAGGAAGGGAGAAACTATAAACTAATATATCATAATATAATTTTAGACATGCCTAGAACATAACAAGTCTTCAGTAATGGGAATCATTTTTTCCTTAATCTGAACAAGAGGAAAACCAATAACTTGTATTTAAACAATGAATGGGCAGCTCTGTGGAATAAGAAATAGATGTATTCTTTGGAGGTTGTAACATCAAATTTAGTCCCTCAAAATATAGATCTACATTCTCATCCCCAGAATCTATGAACATGACCATATTTGGAAAACGAGTCTGTGTGGATATAATTTAAGGTTTAAAGATCTTGAGAGACATCATCTTGGATTATTTAGACCTACACTAAATCCAATGAAAAGTGTCCTTAGATACACACAGGGAAGAGGAGAAGGAAATGTGATCATGAAGCAGAGATTGGAGCAATGTGACCACAAACCAAGAAAAGCCTGGAGCCACCAAAAATGGAAGTCAACAGGGAGCAGACTTCCCCAGAGCCTCTGGAGGAAATGCATCCCTGCCAGCAAACATCTTGCTTTTAGACTTCAAGCCTCTGGAACAGTGAGAGAAACAATGTCTGTTCTTTTAGGCCATCAAATTTGTGATAGTCCTAGGGAACAAAACTGAAGAGCAGACCGATTAGGAGGAAGTAGAAAGGTGAATTTTCAAATTATAGGAGCTGTTCAGGAGTGTGAGAGGCTGTTAGGAAAGAGTTGGCTCCAATCATTGGAAATGTGGTTCAGTGGCTGAATAGCCAGGAGGAAGGGAGCTCATTGCATTGAATTGGGGGTCTATTGGGACTTTTCTGCTGTTATTTTTCTAAGATTTAATATTTCTAAACACAGTTTTCTGGAATAACTTCTCAGGAATCCCCAGACTCACATTGTTGTTCACTATTTCTGATTGGGTTAAGAATAATACAATTAGGTCCAAACAGGAAGATTAGTTTCCAGAAAAGGAGGAAGTCTCTGTTGACAATGCCTGGAAAACAGATTGGAAATACCAGATGGGGCTTCCTATGTGTGCAACCATCTCCCTGCAGTTAATTCATCTAATGCTTCTTTGCTGGTAGAAAATCAGACTTTTTTAAGGGCAAAGAAAGAAGTTGCCTTATTAATATTAACATGGTCTCTTTCTTTGGATCACCAGCCAATCTGGGACACAAAACTTGAAAAATTTGAGTTGACCTGAAAGTTAGCAAAATCATTTTTCTTGCCTTTGAAAAAAAAGAGAATTAATACTTTAAGTTCATTTAGGTTATCTTATTAGATTGCCATTCAGAAGCCACAGGTAGGTCTTAACCTAGGAATATGAAATGGTCAACTCCATGATTTTCTTCAAAATTTGAGTCAGTTTTTGCTTTCTAGAAAAATCAGATGACCTCCATATCACTCAATTTAATGAATATCTTTTAGCTCTTGTCTGCATGTCTCACAGGATATCACTTTCTTGAAATTCTCTTTCCCATTATCCTCTGTGACCCTATGGGCTCTTGGTTTTCCTCTGATCTTTCTAGTCCACTGTCTTATACCTCACCTTTAAATTTTTCAGCTTTTGAAAACTCAGACATAAGTCTTTTTACTCTCTTATTATATATACTTCCCCCATGATCTCATTCATATCCATGGTTTTGACTAATATCTATATATTCACAGCTACAAAATGACTACCTCCAACCCAGACCTCTCTTCTGTGCTCTAGATATGTGCATCCAACTGCCTATCAAACATCTCCACTGAATGCTTTATAGGCAGCTCAAACCAAACATGTCCAAAGAATTTCTGCTCTTTCTCAGTCCTATAACTGATTCTCCTCCAATTTTCCATATCATAGCAGATGGTGTCATTATCTTTACAACATACAAACCAGAATTCTGGAAGATATGCTTAATGCTTCTCTTTCCATCAGTCCCCATACCCAACTAATAAAAATCCTATTACCATTACATCCTAAGTATAAAAAAATGTATCTCTGAATCCCCACTGCTATTTTTATTCTGTATTATCACTTGTCTGAAATATTGCCAGTCCATTTTCTACAACTGAGAAACTGATGTGACTCCATTTTTGAGAAACCAGACTCTACCTCAGAGCAAAGCCTGTCCAAGGAAGGGGGCATGACCCCTGTCCTTGGGAAAAAAACCCACAGAGCACTTCTAAGCAGATAGCCACCCTGCTGAGTTGTTTGTCTGTAAATAACAGGAGAGATCTTCGGAGCCAGGTGTCCCTGATTCAGTTAGGCTAGGTGAGGACCCATAGCAACTCCCTAGCAGCCACCAATCAACATGAGACAGGGAAAATACCTGGGATGCCAGATGACCCCCCAGTAGTTTATGGTGGTTGATAACATGTTGGGAAACCATGTAGTTTAGTACATACACCCCTCATGGCTTAAACCAATCAGTTCAAAGGAATCCCCCTATTGTACTAACCAATCACCCTTACCCAACTTGTTCCCGCCAGTGAATGTGCTAATCAATGTTAAGAGTTGTTGTTTGATTTTCCAGCAGTGTGTGATGATTTGCTAAGAGATGCTATGATGTATGTAAAGTCCCTGCCTTCCCCAAAGAGTGTATAAAACTTCTGCAAACCCTGGGCTTGGGGCCTCTCAGCATCACCAGTTGCTGTGTGCACAGAGGACCAAGCTAGCTCACAAAAAATTCCTCTTTGCTGCTTGCATCAATCTTGGTCTCTGGTGGTCTTTTGGAGGTCCTGAACTTGAGCCTATCACAACATATCCAAAGAACTTTCTAAGTGCTGATAATGTCATTCCTCTGATTCATATCCAATAATGGTTTTACATTTCTCTTAAAATGTAAGATCTGTAACAGAGTGAATAATCTAGACTCTAACTACTTCACCTGCTTCACCTTAACCATTTCCTCTGACACTGTAGGCTTTAGTCATATTGACTGTGTCAGTTACTCATGTCAATTATATTGCAAGCCACCACCACATCACAGGAACACAAAACCACCATATATTGCTCATGTATCCTTGACGGTTGGCCAAGCATACCTTCGGGTCTTAGTTAGGCTTGCTTACTCATCTGGGGAAGCAAGTTGGCAGTCACCTAGGAAAACTGAGGCACCTTAATTTTCCTCTCCCTGTCTCTCATCCTCCAGCAGACTATCCTGGACACATTCCTGTGGCAATTAAAGAAGTTCTAAACAAGTAGAAACTTACAAGATCTGGGTTTGGAACAGCAGATGTCACTTCCACGACACTCTGTTCATCAAATCAATCAAGTCCAACCCAGATTCAAGAAGTATGAAAATAAGAAAATATATGTATGAAAATAAATGGAAACTTTTTTTGTGAGAGGAACATCAAAGACACTTAGCAAAGGGTAAAGATAAAGAATGGAATTTCAGCATCATCATCACAATCTGTTGCCTTCATATCTGGAATATTCCCTTTTCCTTCTTGTTTCTACAAGGCTCCACCTTGACCTCACCACTCCCTTTGGCTGCCTAAAATCTATGCATTCTTCAGCACTTAGATAACAAAATTATCTAGAAGAAACCTTTTACAACTGCCCCCTCCACAAAGCTCAGATATTTCTGTCTCCTTACTTTGCCCCAGATATCCTCTTCTTGAGTCAGTACTTCTACCCACATAAATAATTGCGTAATTTGCAATAAAGTTCTGACCACCTTTTGACAGTCTCAGTAAGAGCAAGAAGAGATGTTTTTAAATAATTTTATTTTGTGTCTCTAGAACTGAACACAGATTAGGTGCTCAGCAAATATTTGCCCCAGATAAGACTGAATGCCTACATCTGAGAAAAGGATCTGTAGTTCTTATTAGAACTTCAAGTTGGTTGGCAATTCTCAAAAACATTAAGAATCACTTCCTGAAGATGATATGACTCTGGAAGATACACTTGGAGGATGGAAGTTCTACAGCTTGGGGAAATTGGGATCTGAACTGAGCACTCGGTTGGTGGCCTGCGGTCCAACATATAACATAGGAATATCTTGGGTCCTGTTGAAGCTTTGATGGTAACCAAAAACTTACTTCCTCTACTTCCTGTTTTTGTTCTCTTCCTATTGGCCTTTTGAACCAGTTTGCAGAACTATTTTCATATCAATTCCTTTTTTGGCATTTTTATCACTATAGAGACAAGCAGAAGATAACTGCAAAATAAAATAGGTATTTTTTGAGATAATCCAGATACTATGTTGAACTCAGTTTACATTGCTTTATTTTATACTTGCAGCAAATCCACACAATTGTATCATTATTTACATTTTACGGGTGAGGAAACTAAAGGTCAATGGGATTAAATAAATGAAGTTCTTAACTTTCATAGTCTTGACTTCAATCTAATGCACATTTTCAGTTTCGTTCTTTCTTTCTTAGTGGCAAAATAGACATAATTAAGAGAACTTAATTAAGCCTTAGCAGGATATTCCTTGGTGTAGGTTTTGCTGAGGCCAAAACCACTGTCTCCCAACATACAAATATATTTGTTTTCTTTTTCTTTGTGCACACTTTTTCTGTCATCTTTTGTCCCCCTTTCTCCCTTGTTTTTAATGCCCCCAATCTGCCTTGCATCAGCTACCTCTCAGATGTGATAGAGGAGGCTTTAGTCCTTTAAGTTTTATCTTCCAAAGCATCTGAGAAATGCTGAGAATTCCCCACCAGGCTTGCTGAAAGATAAAGTGTACCAAGTTTTGGAGCTAGAGAAATGTGAGATAGAATCTTCACTTTACTCAGTATTAACCTACTAATTTTGAAAATATTTCTTAGTTTTTTTTTTTTCAGTTTTGAGTTCCTTATTTTGGGGGGGGGGAAACCCAATGCAATATGTCATCACTTTAGCATAGCAGCCTTCAAATTAGCTTCAAT
Organism: Marmota marmota marmota; assembly: GCF_001458135.2. NCBI lineage: Eukaryota > Metazoa > Chordata > Mammalia > Rodentia > Sciuridae > Marmota > Marmota marmota. The sequence goes on along the minus strand of NW_025999968.1, from coordinate 7,162,829 downwards.
TAAGCTGAGAGAGGGAGGGAGAGGCATGAAGGAAAGGAAGCACACAGAAAAGGTGGGCTGGAAACCTTCATCTAAGTGCATTAGACATGTCCTGGATACAGAACTCACGGAACAGGAAATTCTACAGAAGGCTGTAAGTTTCAGAGGAAAATGAGTTGCAAAAGAAACCACTGGCGTAACGAAAAGGGTCAACTATTTGAGAAGATAAAATAACAGCTGGGCCTCCCTTTAAACAAGGAGATGATGGACCTACTGTGCCCATTTCAACGCCCAATCCCATGTATGACATCAACACTAAATAAAATTCCTTTCCTCCTCTATTGCATTCCCACCCTTAAGGGTGATTCCATATTATGTTTCTAAGTATTAGACCACTGGGTCCTGGAGTAAATTGCTGACATCTATGCTTTAGAGCACCCACCCTGTTAGGGCCAAGAGAACTGGAAGCAGAGATCAGAAGGGTGTTTGGAGGAGAAAAATCTTGTAATCACTTTTGGCATAACCAGTGGAGCTACTCATCCTCCATGAAGACATGATCCTTCTTCCTTCCCACTGACTCCACTTGTTCTCCCAGTAACACAAGCCCTGTGTGGAAATGACAGCATTTACTCACAAGTTATTCAAGATGTAGACTCCTTTCTAACCTTCTGAACACTCCTCACGTCTCTGATGGCAGCTAAAAGTCAGAGTACGTGGTCTGACTAATACTTGTGGGGACTGTAAATGGAATGTTTTTAAAGGAGCTGTCAACATTGACAGGAATCACATGTGCTCTTTGACTCTGCGATTTTTTTCTTTTTTAATCACCTCTGCTCTTTGCACAGCATGATCTTTGGATGTGAATTTTTGACAAAGCTTTCATTGGTGCCTTGTTCTGGTGGAATGTACACATTTCTATTGGCAGACTGGGAAAGCAGGGTCCTAACCTATTGCTGCATCTAGATCCTGGAAATCCAGGGCATCCAGTTGAATGTCTCCTTTAAGGAATTGGGGGTAGGGAGACTGGGAGAGGGAAAGAGAAAGAAGATGCTGTGGTTTCCCTTCCCTTGGGCTCCACTGTGGGCATGCCTGCTTCTACATGGGAAAAGCCTGCTCAAGTGCCCCATACGACCTTCCTTCCCACCCTTTCCTTTCTCCACCCATTGCATCCTTTCTTCTATAATCCATAGCCAGAGCTAGCTCACCCATGCTAAAGAATCTCTCTTCCCCCAACTCTGCTAAGAAAGAGCAAACAGGACAGAAATAAGGTCACCTCTCCTGGAGACATCTTGTTCCATTCCTTCTGTTTCTGGCATTTCATTCTGTGTAGAGCTGAGGGCTTCCTTGCAGAGCAGAGTTTTTTCCTTTTTATCTAAAGCCACTGCTTCTGCTGTGTTAGGAGTTATTTTCTTGGTACCCAACCCATAAGAGACTAGGGAAGCACTAGTTCCCTTTTCTCCAATTAAGGAGAAAGTGAGCTAATTCATACGAAAGTATTACATTACTTCCAATCATTTTAAATTATGGAATTCTGAAAAAGGCTTAGAAAATGGACAAATGACCTCAGCCACTAGTGGTTATGTTTTGTTTAGCAATAAAAAGTTTTAACAAAATTGGAAAATTTCTTGTAAAAGTATGAATTCCTTGATTTTTTTTTTTAAAGGAAATCTGCCCATGCTTGACCAAATGTACAATTTATGCACAAACCACAACTTCCTTTAGATTGCCAGGATCCTTGGTTTTCCACAGACCTCATCACCACATCCTTTGCTTAATCATGGGAGAACCAAGGGGTTTCATTTTGGTTACCGGACTTCTCATAAAGCTTGAATTTGCAACTTCTGATTTAGCGGAATTTGTATCTGGATTGAAAGGAAGCTTCCTCTGAAATACTCCACCCTTTCCCAGGGTGAAGGCTCACAGCTCCATTTTACCACCTGTCTTCCTCTTTAAGCTGTCCAATCCCTTTCTTAGCACATGACAAGCATCTCGAATGCAGAGACAATTTCAGTGTTTACTGGGATTTTAGCACAGTCAAAATGATTAAAATGTCTGGTGGGTAGATTAGGACTCATTCAACTCTATTTTGTGTCTTTCCTGGCAGACTCTAAAGGAATTATTCCAGAAGTTTCTGAATTTGTCATTTTTTTGGCTGTGTCTATCCTGCCCTGTGATTCCTTTTGGAGGATGCTGTTGAGGCTGTACATCTTCAAAGCACATCTTCTCTGTTTATACAAGTCCTGCTTCCCCTCAAACACAATCTTGTGTCCTCCCCTCTTAAAGGATGTTTTCAGATTTCCCATGCTAAGATATCACAGCACTTTTGTAGATTTATATTTTAGTACTTTATTTGGTAACATTAGGTGCTTGTTTTCCCCACTGGTCTGTAGGGACAGAATGTACATTTTATTATTCTTTCTATCTTCAGTAGCTGTCAGAACCAGGCACACAGAAAGTGTTCAATAAATGCTTGTAAAATAAAGTGGCTTAAATTTGGGGATCCTGACATGAACTTAAATTGTTCCTATCTTAAACAATATATATAAAAAAGAAAACTAGAAAAGTACATGACATGTTATAAGGGCATACATCAATACAAAAAGTGCTAAAAAATATGTACTCTGGGCCATGATATATATTTCTTCTTCTGCATTATATGAAAGTGTAAAAATACAGAATCAAAATGTAATTGAGTAATTTGATAATTTAATATCGACACAATTAAGCAGATACTTCAGTATATACGTCAGTAGAGTTTTGGAGAAAAACTCAAATGTGCTAGCCATTTTTTCTTTTCTTTTTTTTTAACCAACTTGAATTATAACCCTATCCTTTCCTCTAGGAATATTTCAGATAATGGACAGAGATCCTCCTGTGGCTAGGTGATTACATAGGCACAATCACTTTTGAGACGCTACTACTGATAGATAAACACAAAACGGCTGAGAAATGAAAAATAAAAGCCCACCCCTCTTCCTCACTAGTTGCTATGGTTTGGATGAGGTTTGTTCCTTAAGGTTCATATTCTGGAAGCTTAACCCCTGATTCTTGCATTCTGTATGCATGTAGAATTAGCACCACATGGATACCACCCAGGTCTGTGGCTTGTTCCTTTCAGAGTGATGGCATGTGCCAAGATTGGACCTCTTAGACCATTTCCCTTCTACTTCTTCACCATGTTGTGATGCAGTTGCGGGCAGGGGTAGGGAGCTCATCTTGATGCCAATGACTCTCTATAGTCACCAGAATCATAAAACAAATAAATTTATTTTCTTTTAAAGGACCCAGATTCAAGAGTTTTGTTATATCAACAAAAAATGTACTGAGATAGTAGCAGAGCTGGGATAGGAACCCAGGTGGTTCAGATTCCAAAGCCCAAACTCTTTTCTTCTTTATCTTGCTGGCAAAAATTATTTCTATCTAAGTTTCCATTTGAGGCCTTGTGAAAAATGACCCTAACAATCAATCATCAGAATTCATGAGGGAGCCCTCAAACGTTTCTTGCTTCTTTTGGAAAGATCCCTAGCCCAATATTTCTCAAATATCCTAGCTTTGTGACCACTATTTAATATATCATTACCCTTGTGCCAGTCAGTTCTTGCAGGAAACCTAGGACTGGCTTCTAGGAAATTGCTTATTCTTCTAGACACTAATCTTTGTAAGGCTCTGCAAATCCTTATTCTTACCCTACTGCTCAGTAATCCCCACCTCCTGAAATCTTTGAACTCTGTTGCCTGGAACTCATGGTCAACAACCAGTGTCCTTGATCTTTTTTTCTAAGGGTTCTCTTCCATCGGCTACACTACCTTATTTTGGCACCCCCTAAAGGACAGTGTTCACTTGCGGTGATTTTGTTTTCCTTGTACCAATGGGCTTGGACATGGCATGAGTGGAGGTGTCTTTTCCACACACAGTCCCCACCCTGCATTGCCACAACTAAGCTGCTCTAAGCTGCTTTCCTTTCCAACTGCTCTCTTTTCCATGAAAAGCCCTTTCTTTGCATTTAAAATGATCAGATGATTTAGCATCTTTGTTATAAAGTCCATCTACCTTACCCAGGTCATTCTCTCTCATTCCTTAAAGATTAAAGTTGCTGGTTAATTATAGGTACGCCAAACTGCTATTGTAATTATTGATTATATCCCTGTGTGCATAGATGATCCTCGCCTCTCTCTGGCCTCTTTCTCTCCACTAACCTAGCCTTCACTCCAGCTCAGGCATCCAACCTCGCTCCTGTAATTATATTCCACTCTGCATTCATACAGAAATTGCTACTCCCGGTGACCTTATTTTCACACTTTCTATTGCTGAGAGCCATTGCCAAGTAGGTATGTCGCATGGCATGACCCAGGTCATTTGCAGTGACATTGCATGTAAGGTGACCTTGCTCAAGGACCAGGGCGGTTCCAGGTTTAAGGTGTACCCTGCTGGGAATAGGGCGTATCCTGCTGCCTCAGGCACGCCTGATCCTTGAGTTCCCGTTGAGTTCTCGCGGGATTCAGAGAGTATTTGGGATTCAGAGCCCGGTGGAGTATGTGGATTTTACCCAGAACGTGGATTTTGCCCAGAATGTGGATTTGCCCAGAACGTGTGTGTAAAGTGCCGGTGACAGTTCGAGAATAAAGAGTTGCTGTTTGAATCTACAAGGTGTGTGGTGGCTCGTGATTTTGTGCCCAGCCAGACTGCGGCATTTGGTGGTCCGTGCGGGGAACGTCTAAAGCTTGGAGGTAAGTGAAATTGCTCGCCCCTGAGGGAAGGCGAGAGAATGGGTGACCATTTCAAAAAACAATGTGTTCTTGTTTTGATTTATTTTGTTTTTGTTTCAAGCTGCCTATCCCTAGAAATTTCTCAGGCAAACTGGGAAAAATGGTTGGCTCAAAGTTTGAAGTTGTTCACTCCCGAGGAAGAGAAATTGTTAGAGGAAAGAGGCACCCTAGCAATACCAAGAACAGTTAGGACATATGTTGATACAATACAAAAATGTAGCCCATGGCTTTTTAAAGACGAGTTATTAAGTATATTAATGGGACCATCATGGTATCCTGTAGAAGGATTTTTCTTCAACA
>NW_025999968.1:7134977-7157154 GCF_001458135.2 Marmota marmota marmota | reverse complement strand
GGTTAACAGATCTGTTTGTTTACTTTCACCTTTCCTTTTCATTATATTTAATAATTCTTTTCAGGATAATGTCTCTTTAACATCATTGCCAGAATTCCTATCTTCATCCCAGTGCCGGTGAAGACAAAGATAAAACCAAACTACAGCTTCTATGATAGCTATCACAGTAAACTGTATAAACTGATGCATCAATGAATATAACTCAACAAGTAATGCTCAATCAAGGAGTCGACTTACTTTGGGAGGAAACGGACATATTGATAGATTCCTCCGCTTTGAACTGCTTGCAGAACTTGCCTAGACTATGTAACTATCGTTTGGTGCAGCGAATTGTGGTAGTGCTGGCATATCTTTGCTGATGGTGTCACCAGTGATGCAATTTTTCCTAAGGAGCCGTCAATTGGCTTGGTGTCGTGGCATTTCTGTATCCTCCTCCCTTCTGCTAGTGATGGTCTAAAATTTGGGGGCCAACAGAGGTGAGGCAAAGAACCTCATCCCCCCACTGGCACCAAGGCCAAATTTGGGGGCCAACAGAGGTGAGGTTGCAAAACCACCTCCTATTTTTCCTGTTCACTTCCTCTAATGCTCCAACTCTGGTTGCCTTTTCTCTGTACTTTATCCTTTAAATCTGTGGTTCTCAACTGAGTGTGAATTTTTACCCCACTTACTCCAGGAGACATTTGAAAATGTCTAGGGACAGTTATGGTTGTCACTTCTAAGAAGGTTCTATTCTCATATAGTCAGCAAAGGCCCAAGGTACACAGGACAGCCTTCTACAGTGAAGACTTATCCAGTCAGGACTGTGAATAGTGCCAAGGTTGAAAAACTCTCACATTTCTAGGACTCTACCTGTATGTTATGGAAGGAATTGTGTCCTCCAAAATAAGATGTGTTGAAGTCCCAACTCTCGATTCTATGGAATATGATTTTATTGGAAGACAGGGTCACTGAAAATGCAGTACAATGCAGTAGTGTGGGTCCCTAATCCATTAACACCTGTGTTCTTCTAACAGAAGCACCACATAAACCATGGTTCTGTTCTACTTGATTAAATACATGGCTTTGCATATCTAAGATTGTACCAAAAAATCCGCATATAGATGATGAAAAATGAATGTGATATTGTTTTTGTATATAAAATTGTATGCAAATATAGCAAGTATAAGAATCATTATATTGTTTCCAATAGGCTTCCTGTTAAAAATGTTTAAGAGAAATCAAACAATAGACAAGTGATTTTAACTGAAGTTCTTGGAAGATTTTGCCCATTTGTGTTTGTACATTTTTTTATTTTTTGTTTTTACACCAGAGATGGAACCCAGTGGCACTTAAACACTGAGCCACATCATCCCAGGCCTTTTTTACTTTTTATTTTGAGACAGAATCTCACTAAGTTGCTGATGCTAGTCTCAAATCTGTGATCCTCCTGTCTCAGCCTCCCGAGTCACTGGGATTACAGGCAGGTGACACTGTGCCCAGCTATACCAATTTTAAATAGTTAAGATAATTTGATTTACTGAAATTTTGAGTTTAGATTTTAAGATTTTGAAATGTTTAAGAGAATCATAGAAATGTTTAAGTTTTATTATCAGCTTTAGTACAGTTTTTATGTATTTTGGAAAGGTTTTGTTTCTAGAGTTTCTATTCTGCTTTTTTAAATGTTAGAAGTTCTTGAACAGATCCATTATATTAATGTTGTGATTGTAGCTGGAAATATTTACAGGAATACAATTAACCAGGTGTATAAAATATGCTTAAGTATTTAGTAACAATCAAATTGCTGGGTTTAAAAGTACACTTGTTGAATTACATACACTTTGAAATATAATATACTAGCCAAAGATTTATGCACATTTTATTTGTGAGATGTATATTGATCAAACAATAACCAGATACAAACTATGCTTGGTCTCAACCTTAAAAATTCATAGATTTATGAGTTAATTTGCTAGATTTTTTAAAACTATATTTAAAACTTAAGAAAAGTAAGGTTTTCCATTTATAGCTGTAGTAGTATGTAGTAGATTCAATGTCAAGGGTTAACACAGGCTACTGTAAGTATTGTTTTCTGCACACAAAAGCCTTTATGAGTTTTTTTTTCTTTTTTAAAGCTTTACTGATGTCAGACTGGGATTGATAAAAGAAAAAAAAATCTTTCTGATGAAAGTGTCACCAAGGCTGAAAAGAAAAGAGTCTGAAAAGAGTGACACAGGAAGAGCCTGGGTGGGACAGAGGGAGGAAATTGTGTAGGGAACTTGAGGACTTCATTCTCAGAGGATGAAATTTAAAAACAGGAATTCCTAGGGAAGCAGATGCCAAAACTCCTTAACTGGAAAAGTATGCAAAGCAGAGGAGAACAACTCCTCCAAATGCCTCCCACTTTCAGTGTGCAGTGTGTGTGCGCACACCACACACACACAGATGCACAAACACTTGTATGATAAAAATGAATCCAATGGCTTCGTCCAGACCTCTCTTGTGTGAAGAGGCCTTGGTAGGCAGTGGCCCTGGGGAAACAAATAAGGCTTTTGTGAGTGTTTCCTTGAGCAGAGCCTGGTGCCAGCTCCAGAGCTCAGGAAAAAGAGCAGGATTGTTTCTCTCCCCTCTGCCCTCTCTGTCTAAGCTCATAAGCTCATTTCCTGGTAGGCAGTCAGGCTTCCTCCCCTCCTCCCTTCTTCCGCAGCCCATCTGCAGGGCCTCCATCTAAGTTGAGGTCAATGCATGGGTGTAAACGGGAGGAAACCAAAGGGTATCAGGAGGAAGCACGTTTGAATGGGATAAAATGTAAACCAGGTAGACCTCTGCCCTGCCACTGAAGGCCATAGGCAGACTTTTCCTCCTGTCTGATCACAGGCGTCTCTTGTTCTCACTTCAGGGCTTTGATATTTGTTGTTTCCTCTGCCTCAAAAATGAGCCTTCTCTGTCTTGTTCATTCCTGCCTCTCCCTGTCCAAAACAGTGTCTTTATATGACAGCCGTTGAGAGATTCCCTGTGGCTGTATGAATAGAGACCAGCAAATCCAAGACATTCTCAGCTTCCGTTCCCCCTCAAAGTGGAGTGGACCCCTCTGGGCAGCAGCAGACTTGCCTCCTGCCTCCTGTCCAGGAGCAGCAGCTGGGGCCCTTCAGGGTTAAGAGAGAGAAACTAGCTGCTTCCTGGGAAGCTCTCAATGCAGTCTCCCAAAGGCACAGGTGGATACTCTGCACTTGGTCCTTTTTGTCATGCCAAATGTCTGCAGAATCCCAAAGAATGAAAGACCAGAAAAAAACTGTCAGGTTGGCATGTCAGAGCCTTGGATTGATGCTGTCCCTTGTATTCTAGCTCTGTGACTTTAAGCTACTCAATAATCTTCCCAGTATGTCCATTTCCTTATATGTAAAATGAGTTTTAAACACCTCCTTTAAATGACTTAGACAATAATAGGCTCGTACTTGGTTGCAGTGAGGAACAAAGAAAACATTTGCAGAGATTTACTCACGTTCCTCAAGGTGGACATGTACAATTTATATCATTTGTATTGTGGTTTTTATTGACATTAGTATATAAAAGGATAGTTTCACTTGGTGGATTTCAAACTGTGTTTCAGATGACTATAAGATTTCTAGAGGCACTTCAGGTTCTAAAACTGCTTAATTCTATTGCTTTCATAGACTTAATTTTTAAGTTTTTAAAACCAGACTTCATTTTTAATCTTTAGCTATGTAGCATAATTGAGCCACAGATACTGAAATTTTCCCTATCTTCTTTCAACACACACAGCTTCCCCCACTAGCAACACCCCATGCAAGAGAGTGACTTTTGTTACAATCAAATCTACATTGACACATGATTATTACCCAAAGTTCACAGGATACATGAGGGTTCATTCTTTGTGTTGAATGTTCTATGCATTTTGACAAATAGGTAATGACATTCGTCTACTATGATGGTATCCTAAAGAATCATCTCACTGTCCTGAAAACCCTCTGTGCTCTGTTGATTCACTCCTACCTTCTCCCTAGCCCATAGCACACACCTTTTTTTTTTTTTCTGTCTTATTGCATTAACTAGGACTTTCTGTATGATGTTAAATAGGAGTGGTCAGTGGGGAAGTCTTTGCATGATTTATTGTCTTTGTAGGGAAGAATCTAGTTTCACCCACTTAAATGTGATGTTTGTTGAATTCAACTTTTAAAAATAACTTTTAAGTTTTAATAACTTTAAATATAAAATAAGATCCTTAAGTAATTTTAAGTAAATACAATTAGAGGCCTAATTTTAAATAAATAAAGATAATTAAGGTGCTACATTTTTCTGCAAGGGTAACTTCTGGAAAGAGTAGGAACAAAGCTTACTTCTACATTCTTAAGTTCTGATAAACATGTCTTTGGTTGGAAACATTTAGATCTCCTAGATTTTACTTCCTTGATAGACAATGTTGAACTTCCTGAGAGTTGTCTGAGATGATTCCTGGACGGCAGCTGACTCTTCTGTGTTCAAATTCTGATCAAATTATAGGAATCTTTGACATGAAATTCAGACCCAATTCTCTAATAGCTAGCCTAAGTGTTGAGAAGAGATCATTTTCTTTGTATAAACCCACTGCTTTCCAGTACTGAAGTCAATGGCAGATATGATGCTAAATTGGCTCCATAATCTGTGAAGTCATATTAGTTACTTGATTCTTAAAGTAGATTCTAAAACTAGTATTCTATTAACATTAAAACCTTTATAAAACTTCACTATGTGCAGAAAAATGGAAACATAAGCTGATTAGTAAAATTCTCCTATGTTTCAGCAGAATGGACTCCATGGCACCATGAGGCTCTCCATATAGGAGGGTTTATAGAAGTTTGTCTGCTAGCTCTTCTTCACCTTCATCTTGTTCCTCTGGCTCTGGAAATTGGTGGGGGACACTGTCAGAATTCATTTTGTTCACACAATGCCCGTACAAACAACCAGGGATACCAATGGTTTAAAGGGCTCTAGATTTTGTACCTTCTTATACAGAATTCCAGATACTTTCAAAATTATAATAAATATGCCTGAAGAATAGATTTTGTAATGTCTTCCCTTTTCCAGCATTCCAGATATTTGACATTGCTTGACCTTCATCTTAGATTAGAGGGAAAACTATCATGGAGAGTCAAGGAGTTGAAAGAACACAAAAAGAAAGGAAGTTTGGACAAGCAAACGTAATTATTTTTCATTGAGTAGGATAACAGGGTAAATTAACACTATTCAAGAATGCAATGTAAAATCGAGATTGACAGCTCAAAACCAAAGTAATAAGTTTTTTTAGATATTTTAATTAAAAATAAATGTACAAGTGTACCCTTTTCCCCACATCCTCACCAGCACTTATTGTTGTTTGACTTCCTAATGGCTGCCAATCTTACTGGAGTGAGATGGTGCAGCCAATTTGGAAAGCAGTATGGAGATTTCTTGGAAAGCTGGGAATGGAGCCACCATTTGACCCAGCTATTCCCCTTCTCGGTCTATTCCCTAAAGACCTAAAAAGAGCATGCTACAGGGACACTGCTACATCGATGTTCATAGCAGCACAATTCACAATAGCAAGACTGTGGAACCAACCTAGATGCCCTTCAATAGACGAATGGATAAAAAAAATGTGGCATTTATACACAATGGAGTATTACTCTGCATTAAAAAATGACAAAATCATAGAATTTACAGGGAAATGGATGGCATTAGAGCAGATTATGCTAAGTGAAGCTAGCCAATCCCTAAAAAACAAATGCCAAATGTCTTCTTTGATATAAGGAGAGTAACTAAGAACAGAGTAGGGTCGAAGAGCATGAGAAGAAGATTAACATTAAACAGGGATGAGAGGTGGGAGGGAAAGGGAGAGAGAAGGGAAATTGCATGGAAATGGAAGGAGACCCTCAGAGTTATACAAAAGTACATACAAGAGGAAGTGAGGGGAAAGGGAAAAATAATACAAGGGGGACAAATGAATGTCAGTAGAGGGGGCAGAGAGAGAAGAGGGGAGGGGAGGGGAGGGGAGGGGGGATAGTAGAGGATAGGAAAGGCAGCAGAACACAACAGACACTAGTATGGCAATATGTAAATCAATGGATGTGTAACTGATGTGATTCTGCAATCTGTATATGGGGTAAAAATGGGAGTTCATAACCCACTTGAATCAAAGTGTGAAATATGATATATCAAGAAATTTGTAATGTTTTGAACAACCAACAATAAAAAAATTAAAAAAAAATAAAAGGAAAAAAATAAATATATATGAACTAATTTATATAAGAAAAGCTTTCTGAGGATGAAGAGTAACATAAAAGCAGCAATGCTCGCTGGCCAAGTTTCAGAGATAGACTAATGCCAACTGCAAACATCATTCAAACTCTTGGGAGGACTATCTTAGTACTTACTTCTTTGTTTAAATTTTAAAGTTCTTTTTGTTCTTGATACTTTTTGAAATAATAAAATCCCATGTACCTATTTTTTTTCCCTGCTATTGGATAGTAAGTTTATTTCCAAGCCCAGAACACCATTAATATGTATGGGAATCACTTTGATACATTCTAGCCAATAAACATGTATTACACTTCCATGATTTAAGATTTACTTTACAACCTATGATTATATTCTTAACATGCAATGACATGTTTCCTGTGGCTTTACTCTTTGTACCCTATTGTCAGTCTCAGGGTTCTTTCAAGTTCCTTCCCTAGGGAAGATGGAGCACCTCTGATTTTCTCTGAGACAGGTGGGTCCTCCTTGTTTTTGCCTGAAATTAAATACCAATGATATTTGAAGTAATTTTTCTGTCCTGGATTTTTAAGAGTAATTCTATTTCAAATTTTCATTTTAATTTTTGATTCATAAACATGTCAGTCATAGTCATTATAAATGACTTCTTTGTGTTTGTCTTTTTAAAGAACACATCACACATTTGTCACATGAGGGAAGGTACACTATAAATATTTGCTGAGTAAATTGATAAATATGTTTTAATTTAATTGGAGGCAAAACTTATCAAAGGAATAAAATCATATTTAATTTTCAGCGAGATTGGAACAATTTTAAAGGACAAGTAAGGTCCTTATCATCTAAAGTTTTATTGTTTTTAATTTCAGTTTTACTTGTTCATTGCTGGTCTATAGGAAAATGATTACTTTTGTATATTAATCTGTATTATCACTTATTATTTCAAAGTTCATCTCAGTTTCAAAAGTCTCCATTGCAATCTTCAACACTACTGTGTTTTTGCACATATGCACATTTTTCTGCCTAGGGTGAAGTCTCCCTCCACTTCTGCTCTACTTACGCAGGTCTTTTCCATCTGTCAAAGCCAACTCTCACAGGAAATTCTCCTAGAACTAGTTTCTGTTTTTCTTATCCAGTAACTAAAGAGAGAAAGAACTGGAGGTAAACAACAAAATATTAGATCATTTTTCCTAGGTTTGGTTCATTTTGTTTCCTAACTTTGTTATGCTCGAGTTTGGGACCCCCAAAAGACCACCAGTGACCAAGATTGATGTAAGCAGCAAAGAGGCATTTATTGCGACCTAGCTCGGTCCTCCACGCACACAGCAACTGATGACGCTGAGAGGCCCCAAGCCCAGGATTTGCAGCAGTTTTATACACATTTGGGGGAAGGCAGGGACTTCACATACATCATAGCATCTCTTAGCAAATCATCAAACACCTTGGGAAAATCATAAAACAACTCTAAAACATGATTAGCACATTCACTGGCGGGAACAAGTTGGGTAAGGGTGATTGGTTAGTACAAGAGGGGGATTCGTTTGAACTGATTGGTTTAGGGCACGAGGGGAGTACGTGCTGAACTACATGGTTTCCCAACATGTTATCAACCACCATAAACTACTGGGAGGGTCATCTGGCATCCCAGGTATTTTCCCTGTCTCATGCTGATTGGTGGTTGCTAGGGGTTTGCTATGGGTCTTCACCTAGCCTGACTGAGGCAGGGTCACCTGGCACCACAGATCTCTCCTGTTATTTGTAGATAAACAACTCAGCAGGATGGGTATGTACTAGGAGTGCTCTGTGGGTCTTTCCAAGGACAAGGGTCATGCCCTCTTCCTTGGCCGGGCTTTGCTCTGAGGTAGAGGCTGGTTTCTCCAAAATGGAGTCACATCAGTTTCTCAACTTGTCCAAATGAAAAGTAGGGAGTTATTAAGATGAGGTATTTTGCCCTGAATTTTAAAGATAAGTATATATTGCATGTTAAATATGCCAAACTGTATCACTTAAATAAGTGGTAATTAGGTGATTAGGTGATTTTAGGTTTACCAGTTACAAAAGCAAAAAAGCTCTTTGTAGTTTCTCTTTGTTAAAAAAATCCAATCATTTGTACTTTTACTTTCCTAACTTAGTTTTTGATGCACATTTTAAAATTAATCAGGTACTCTCTTCTGAGATTATTTATATTGTGTTATTTAATGTCTGCACAAAGACATAATGGTTCATTGGTTTAAAAACATAGTAAGGAGTTCAAAAACCAAGTGAAGTCCCCAGGAATCTTGAAGGAAGAGAAATTATCTTGGGATCAATGTAAGTTATGAGATGCTGGAATTGAGATTTTTAAGGAAAAAGGAAAGAAAGGAGAGCAAAGGTTGCTCAGGCCTCTAGGTTGGGGGGTGGGGTCTGCAATTTCAGATGCCTATAGGAGTCAGAGGAGGGAGATTAATATACAAGGTTGAACAAGAACAAGAAGTGTAGGATTCATGTAAAAGTCAAAACTCAAAGCACTAGATAATAGGAAATGAAATGACTAGGAAAATAGGAAAGTGTCCCTGTAGCCCTGGGATATCAATTTTTAGTAGATGAAAATGAATATTTTTAAGAATAATACTTGGTGGTATTGCTTAGATGTCCCATATGTCTTCTGAGCCCAGAGTAAATTTCTCCATGTTTCTCAATGGAATATCTAGCTTGGCTTGATGTTTTTGAGTCCTCCATCCCTTCCAGCCCTCTTGGAATTAAGATTCCCCAGTGAAGAATAAAGGAATTGAATAAAGGTAGTACTCCCAGATTTTTTAGAAGGTTCTCTGCCTGGGGTGGGTGCTTCAGTGAAACTGCTCATGCCCTATCTTTGTAGTCACTCCTGGGCCAGCCCTTACCCCTCTTCTCACCTTGGAGTGAATTTTCTCCTCTGACTCACTACTTGAATTCTGAGAGGATTCTTTTTTTGAACTCCTTGATTTACTTTCCCCCAAGATTATGCCTTCAGTTTCCCCTTTGTTTCACACCACATTCTTTTGTGAAGTACCCTGTCACTACCAGACATACCTTTTAGAAAGAGCCAAAGGTGAAACCTACTGGTCTCAAAATTACTAATAAGGAAAGGAATTTAGATATGGCTAATGTTGCAAGAAAACTGAGGAAATTAAGAGCAAAGTTTAACCAAGCAGAGCCGGAGCTTCATTACACACACCTGCGTAGGCAGAGCACATGGGCAACAAGGACAGTCAGGGCCACTTGCTTTTGCAAATGAGCTCTGCAGGCTCTCCCGGTAGCAGCAGGGTTCCTGCACCCACATTGCAGATGTTTTGATGGTGTTTGAACTTCCTATTGAATGAGGCCATCCCCAAGTGAGGGGAAAACAGCAGCATGTCCCTAAGAGGAGAAAGCTAACCCAACTGCCACCATGAAAATAAGTGACTAGACCCTCACAGGAAGGAAATGGGGAGGGAGAACTCTTGAAATCGTTAGTGGAAGGAAACCATTGTCAGAGGTAGCTGAAAAAGCATGTCTATACTCTTTGTTGTCCTTCCCCTTGATGCTGTGCTCCTGGGAAGCAAGGCTAAACAGATGTTTCCTCAACAAAACACTAAGCATAGTAGAGTAATGCAGGTATCCTGAGCTTGGAACCAGAAGACCCAGCTTTTACATTCTGGTATCACCATCAAAAGGCCTCTCCCACCAGCTGGTTATCCCCCAAAACCTTGGCTTCTAAATTTTAGTTTTTTTCAATTGGTAAATTATAACTATACACAATAGTGGAACTTGTTGCTACATTTCCATACAAGTACACAATATAATCATATAATTTGTTCAACTGTGTGTCCACTACTACACCTGACTTCCAAATTTTTAAAAAATGAGATGATATAAAATATTAAGAAAAATAGGAGAAGAAAGTTACATAAAAGAACTTCAAACACAAAGTACCTCATTAATTTGAAGTTGTTTTATGACTTTTTTTTGCCGGGTGGGGGGCGGTGGGTAACCAGGGATCGAATTCAGAGGCACTCAACCACTGAGCCACATCCCCAGTCCAATTTTGTATTTTATTAGAGACAGGGTCTCAATGAGTTGCTTAGCTCCTGGATTTTGCTGAGGCTGGCTTTGAACTCAACATCCTCCTGTGTCAGCTTCCCGAGCTGTTGGGATTATAGGCATGTGCCAACCCACCCAGCTGTTTTATGACTTTTTAATGCTTTAGCACTTAGGGTATTTATCCTAAGCATTTGTGAATTAAATATTACAGATCAGAAAGAGTATTCAGAGTTTTAGTCCAAAAATATTTGGGTATTAAAAAAAAAAAACATCTAGGAGGGTAGATATGAGTACTATCATAGCACGATGGATTTTTAAAATCAGTTATACCTCAGTTTAAATTCAAGATCTATAATATACTAACAATGTGATAATCGGTTATCATTTGTCATGCCTCGTGTCCTTGTTGTGAGTGATTCTTTGATTAAATGAGAAATTTATTCATGACTAAATAGGAAAGCATAGCATACCATACATAGCAATAGTTTTCTTTATTTCTTCTTTTCTTTTTTTTCTTAATTTTTAATATATATTTTTAGTTGTCAATGGACCTTTCTTTATTTATATGTGGTGCTGAGAATCGAACCCAGTGCCTCACACACACTAGGCAAACACTGTACCACTGAGCCACTACCCCAACCCTTTTCTATTTCTTGACATACTTCCTCAGTCTCCCAAGTTCATTAAAACAGGAGAAAGGACACTTACCTAATAGATCCAAACGTGAGACTCTGGCATGGAGTCAGGTGGAGAATAAATATTTCTTCCAGGGCAGACAATGCTGGCTCTTTATTCACCATGTGCTCCTATAATTACATGTCATTTGTATTCTTATAAACCTACAGTAGCTAGTAAAGAAGTTTCGGGTGATGCAAAATAAATGGGAGGACACAAAGTGGTCATTCTGGAGAGCAATACAGAGAAATGTGGGAAAATTATGTTTCCATGGCTATCACTGTGATTTCACAGATTTGAGGGTTTTTTTTTTTTTTTCCCCCTTGAGCTGGCACTTACAAAGATGTACCTCCTGAATTTGTGGCCTACAATGGTCTTGTTCATGAGTTTGTGGTATGAATAGGAAAACTTCCATCAATGGTATAGTAATGACAAATTTCTCCAACAAAGAAAAATTTGTGGGCTGGGGATGTGGCTCAAGCGGTAGCGCGCTCGCCTGGCATGCGTGCGGCCCGGGTTAGATCCTCAGCACCACATACAAAACAAAGATGTTGTGTCCACTGAAAACTAAAAAATAAATATTAAAATTCTCTCTCTCTCTCTCTTAAAAAAAAAAAAAAGAAAGAAAGAAAAATTTGTATTGAAGTTATTTTAAACACAATGGGGTATACCTGGAGGAGCCTGGGAAGGCAGAACTGAGAATGTTTTCAGTTCACATGGGTGTGTGGAAAAAAACAATTCCTTGATCCCAGGACTCCTTTGCCTTGTAAAAATCTTCACCAGATGTAACTGCCTAAGGGCAGGATGAGTTATATATTTTATTTTCTACCAGATGTCTTGAGAAATCATTACTGAACAAACAAATTAGTGTCAACAAACAATGAGAACACTTGACTAACTCTGTGGGAACAGTGGCTAAGGCTCCCCACTTCTTCCTCAAGAAAGTTTTACCATCAGGGCTGAACTGGAAATGGATGGAAATCGAGTGCTTAAGGGAAGTGGTGACGGCAACAGGCAAGGGCTCTTTGAAGTTGGAGAGGCTTTGTCTAAAGTTTTCCCAGATGAGCGTTGTGCCAGGAGGGAAGTGGCAGCAACCCAAAGCGTCTCCTGTACATGGCCAGGGTCATGGCATATCTGTAGGTGCAGATTAGCAAGGGGAGAGTTCCTTTGGCAATAGCTCTCACTTTCAGCCATAAAGTTTGGTTCAGAATAATGAGTTTGTGAATCAATTTTGGTATATTCCAGTCTCAAAGAGAGGTTGCAGAGTTTCCATTCTGTGAGTTAAATCAATATGTATATATTATCAGCGCATTTGGGGTAACATGAAGAAGGTGACCAAAAGGGAGAAGGAGGGCTCAGTATTGTGAAGGATGATTCAATACAAAGGCTTAACCTGGTTTTGATACAAATAATAGAACAATGGGACTTTATTTGTAAGCTTTTTTGAAATGGGATCAATTGGTTGCTTTGGTAGGCATAAGTAAGAGTGCCATGAGATGGACCTCCTTATAACTTATAATAAAAACTTACAATGAAAAGTCTAATTCTTTATAATAAAAAATAAAGGTATCCAACTTTCTCTCCTGCTTCAAACAAGAAATTAGTTTTATCTCCGGCAGAAAGAGTCCCTTATTTGGACATAAGATGTGGATCTTTTTCAACTTTAAGAAAATGTAATTATAACTCCAGAAAAATTAAAAAAAAAAAAAAACAGAAACACCCTACATATACAAAGTCATAGTTACTCTTAGCATTTTATACACTAATCTTTAAGAGCAGTATTGAGGGTCACATAAAAGCTAGGCAACTAACTCTTTGTATAATTATACTAATTAAGGATATGACTTGAGGAATTAGGAAATTTGGCTTGATTTCATTAACTGTGAACTGGCAGGAAAACTGCAAAAACCTACAAAGAAAAATAAATGTTATGGAAGGAACAATAACAATAACAACAAAAACATGACAGGAAATCAAACTAGAGAAATTAATGTTATCAATTCCACAATTAGGATAGTTTCAAGTATGGTCTGGTATTTCTTAGAAAATAATGCCTACTGCCCTTTGGCAAAATCAGAGAACATGCATTCAGGAGGAGACATTATTCCTAATAGTTTAACATTGATATCTTTTCTAATTATATTAATCCATATTAATTGTACAAATCAATTCGACTCACTGTGGTATTTGATATATTGCATCCTGCATTGATCATATCCTTCCTCACTTCTTCTACTCTCTTCCTGAGTCCTCTATCCCTCCTCCCTCCAGGACCCTTTCCAGTGTCTAACAGTTTCTCAACTTTTAGGTTGCTGCTCTTTTTCTCCAATTTTCATATATAAGAGAAAACATGCAATACTTATCTTTCCATATCTGGCTTTATTTACTTACTATGATAGCCTCCATAGATGACAGGATTTCATTCTTCTTTTTGGCTGAATAATCCTCCATTGTATTGTACATATCACATGTTCCTTATTCATTCTCCTGTTGAGCATTAGCTAGGCTAGTCTATGTCTTAGTGATTGTGAATATGGGCTTGCAGGTCTCTCTTTTGTATTCTGACTTCATTTCCTTCAGGTATATGACCAGGAGTAGGATTGCTGATCATTTGTTAGATCTATTTTTAGTTTTTTGAGGGACCGTCTAATTGTTTTACATAGTGGTTATACTAGTTTACTTTCCTACCAACAGTGTATAAGAGTTTCTTTTTTTCCACATCCTCCAGCATTTATTTTTGTTTTGATAATAGCCATTCTAACTTTAGTAAGATGGAATCTCATTCTAGTTTTGTGGGTTTTTTTTTTTCATTTCCCTGATGGCTAATTATAATGGCAGTTTTTCATATCTTTATTGGTCACTTGTGTTTCTTATTTTGAGAAGTATCTATTCAGATCATTTTTCCATTTTTTGATTGGAGTGCTCTTTTTGTTTGTAGTTCTTTATACATTTTGGACATTAATCCTCTATCAGAAGACTAACTGGCAAAACCCCCATTCTGTAGGTTGTCTCTTGCCTCTGCTGATTATTTCCTTAGCTGAGCAGAAGCTTTTTAATTGGTATAATCCCATTTGCTAACTCTTACTCTCATTTCCTGTACTTGGAATGCTATCCAGGAAATCATTGCCTGTGTCAATATCTTGAAGTGTTTCCCCTATGTTTTCCTCGACTAGTTAAAGAGTTTGGGGTTTTACATTAAGACTTTTGATCCATTTTGAGTTGATTTTTTGTCCAGGGTGCAAAAAAGGAGTCAAGTTTTATTCTTCTACATATGTGTACCCAGTTTCCCCAGCATCATTTGTTTAAAAGACTGTCCTTCCTCCAATATAGATTTTTAGCACTTTTGTCAAGAAAAGTGGGCTGAAGATGTGTGGACTTATTTCTGGATCCTCCATTCTGTTCTGTTGGTCTATATGTGTGTGTTTATGCCATTGCCATGCTGTTTGGGTTACTATGGCTCCGTAGTATGTCTTGAAATTAGATACTGTGACACCTTCAACTTTGCTTTTTTTATTCAAGATTTCTTTGGCTTTTTAAGGTCTTTTGTGTCCCCACATGAATTTTGGGATTGTTATTTTCTAGTTCTGTGAAGAATGTCACTGGTGTTTTGATGGGGATTGCATTGAATCGATGGATCACTTTGGGTAATATAGACATTTTAACTATTAAGTCTCCTAATTCATAGACATGATATATCCTTCCACCTTTTTTGCATCTTCTTCAATTTCCTTCTTCAATTGTTTTGTAAAATTCATGGTAGGTGTCTGTCACATCCTTAGTTTATTTCTAGGTATCTTATTTTTACATATGCTTATTGCAAATTAGATTATTTTCCTGACTATTTTCTTAGCAAGTTCATTATTGATGTTTTAAAAAGTTACAGATTTTTGTGATTTTATATTCTGCTGCTTTACTGAATTTATCAGCACTAATGCTGGTGGAAACTTTTTATATTTTTACATATATAGAATCATGTGAACAGCAAACAGGGGTAATTTCATTTCCTCTTTTCTTATTTGTATGTCTTTTTGTTAGAGTTCCTAAACAAGGCAAGATGGCGCCTGGCACTTTGCCAGAGGGAGTGGTTTGAGAAGTAAGGCCAGTGAGCCATTAAGATGATAGATTCCTTAATGATTGACTGCTGTGTCTAGATTATGTCAATCAAGTTAAGCTGTGTATAATCATTAAGATGATGATTCCTTATTGGTTGACTGCTGTACCTAGTTTATGTTAATTAAGAACAAGCTGTGTATTCAGTTATGTATATATACCCCTACTGTCCTACAATAAACGGCTCCCACTCCTGCTGTATCAATCTACACAAGTTGCTCGTCACCCCCTGGTTAGTTTGCTGCAGCCAGACTGCGGCATCTTTTATTTCTTTCTCTTGTTTAATTCCTGTAGCTAAAATTTCTAGTATTATATTGAATAAGAGCATTGAAAGTGGACACCCTAGTTTTGTGCCTGATCTTAACAAGGAAATGCTTTTTGATTTCACCATTCAGTGTGATATTGGCTATGTGTTTGTCATCTATAGACTTTATTATATTCAGGTGTGATCTTCCTATTTATTCAGGACTTTTATCATGAAGAAATGTTAAATCTTATCAAATGCTTTCTCTGCGTCTATTGAGATTATCATTTTTTTTGGTCCTTGATTCTGTTAATATGACGGATTACATTTATTATTTTACATATAATGATTCATTCTTGCATCCCTAGAAGTAAAACAATTTGATCAAGGTATATGATCTTTTTAATGTTCTGTTTGATTCAATTGATAAGATTTTTTTTGAGGGAGGGTACTGGGGATTGAGTTTAGGGGCACTCAGCCACTGAGCTACATCCCCAACCCTATTTTGTATTTTATTTAGAGACAAGGTCTCACTGAGTTGCTTAGCACCTTACTTTTGCTGAGGCTGGCTTTGCGCTTACAATCCCCTGGTCTCAGCCTCCTGAGCTGCTGGAGCTACAGGTGAGCACCTGCACCCAGCTTCAATTGGCAAGTATTTTGCTAAGGCTATTTGCACCTGTGTTCATCAATGATATTGGTTGACAATTTTGATTTTTGGTTGTGTCCTTGTCAGGTTTTAGTAGTAGGTCCTGGGCTTTTCTTTGTTGGGAGACTTTTTATTACTGATTCAATCTCATTACTTTTTCTTGATCTATTTAGGTTTTCTATATCCTCTTATTAGGTCATATGTGTCCAGAAATTTTTCTGTTTCCTCAAGATTTTTCCAGTTTATTAGCATATAATTTTCCCCTAATGAGTCTTTGAATTTCTGAGGTATTGGTTGAAATGTATCCTTGTTCATTTCTACTTTTATTTATTGGGGAGTGTCTATCTTTTCCTCTCCCTCACTTTCTCTCCTCCCCACTCCTCTCCTTCCCTCCCTTTCCCTTCCTGCTTCCCTCTCTGGCAGTTTAGCTAAAGGTTTGTCAGTTTTGCTTTTCTTTTCAAAGAACCAACTCTGTTTCTTTTGGGGGGCTTGTTCTTTGTATTGTTCTTTAGTCTCAGTCTCTATTTCATTTATTTCTGCTCTGATTTTTACATTTCTTTTTTTCTACTGATTTTGTGTTTGACTTTTTCCTGTTTTTCTAGGACCTTGAATTTTATCACTAGTTGTTTATTTGAAAATTTCAAATCATTTGTAGTGTAGGTGCTTTTTTCTAAAATGTCCCCTTTCGGTACCAATTTTGCTGTATCCCATAGGGTTTAGTATGTTATGTTTCCACCTTAATTTGTGTCAAGAATTTTTAAAATTTCTCTTTTGAGGGCAGCAGAATAAAATAGACATTATTATGGCTGTATGTATATGGGTGACTGTATGACCAATGTGATTCTGCAACCTGTACAATCAGAAAAATGAGAAATTTTACCCCATTTGATTCAAATGTATGAATTGTCAAGATCATTGTACTGTCATGTGTAACTAATAAAAAAAATTCTCTTTTGATTTCTGCATTCGCCTGTTAATTTCCATGTTTGTATAATTTCTAAAGTTTCTTTTTCATGTTTAATTTACATCCTGCCCTATGGTCTAAGCTGGAGAAAATTTCATGTGCTTATGAGAAGAATGTATTTCGCAACTGTTTGTTGTCCGTCGTGTCTCTCAGGTCTGCTTGGTCTATAACATAGTGAATACCAGTGTTGTTTTTAGATTGAATGATCTGTTCATTGATGAAAGTGAGATGTTAAAGTATCCAAATATTATTTTATTAGTGTCTAACTCTGATTTTTATAATGTTTAGGAATTTGAATGTACCATAGAATTGTGTACAAAAATACTTAAAATTGTTATTTCTATTTAGTTGAATTGATCCCATTATTTTTACATAGTAGCCTTAATCTCTTTTTTGCTGGCATGAATTTAAAGTTCATTTTAGCTGATGTAAGTAAGCATAGCTACTCCAGCTTGCTTTTGATTTCTGTTTACAAGGAATACCTTTATTCATCTATCCACTTTCAGTTTATATGTGTCTATACCAATAAAGTGAGATGCTTGAGAAAAGCATAAAATTGGGTCTTACGTTTTTGTAAATCACTCAGCCAGTCTAAATCTTTGAATTGGGTAATATAATCTATATAAATTTAAGGTTTTTTTATTGATAGATAAGCACTCTTTTCATTCTGTTAATTTTGTTGTTGTTATTTTGTATAACCTCTGTTCCATTATTCCTCTTCTTTGTTGTTCAGATGTGTAGTTTGGTGGCTTTCTGTATTGATAAGGATTAATTCTTTCCCTTTCTTTTTTGTGTATATACTCTACTCGTGAGTTTTATACTTTCACATGTTTTCATTATGGTAGTTATTGTCCTTTTGCTTCTAATTGTAGGAATCTCTTAAGCATATTTTGTAGGACTGGTCTGATTGTTGATGAAATCTCCTGTTTTTAAATATCTGGGGAAATTTTTATTATTCTTTCATTATTGAGGGATAGCTTTGCTAAATATTGTGTTCTTTTTAAAAATATATTTATTTTTTAGTTATAGGTAAACATAATATCTTTATTTTATTTTCATGTGGTGCTGAGGATTGGACCCAGTACCTCACACATGCTAGGCAAGCGCTCTACCTCTGAGCCACAACCCCGGCCCCAGTATTGTGTTCTCTATTGGTAGATTTTTTTTCTTCTTCTAGGACTTTGAATATATTATCCTATTCTTTCCTGACCTAAAAGGTTCCTATTGAGAAATCTACAGTTAGTCTAACAGGGATCCCATTATGTATAATTTTCGCTTAATATTTTTAGATTTTTCTCTTGGACTTTTCCAAGTTTGACTATTGTATGAGAAAACATTTTTTGGTTGACTCTAATTGGGGTTCTTTGAATTTTCTGGACCTGGATGTTCATATCTTACCCACCAAGATTGGGAAGATTTTTACTATTATTTCATCCAGTAGGTTTTCTATGCCTTTTCTTTCTTCTTTTTCTTCTGTAAAATATATAATGTGAACATTAGTTCACTCAGTAATGTTCCATAATCTTGTAGACTTTCTTTGTTGTTGTTTTCCTTCCCTCTTCCTGCCTCTCCTTCCTCCCCCACCTCTACCCTTTATTTTATTTATTTTTTGTCTGACTTGGTTATTTCAAAAGATATTCTTTCAAGCTCAGAAAGTACTTCTGCTTATTTAGGATTTTAGCTGTATTTTCAAATTTCATTCATTGAATTTTTCAGCTCTAATATTTCTGTCTGGTCCTTTTTATGATCTCTTTGTTTAATGTCTCTTTCAGAACGTGAATCATTTCCCTAATTTCCTAATTACTTTTATATTTAATGCTTCTTCTATCCCTAAATTGATATTTGCACATCTAGTAGATAAGTTTTCTCTTACAATTTTCTAGGGTGGCTTTCATAGTAAAAGATGATCTTCTGCAAATGTGTTCTAGGATGTCAGGAGTAGGCTTGGGTAGGATACATGTGCTTTGGGGAGGCAGTAGTCTCCATGGAGTTTCCTCAGCAGTAATCAACATTGGTGATATCTGCAGTGCTCAGTCGCTTAGGCTTCTGGGCTTTGTGGGAGTTCTCTGGCAGCTGAGATGTAGCTAGTCTGGGCTAGCAGGTGTCATTGCAGGTGCAGAGTGCTTGTCAGTTTCTGTGGGTTGTTTGGGGGTGGTAATGATCTGGTGGGCCCAGAAAAGTGAGATGCAGCTGGCATAGTAAGGGAGGTGGGGTGCTCTGTTTAGTGCCTGAGTCTGTCAGGCCATTCTGGGACACCTAGATGGGTGCTTGCAGTCCTCCTGGCAGTGGGGGTGGGGAGCTCAGAGGACAGACTGCACTGGTGGGCCCAGGAAAGATGCCCATCGGTGTTCAAGGGCTCCAAGGTGCCTTCACAGGGCCTCAATGGGTGAGTTACTTAGCTCTGTCTTAGGGCCACAAGTGGGTAGGTAGGACCAACTAGTTGCTTCCTCAGGGCTGCAGGAGGGTAGGTAGGGCTGTTTCCCAAGGACCTAGGTGGAAAGAGCTTCTGTGGGTGTGTTGTTTAGCTGCTGTGGGCTTCTGGATGACAGAAGAATAGATGGAGTGGTGGAAACATTGTTGGATGCCCACCTGACTGGTTTGTAGGACCATGGGTTGTATAATCTCAAGAAGGTTCTGTGAAGCAGGAGCCCGAGTCATGGAGGATCTCTGTCTCTGGGTAATGCAGTGGTATGTATTCCTTGGCAGCTTCCCCAAAATGGTCTTGGGATCTGTGAGGGCTGCAGGCCTCTCAAATAGCAAATGTATGGCATTAGTGGGAACTGGGCCTCCTGCTCTCCCACTATGCAAAGTCTCTCTTGGTTAAGGATTGATCTTCACTGGAGAGATGGGGCAGCAGACACTGTGGGTTTTGTTTTGTTGTTTATAATTCCGTCCTGAATCTATGCTCTGTGGCATCTCTACCATGTTTCCACTGCACCCCAACTGTCTTCCTCAAACACACCACTGCAATAGCATTTGTGTTTCTTTTGATCTGTTTTGTGTGGAGGGAAGCTCAGAAGGCACCATCTAGCCAGTCATCTTGCTGGCATCACATGGGAATCTTCAGTGATATGAAAACAAATACTTCAGAAAGCAGTTTTTGAAATTAATCCAGCAAGCACAAATATCAAATAATTCTATTTTTCTTATATCATGAAAGCCATACCTATTTTTAGTATATGGTATAGCACGCCACTTCTCCCTGGGATTTTTCTCCCTTTTTTGAATTGGTAAAGCCCAATAACTTCTACATAGTTTATTTATGTTTTCGTTTTCTATGGTTGTTTTTATAACAATGGTTGGATGGATGAGTGAACGAATAACTGATGGCAAAAATGTAGAACTTCCCAGAGTGAATTTGTTATTCTTAAACTTTGACTAACTCATTCCTTTTCTTCCTGGCAGGCAGGCAGGGGCCTGGCAGACACCAAACAAATAGTCCTTGTCTTTCAAATTCCTGCACAAATCTACAAGACTTGAATTCCTTTAAATAAGTTGTAGCAGAAAATATAATTATGAAATATTAAAAATGTTTTAATTCATGTTCTGGCAGAGATATTTATACTTGAATAAATTAGCCTGTCTCTCTTAATGCAAACTAAACTTCTTAAATATGAAATTAAGAATACATTTCATATTTAACAAATTGTTTGGGAATAAGTATGAAGAATAACAGGAAAATCCAGCACATACACATTTATCTAATCAAAAAGTTTGTTAATATGAAAAGTATTTGTTATTGTTTCATCTCACTGTAGTTATCTGGAATTTGTTACTCATGAAGGAATAAGTGCACTTGCAATGAGAGTTTCCTTAGTGAAAGAGAATACTGAAAAAGAAGAGGAGGCAGCCCTCCCAGGCATAGTTGGAAGCAATAGCTAAGAGCTTTTGACTAGCCCAAACACAGAGAGCACAAAGGAGACAGAAACTGCAGTATCATGTATGACAATATATTAGTGATGGGAAAAAATAAAA
Organism: Marmota marmota marmota; assembly: GCF_001458135.2. Taxonomy (NCBI): domain Eukaryota; kingdom Metazoa; phylum Chordata; class Mammalia; order Rodentia; family Sciuridae; genus Marmota; species Marmota marmota. The sequence goes on along the minus strand of NW_025999968.1, from coordinate 7,136,277 downwards.
TAAAATAAAATCAGGCAAAGACTGGGGCAAATTCTTGAAACAAACTTCTAAAAGGCCAGTCTGTCAAACTTTAGTATAAGATTGAGAGAACACGTGTAAAAAGAAAACAAACAAAAAAATTAAAAAACAGAATTTTGGTGAGAAAGTAGAATTTGTACCTTTCACCTTTTATTATCTGTAATAATAATTTGTTTTACTTGATTACACATGCATAATGAGACTTTTATACTTAACAAATATCAGTAAATATGGAAGTTCTATTTTGCTTACCTGAGGGAACGCTTACTTTTCAATGTGCCCCTTGGTTCTGGCTGGTCTCTCGGTCAATGGGCACATTACTCACCTCTCATCTGTGATTTCATGGAGCACAGCTTCAGTTTACCCGTGGGAAACCACAGATAGGACAACCCCTTATGTATGCAATACAGAAAGAGATTTTGAGAGGAAGAAGGAGATAACATTTATGTTACTTTACAATATATTATTGTCTGATTTTATCAGTAAGTAATGTTGTTAACCTCTTAATGTGTCTAATTTAAATTATATTCTATCATAGGTATGTATGTATAAGAAAAAAACCTTATCATATTTATAGGGTTTGGTACCATCCACCATTTCGGGCATCCACTGCAGGTCTTGGAACATCTCTCTTGTGGATAAAGGGAGACTACCATAGGAAGTTACTACAGAGGCACTCAACAGGGATTGAATGCAAACAACCAGATATTTTTCACAAACCTCAACTTGGACTTTACAAGTGACAGATTCCTCTTAGGGTCAACTAATGATGAAGTGAGATGAATAAATATTTTCAAGAGATTGGAAGGAGGTTATTGGAAATTCTAGGTAGAATTCAATTTTTTGTCTATTTTTAGACAAAAATAAAACTAGGTCTTTAGGAATTCATTGTAAACCAACTCTTTGAGTGTGCTTTATAATAACTGTTCTTTAGAATCCCAGGCCTTGCCACTTACTAACTTATTTCAGCATAAGAGCTCTGAATGAGTATTATTTCTCAAAGACCCAGAAAGATAATAATTCTTTCAGACATAATTAGTGATATCTCTGTACTAAATCATTCTCGTTGAATTCTTTTTTTTTTTAATTTTTTAAATTTATTTTTTTATTGGTTGTTCAAAACATTATAAAGCTCTTGACATATCATATTTCATACATTAGATTCAAGTTGGTTATGAACTCCCAATTTTACCCCAAATACAGATTGCAGAATCACATCGGTTACACATCCACATTTTTACATAATGCCCTATTAGTAACTGTTGTATTCTGCTACCTTTCC
>NW_025999968.1:7092235-7131115 GCF_001458135.2 Marmota marmota marmota | reverse complement strand
CGCTCGAGGCTGCAGTCCAGCCTTCGGAGGACAGGGCTCGGCACGCAGCCCAGCTCCACCCTCTAGATGCTGCTGCCGGACAATGTATACAGAGCCATCAAGACAGCAAGCAGAAAGCAAATGGCGGCTCCCGCAGAGTGGATTTTCGGCACAGAAACCACAGCCCCACCAACAATCCCAATCCACAAACTCTCCCTGTATAAAAAATATTCAAAAAAAAAGAAAAAAAGGCGGGGCGCACTGAGCTTTCTTTGCTCAGTGCTGATTACACATTCAGCTTCTCTGCCCGGAGCGAAGCGAAAGAGGAAGCAGATGGGAGCAAAGCGCCCGCGGCTCTGAGCAGCCAAGCGTCCGGGAGCCAAGCGTCTCTTTTTCGATTTCTTGTTCTTCCTGCTGCTTGGCTAAGTGGTCCGCTACAGATTAACGGTGAAAGGAGCTCTAACAGACTGTGCGAAATCTCTATTAAAGCCGCTGCTCTGAGCACCACGCTCAGCACTTCAGCAACCCCCGTGCGCAGCGGCCATCTTCCCCTCGTTGAATTCTTTTACATTTATTCTCATTTTGCATATTAGGAAGCTATCAGGGATGTGCTTGGACTGACCCAAAGTCTCATAGCCAGTTCGAGGTAGGGCTAAGACTCTAACCTCTTTCTTCCACCACCCAGCAAAGTGACCTTTCTGGTGTATCTGATTGTTTTAAAGAGTATCAGATGTGCAATACGAATAATACTAATAATAATGATAATTTACATTGCCCTTCATGTTAGTATGTGCAGAGAAACTCCGACTTTTTGTCGAAATTTGTAGAAAATACAGCGACTTTAACCTGAGGCACACAGGCAGATCTAGGTCCCAAACAGAGAAATCCTTCATTGCAGGCCCTCTTCTGATTGCTTTATCCCTGTCCCTTATTAGTTATCCATTCTGGAGATTAAGTAAAGGAAATAAATTGTTACAACAGGAAGAGCATGAAGAAAACTATTAATAAAACATGTAAAATGATGTTAAATGCAGAGCTGCCACTGATTTCATCTAGTGAATGGTTTAAATTGTGTATAAACTGACTTGACACTTGAAAGCATGGAATTAGGGGTAACATTTCTGTATGGTTTAAATGTTAGATATTATGCCCTCAAATATGGACACAGACCATGTTTTCACTCATTGAATCCCCAGCATTTAGCACAGAGACTGAAACACAGCTCAGTGCTTAATAAATGCGCATCAAATAAATGTTAAGTATAAACTATGAGGTCAGGACAGGAAGCTGAGAAGTAGTAGTAAAAGAAAAGAGAAAAAACAGTCCTCTCTCTCTTTTTTTTTAATTAGCTTGTATGATAGCAAATAAAAAATTACCCAACTTTGGCAACAGTAGAAAGCTGATTAAGAAATTTTTTATTCTTTAAAAACAGAATGTTTTGTATCCAAGGAAATTAGAGAACAAAGTTTAACAAATTTATTTCACTTTTATATTCCCAAGTGCGATTAATCATGGAGCTCAGAAAGATATTCCTATTGTATATCAAAAGCAAAGACAAAAAGTAAATTATCTACTCTTAGAAACATTATTCTTAAGTTATTCTTGTGCAGGGCTTCTCAACTTTACTGTGCATATGAATCTTGTGGAAAACTTATTAAAATACAGGCCTTACAAATCAGAATTCATTCAAATCTTCAGGTGTTCTGAGTTTCCTCATTGCTAACAATGCCAAAATGATGCCAACCTGCTAATACTTAGATTACATTGAGTGAATATGTTTTATGAACTTTTGGGAGAAATTCTCACATTTTTCTTCATCTTAAATCAAAGCTTTTCCATCTCAATATTATTGACTCAATGTCAAATATAGAGGTTTGCAACGTCTTTGTCTGTTTTCTGTTGCTATCACAAAATACTTGAGGTTGGATAATTTATAGGGAAAGTTTATTTTGTTACATAGTTCTAGAGGTTAGGTATTCAAAAATATAGCTTCAGCTCATAGAAGAAATCTAAACGGTAGGCAGCTATGCTTGATAACAGCCCTCCCTAGTGGTGCCTAATCCATTACCATGAGAATTAATTTATTGCCTGACAAAACCATTAATCTAGCTTAACACTTTTTAAAAACCTTACCTCCCAACACTGCAAGTGACAACCAAATTTCATGGTGAATTTCAAAGAAAAAACTGTGTTCAAACCATAGCAGTGGGTCCTTGGGTCGAGCTTTTACTTTTCCTGTGTCACAGGTTGTACTTGGATCATAGTATCAGGCTGTTACTATGACATATTTTGATTAGTTAATATTATTATTATGAATGTTGCGTACCTGAGAAATAACAAGCACTTCAGGAAACCAGTGATATGTAAATTCCTACCTGAATGTATCTCATCACCTTGTAACAAGCAGAGCTTCCCAAATAGGTTGTCAAGCCATGAGAAAAATCCCTTAATCTCCTCATCCTTTTGAGGTTTTTTTTGCTGTTACCTCAGATTGACGGAGGTTCCATGAAGGCTGGGCCACTGCTCACTAATCATTAAGCCAAAGCAAAAAAAAAACCATTCTCAGTCATGATCCTTTTAGGCTATAAGAAGTTTCAAAATAACAACAAAATGAAATTTAATGTAAAAAACCCAATGAAGTTGAAAACTGTTTTAGATCATTTAATAATTATAGGAGTGACATCAAGAGGGGGAGATACAAGCCTTAATTCTCTACCAAAATCAAAACAAAAACACAAAAATAAAAGCAAATAAAGACAGCTATCCACAAACCAAAAATAGGCCTGAGAGAGCTTAAATGTCCATTATTAAACCTGCAGCAACCACAGTGGGACAAAAGAAGAGACTATCCATGCAGAAATGACTTCCAGCGAGATGAGCAGAACTAGAACGCCAGGGGAGAGCTCTGAACAAAGACAGGTGAAGGCTGTATGTATCAGCCATGTGGCAGGAACCACAGTGGTCCTCCGTGGCCTGCTTCACAGAGGTCATGATGAACCCAGCCTGATTCCCATCCTAAGATTGGGAGCCATCTCATCACAAAGTCATGAAAAGTTAATTTCTGTTTTATTATAAATTACTGCAATTTCTAAACTTGTTAGGAATGCCTGCCCACGCCTTGAAGTCGCCCATGCCTGGCTTTTCCTGACCAGATAACAACCCTCTCTAAAACCTCCGTGGCACCTCATAAATTCTGATATTGGGATCTAAATTTACTTCCTACCTTGAAATATCATGCCATGTAGATCATTAACCTGCTATCTGCCTTTGTATTATGCTTGTGAAAATCCTGTTAGCTGTAAGTTCTCAAGACAACCCCGGTTTGCTACTTTTTGTGCTATAAAACCATGTTCTTGGAAAGCTGGGGTGCTGATCTCTAGCCTGGGGTTTTCGGGAGTGACAGTCCTGGCAAGCTCCAGTGTACACAAATATAAGCTTGCTTTAATTTGATTTAAAATAGGAGTCGGTGGTCTTTTCTTTGTGTCGTGGTTTAACAGTCACTATCAAGTTCTTCCAGTAAAATAACCCCCATGGTTCCTGCCTGGGTACCCCAGAGAAAGAGTTGTGGTTGAACACCCTTCACATGCCCAGAAACAGCTCCTGTTGTGCTGCTTCAGGTCAGAGCTGCCACCCTGCATATGCTCTGACCCCTAAACCACATTGGTCCTGCAGAGGCTACACCATAGACCTGGCTCTGTGGCTGCACCACACCTGCCCATGTCTCAGAAACTGAGGCCTTTGCACGGGAAGCTAGTTAAAAAACCAAGGACTCTGAGGACTCATGCTCCAGGCACCAGAAAACTAGGTCCCACCCTGGTGCTAGAGCTACTGTACCTTTGAGCATACCCATGCTCTTGTTCTGGGCTGGCTCACTGGATGCTTCACAGGCTCGTGCACCTAGTATGCTGTTACCAATATGGTACCTGTACCTCATGCCCCAGGGCCTTTATCTCCCTAGACAACAATCTGCCTGAATTCAGAGATAGACTCCTGGAGTCTGACACCATGACTTTGACTGCATTTTTATTCTGATCTGTAATTAAACTGGCTGATGATTTACTGTTGTTAAGAAACTTCAGGGATGTTGAAGTTTAAACAGGTTGTTGCTGATGCTAGAGGACATTACTGTCTTAACTAACATTGTTCTAAGAACTAACAAAAAAACACAAATGCACAATTAAAACACAATCCATTCTTGTGCCATAAGCTATTTCTGGATCTCACATATGTCTAGAAAACACATGATGAATATAAGGCCACATCCGCTTTCTCTTTCTCCTTCTGTTTTTTTCTTGCTTTCTCAAAGAACTGTATTTTCTCCATTTTTAGACAATATTTTTTAAATGTTCCTTCATATATTGTACAAAAGCCTGATTTTTTTTTAATCAAAGAAGTATTGTATAATTTCAGGGTCATCTATGCCTTCCTTTAATTCATTGGTTTCCTTTTCTAGAAAAAAAATGTTACAAAAGACTATGGGAAACCAAATTAATAATGATGTTATTCATATCACTGAAGAATACATTCCTGTTAAACTTGCTCGCATTTTAACCCTGAATAATTTTAAATTTCTCAGAACATGTTTTTGTTCATTGGCTGAAAGAAGTTCATTGATATCAGATTCAACTTTCAGTGAAAATAGGAAAAAAAATTCAGAAACTGCGATCTAAATATACAAAATCATGTAAAAACTAAAAGTGTTGAACAGCGAAGACTAGTAGAGTGCTGAGAAAGACAGAGGGTGTATTATTTTCAGAGGACTCTTGTACTCCCTTCCTCCTGCCCCTTCCCTGCTACACTTACTGCAAACCCTACCAGGCTCTCTTGACGACACAGTCCCGGGGCTACTAGGCCTCTCTGTCCTTTTCCCCTTCTCCACCCCATCCCCATGTAAGGGAAAAGACTGAGCCAGGAACTGGTGGAAGAAGCCCTCTGCAGTGAGAGGACCTCTCCTCTAAGGAAGGGGAAATTTTAGGGCAGGACAAGGTTGAAAACAAAAATTCCTATAACTCAGGGCCAGAGCACAGGAGCATTCTGGGAGAGAAGCTCAGGATAACAATACTCATGCCCAAAGAAAGCAGCTCCATCAGAGGCAAAGTTCAGAAGATGATTTTTGAAGCCAAAAGAATTGATGTTGAAGGAAGCAGCAGATCTAGCAAATAATATTCATTAAAATAAAGCACATTCAATACTTACACATTTACATTGGATGCTTTGTAATGTGTATACATTTTCGCATCTGGAATGTATTATTATTTTTTTAAATATTTTTTTTAGTTGTGGATGGACACAATATCTTCATTTTATTTTTATGTGGTGCTGAGGATTGAACCTAGTGCCCTCCACATGCAAGGCAAGCACTCTACCACTGAGCCACAACTCCAGCTCTGTATTATGTGTTTTGTAACTTTATGAATTCTGATCAGGTTTTTAAATAAACCCTGGAATTCAGAAATACTGGAATAAATCCCTAAATATTGGCATTCTGATTTTCCAGCAATATCATGCTGACTTGTTTAATATGTCTAAAAATATCACCAAAGTGATGATTGTCTCCCAAATCCTGCCTTTCTATCAGTAAAAGGAATGATTGTGCCTCCCTAGGCATCCAACCCTAGGAATGAGAACTCAGGCCCCACAAGCAACCTGCTATCAATATCTCACTGGCCTTCTTTCAACTCTTTAAGACACTTAGTGTTTTTCTATGAAGAACTTCCTATGTGTTGGTCCTTCTGCTTGAGGCAGTCTTTACCTAACTTTAACAGTGTCCACTGTTAATTAATTGCCTCTAAGTTCCAGTTCCCCTTTGGTTCCCTGAGCTGTCCAAATGGATCTGGGCTCTTTAAATATTTCCCTTTGGCATCTGACATGATGTTAATGCTTGTTAGTTGAAGGCATTCAACTGAGAGATATTACATAAGAAAGAGGTCTTCCTTCCTGGTTCAAGTGGCTCATTTGCCAGCCTCTGGATTTGCTCTCAGCAAATTTCAGGTATACAGTTCTGTGTTGTTAACTGTATTAACAATTGTCAAATAAATAAATCCTGTGTCTCTCTGTCAGAGATAGTCTCTTAAGAGGCAGGTCAGTGATGGATGAATACTTGATAGCTGAAGCACCTTTTTTCATTACTTTCAGTTTTGGCTCTTATGAGAAGCTAGATTGGGGGATTTTTGCTTTATATGTTAATGGACTCAATATGAATGGTTCTTTCCAAATCAGCAGTCTATGGGCATCTTTTCAAGCATCAGTCCATTTCTTCTTTTTTTGTAGTCCCAAGAGTGAGTTTCACATGTACTTTGGAGACAATACTGTATATCAGGACATCTATAATGGAAATTTGCTGGTTTTCCCACTCAGAATGAAGACTCCCCATCTTGTGGTCACAGAATCATGCCTGATTCTGTTATGGTGGCTTGCTCTTTCCCCACCCTTCTGTTCATATGTAGCAAGAAACTGAATTCACTTCTGTCTCTAAAAGCTCACTTGTAGCAAAATCTTAATTCAAACAACACATTTTGTATATCACCATTTGGTCTGGTCATAATTTGGTTCAAGAATAAGTGGCATCTAAGCCTGGAAAGTCAAAATCTGTGATAGTCTGATTTCTCTTTGAACTTTCTGAGACAAGGACTTTCTCTTTTTTCTTCAACTTGGAATTTTTAAGATATATGTTCTGGAATTCTGCAGCCATAGTACAACCACCAGGATAGATCACAAAAGGGAATGCATCCAAAATAGAGGTGGAACATGATAGGAAGTCGTAATTCTGATTCAGGGAATATGAAGTCAAAGAAACAAAACAAAACAAACAAAACAATTACAACCCACTGTTCCTACCCTTGAGGAACTCGGTGTTATGTTAAAAACGAACATACAAACAAAAATAGAAGACTATATGATATAAAGTAGTTAGAGAAGTGAAGTACAGATGTTTGTGCACAACATAAGAATAGAGAAGCACGAGAAAACAGACCCTGACTATCGAAATCTTCATAGAGTAGATCATCTTCAAACTGGATCCTGCCCACAGGGCAGGAGTTTCTGAAAACATAGCTACTCTCTCACCAGCACAAATATACAGCTGTGGTGGCTCCAGGCAGAGGAAATAACCCCCAAGGAGCAGAGCACAGACCACAACTCTCTTGAGGAAGGAAGACAACAAACAATTCCAAAAGGAATGAATCCTACCATGTCTAGATTCCATCTGAAACCAACTGATCAAATAATAATACATTCCTTCCGCAGGGAAGATTACTAGAGGTGAGGCAGAGATCTGAAAATACAAGTAAAGGGAGTGGTTTTGTTCTCTTTAAACTTTAGGCTTCATGATTAAGCCTACGGGCAGGAAAGGGCATGAGATACTTTTTGAGAAAGAAGATTAAAAGTTTGTAAGGTTTATCTTGATCAAACCTTCACCAAATTGTTTTCCCAAAATTCTAATCATATTTTAAAATGAGGAAGACTAAATAGGTAAGTTAAATATTAGTGAGGTCTTTATGGTCATACTTACTATTAGGTGACACCTGCTAATCTTGGTATTTATAGTTAACAAAACCAATATATCCCTCCATTGAACCCAGACAGGAAATCTAAGACAGAGAGAGAGAGAGAGACAGAGAGGCAGGCACAGGTAAAGAGAGAGAGAGAGAGAGAGAGAGAGAGAGAGAGAGAGAGAAAGTTATTTATTAGTTCTCCAAAATCTTAATGGGAAGTTTTTTTTGTTATTGTTTGTATGTTTGGTACCAGGGATTGAATTCAGGGGCACTCGACCAATGAGTCACATCCCCAGCCCTATTTTGCATTTTATTTAAAGACAGGGTCTCACTGAGTTGTTTAGCACCTTGCTGTTGCTGAGGCTGGCTTTGAACCCGAGATCCTCCTATCTCAGCCTCCCAAGCTGCGGGGATTACAGGTGTACACCACCTCGACCAGCCTTGGGAAGATTTTTTAGAAAAAAAAATATTTTTTAGTTGTAGATGGATACAATACCTTTAATTAATTAATTAATTAATTAAATTGTATGTGGTACTGAAGATGGATCAAGTACCTCACACTTGCTAGGCAAGCACTCTACCACTGAGCTAGAACCCCAGCCCTAATGGGAAGAATTTTTAATAGGGAAGTAACATGAAGAAAGTTACTTTTTTTTTTTAAAAAAAGATTGTTTGAGGACTGGGGATGTGGCTCAAGTGGTAGCGCGCTCGCCTGGCATGTGCGGGGGCACTGGGTTCGATCCTCAGCACCACATACAGATAGAGATGTTGTGTCCGCCGAAAATTAAAAAAATAAATATTAAAAAATTCTCTTTCTCTCTCTCTCTCTCTCACACACACACAAAAAAATACTTAAAAAAAAAAAGATTGTTTGAGCTTCTGAGTAAAGAATGTGTGTAAGATGGTCAAGAAAGAACATAAGAGAGTTGGGAACTGCTGCCCCCAAAAGGGAAATTATAGTGGCTGGGATAAAGGTGATAGTAAAAGACCAGTGAGAAATGCATTAAAAGGATACATCTTTGAGGATAGTACTAACTGATAACTGAAGGTGATGAAAGAGTAAGAGAGAAGTCATGGATGGTTCCTAGGTTTTTGACATAACTAAAGGAATACATGTCATTTACACAGGCAAGACAACAGATCTGGCTTCAAAGAGGAAGAAAATTAACAGTTCTGTGTTTTATCTGGCAAGTTATTGGAGTTATCTGTCAAGTTATCTGTCAAGATACATTATTGGAGATAAGTGTAGAGTTATATCTGTGAATCTGAATGGTAATTAGTTTTAATAAGGGCTGGAGTTATAAACTGGGGAATTGTTGGTGTTTGAAAGCTACTATGCCTCTAGAAGGTCATGGATGATAAACCATAAATAAAATTGAACCATAAATCTTATTCTTGGAATGTAGAATAATGTACATATTCCATACATTTTGTGTACAGCAATACAAGTGAAAAGATATTTCAGACATTGTTTCTTTAAGAAAAGTTTGAACTTTCTCTCTCAACGTTCCCTGTTCAGAGCATTTTATAACAATATCTGGACACCAGGAGGCGTGCTTCAGCATTGCAGGGTCAAAGTCAAGAGTTGAAGGATACTTGAGAATGGAAGAAGAACACGCAGCTCTGTATGGAATGTACACTGGCACCTTCTTGCATGTTCAGTGATACTCAGCCCAGAGAGCACATAGGTCTCCAATCTCCCTGCTGAGACAGCATCTCATTCTGAAAACCAATCTTCAAATCTCACCTGTGGCTGTCATGGGGGTCATGCTACCTGTATTCTAGTTTCTAATCTAGAATGTAAATCTCCATAACAAATGCTGAAGCTACTGAAAGTGTTTTCTATTCTAGGATTAAATAGATAAAAAGAACTTGCTGAAATTCATGTTGTCCAAATGTCATCTCATTAACTCAGGTAAACTCATAGGTGTTCTTCCTTGACCACCTTAGACACATTCTTTACTCAGAAGCTCAAACAATCTTTAAAAAAAAAATGTAACTTTCCTCATGTTACTTTCCTATTAAAAATTCTTCCCATTAGGGCTGAGGTTGTAGCTCAGTGTAACCTTAACACTGGCCACCCAGTTTTACCAAGTGTTCATCGCATCATACCTGATTTTGGACCTGGTCAGGCCCTGTCTTCCTCCTGGCTCCTTACCCCTCATCCAAACCTCTTCCAGTTTTTTTCTTGAAGAATGTCTAGAAAGTCTCTGGGATTTTTTTTTTTTTTGAGACTGACATCTCATGCCTGAGATCCAGTTGTGAGATGTGCCTTCCTAGGACCACTCTGGCTAACTCTTGCCCCAAGAACAGTGCTTCTCCATCTGGGGTGCTATCTCCTGCTGCTCCCAAAGCTGTAGACTTCCAGGCATTCAACCAACGCCCACACTTTTTAGTTTCCCTGCAATGCCTGAGTCAAGCAAGGTGCTTGCAGAATCAAGGGTATGTTCCAGACATTTCTCAAGGGAATTTCCAAGCATGTGGTGATTTGAGACTTAGTATCTAATGCTTGAGCTTTCTAGAGCTGTTCCTGGAAAACAGTGGCAGTTTCTCTAGGCACTGTAATTCTCAAAGGAATGCAGAAAGAAGTGTCTGTGTTCCTGAATGTAAGAGGACACACCCAGCAGAAACACTCAGGCATAGGCCCAGTTCCATGCTCTTCTCTCCTACCTTTTCAACCCTCTCTTCTTGCCATCCTCTCCCAGAGGGTGGCCTCTTCCTTTCTGAGACTCACTCCTCATCTCCATCTGTCTCCATCCCCTAGAGTTTCAGACCACAGATTTTTCCTTTTCCTGGAGCTTACATTGGTTTCTCTTCTGACTTCTTTTCCTCAGTCCCCAGACACATTTAGGGGGGACACATTAGAAGTCTACAAATGTCAAACACATTTTCCTACACAAAAATCTGCACATAATTAACATATACAGTTTGGTGAGGTTGAATATAGTAGGCATTAATGTTATGATAAACTTTAAAGCAGATCTCTAGCCATCAGATCCTGGTCTTTTCTTTAATGGTTGACTTTTTATTGCTCACCAATTTCATTTTTTGTTGATCTGCTCAGGCTATTTCTTCTTGATTTTATTCTTGTAGTGTTGTGATTCTAAGAATTTATCCATTTCTTCTAATTTTGGCTTATAATTGTTCAAAATTGTCCCTTACAAATTTTTAAAATTTTCTGTGGCATTGGTTGTAATGCCTCCTCTTTCCTTTCTGATCTAATCAAGTGTATGTTGTGTAATTTCTATGCAGTTGTGAATTTTCTTAATTTCCTTTTGTTGTTGATTTCTAATCTTTTTCCACTATGACTGGAAAAGATCCTTGGGATGCTTTCAGTTTCTAAATTTATTCCTTTGTGACTGGAAAAGATTTTTGGAATGATTTCAAATGTTCTCCAAATAAGACTTGTTTTGCAAACTAGAATGTGATTTCTCCTATAGAGTGTTCTGTATGCACCATAGAAGACTCTTTACTGTTAGGTCTCTTTAGTTGGTAGTGTTGTTCAAATCTGCATGACCTTATTAAATTTCTATCTGAATGATCTTTCCACTGTTGAACCTGGGATGTCAAAGTCTCCTATTATTGTATTGCTATCAATCTTTCCCTTGAGATATGTCAGTATTTGCTTTATATATTTAGGTGCTTTGTATTATTTTCCCATTAAATTGACCATTTTATCTTAATATAATGACTGTCTTTTATGACAATTTTTTACTTATAGCTTGTTCAATCTCTTATGAATATACAACCTCTTCTTTATTTTGGTCACCATTTAAATGAACTATCTTTCTCTATCCCTTTACTTTCTATGTATATTCTTAAAACTAAAGTTTCTGGACATGGTGTGTGGTTGTGTCTTTTTTATCCACTTACTACTACATATTTTTGACTGCTGACTTTAAACCATGTATATTTAGAGTAAGATTCATCATTGTCATTTTGTTAAGTGTTTTGTAGTCGTCTTGTTCCTCTATTCTTGCTATCTTTGTGAGTTGATGATTTTGGGGGGTGATATGCTTGGATGCTTTTCACTTCCTGTGTACCTACTAGAGTTGTTATCTTTAGTTATGCTGTGGTCTGAATATTCTGTCTCCCCATATTTGTTGATATTGTTATGATGATGATATTGGGAGGTGGGGGTTTGGAGAGTTGATTAGGTGTTGGGGCAGAATCCTCATGAATGGGATATGTACCTCTCTAAAAGAAGATAGAGAGAGGTCTTTTGCCCTATCCACCCCAAAAGACAAGAGTGAAAATACTCTGATTTTTCTATGAGGAAGTAAGCCCTCACTAGACGATGAATCTGCCATCATCTTGACCTTGAACTTTTCAGCTTCCCAAACCATGAAAAATCAATTTCATTCGTTTACATACTGGTAGCTTATGGTATTTTTATAGTAGTCCAGTGAGATTCAGACAGTACCATGAAGCTTTCATCAAATCTTTTGTAGTTTTAATAGTCGATTTTAAGCTGAGGATAACTTCAGTTACATATGAAAGCTCTACGCTTTTAAATCTCTACAAACATTATGTAATTGATATCAAGATTTACTTTTATATTGTGTATTTATTGATAAGTTTTTGTGATTATAAATATTCTTAATACTTTTTATCCTGGAGTGACCAGTCCCCTGCCAGGATAGATTTCTGCTCAGGAGGTGTGAGCCACCTGAGAAATAGAAAGTCTGAAATAATTAGTAAGAAATAGAGAGACAGAAATTAAATAAAAAGGGGGTGGAGCATCTGATAGGTCTTCCAGTCTTGGTGGTAACTGTAACTGAACAACTAGAAAATGGCTCTAGTTCTTTATTTAAGGGGGAGAGGTCATCAAAGGCAGGGATGAAGTTTCAGCAGGGGGAGTCTTGGTAGTCTTGGTTCCGTGCTTGCTTCTTAGAGTGGCGGGGGTCTTACAGTAAACAGGTTGATTGGCATCTTGGCAAGCCACACCCATCTCAGAAAGGTTGTGTGGCTCCAACGGGGCACCCATCTCCAATGCTGTGCTGAACTTAGGTGGAGCTAGGTAGGAAAGCACAGAACCAGCAGGGTTGCCGTTGGGAGTTCTGGATCCCAGGCTTTCCTGCCTAATGGCTTCCACATCACTTTAGTTCACACACAGTTCAAGAATGGCTCTTGACAACTTTTGTCTTTTAACTTTTATACTAAGATTAAATGTGATTTATGTGCTACCATTACAGTAGTATATATTCTGTGGTTGTTTATATACTTTTTTTTTACCATGAGATTTATGCTGTCATATGCATTTGTGTAGCTCTTTTTTAAGCTCATTGTGCTGAAAAATTCCTTTTAGCATTCTTGGTAGGCAGCTGTAGCGGTGATGACCTCCCATAGTTTTGTTTATTGGGGAAAGTCTTTATTCAACCTTTATTACTAAAGGGCCATCTTGATAGGTATACTGCTCTTGGTTGACAGTTTATCTTTTCCTCCTTTGCTCTTTCCAGTCCTGCAAAGGTTTCTCTTATGAACACACTGATAGTCTTATGCTAATTCTTTAGTATATCACAAGTCACTTTTCTCTTTCTGCTTTCAAACTTCTTTGTCTTTAACTTTTGAAAATTTAATGAAAACACATGTTTCTTTGTATCTTTGGGTTCAATCTATTTGAAGATTTTTTTTTTTAGGCTGTGAAAACTGTTTATCTTTCTTTCCTTACATTTGGGAAGTTTTAAATTATTATTTCTTCAATTAGGATGGCTCTCCTTTCTCTTTTTCTCTTCCCTTTCTGGAACTCTCATAAAGTATATATTGTTTTGTTCAATGATGGTTCTATAACTCTTATATGTTTTCACTGTTTTTATTCTTCTTTTTGATCCTGTGACTGGATAATTTCAAATAAACTGCTCACAAATTCTTCCTTCTGCATGACTAATTCTGTGTTGAAGCTATCTATTGAGTGTTTCATTCAGTCTTTGTATTCTTCTGTTCTAGGATTTTTTTTTTCTTTTCTGCACTTCGAATTTTGTTCACGTGTTGTTTCCTGATTGCATTAGTCTATTTGTGCTCTTTTGTAGTTTACTGAGCTACTTTAAGATATTTATTTTAATTTTTTGTCAGTAAGTTTGTAGATCACCCTTTCTTTAGGGTGTGTTTCTGGAGCTTTATTAGTTGTTTTTTTTTTTTTTTTTTTGGTGGTGTGGTGTTTCTGAACTATTTTCTATTCTTTGACACTTGCATTGGTGTCTGGGCCACACTTGAAGTGGCCACTCTTAGTTCAATGGCTTTAGCAGAGAAAGAATTTCACCAATCTGATTCAAATGTATAGTATGTCAAGATCATTGTACTGTCATGTGTAACTAATTAAAACAAACAAACAAACAAACAAAGATTTTCATCAATTAGCACAGTCTATAATTTAGTACACACCAGCTAGGATTGACCATGAGCAGGCAGATTCTACTGCTAGAGTCTACAAACAGGACACACTGCTCATGCTCTGTGGTCACATAGTACCCCCTGGCTATTCTCTGCCAAAATTGGCTGACTAGGCATCAGAGTCACCTGGTACCAAATGGGGATTGCTCTAAATTTAGATGGAACTGAAAGTGATTCCAAATTCAGTCAAGTTTAGCTGGCTGGGCTCTATAGTCAGCCAGGACCATTTGGAGGGGCCACATGGGTGGACAGGGTCACTATGAGACTCCACAGTGGAGCCTCTAACTGTGTCCTGTAGTTATGTAGGCCTACTTCACAGGTTACATTTCAAGTTAGGCTGCTGTTCATGCTCCCTGGTTGAACAGGGCTATCAAGTGAGGTTGGTAGCTTGACTCCCTAATTGAGCAGGGCAGCTAGCTGTGCTCTCCAGGCTGGAAGAACTGCTTTCTGTGCTCTGTAGTCAGATAGGATCACTATCTGGGTTCTGTGGTTAAGAGGAATCTATTGAAGGGTATCCAAATTTATGCAAGGCCTATTGGAAGGACTTCTTGATTGGACAAAGCTGTAAGTGAGGGCCCTGTTTCAAGAAGGCCACCAGTGGAAATGTGGAGTCTCTGACAAAATCTATTGCTGGACATCAAGATTCTCCTAACTCTCTTTCTTTGTTTATAGCTGTCTCCAGAAGATCTAGCTATGCCAGTTCCTCAGGTATTCCACATAAAAAGTGACAGAATTGGACCTCTTGAACAGTGTCCTGAGACTCTAGGGAAGTTGGATATCTACCTTGGTCCTTCTTTCCTCCACTGGAGAAATCACAGGCCAGGGGGATCTTTCTTGGCATGGATTCATGCCCACTTGCTGGAGGAAAATTGGATAAAGTAAAAGTATTTTTTTTTTACCTTTTCAATGCAGCTTTTCTGTTGGGGTGCTGCAATTTCCTCTCTGGGACCCAGACTTTTCACGTAAGTATTCTTATCTGTGGACAGTTTCTAAATCAGCTTTTCAGTGAAGAGACTAGACTAGGGACCTCACATTCTGTTACCTTGATGAATTTCATGCAGTGAATTTTTTTGTTATTGTTAGAAACCGTTTTGTTCTGGGCTGCAGAAGCTCAGTGGTATTGTGCTTGCCTGAGTGTGTGAGGCCCTAGGTTTGATGACTAGCACTAAACAAACAAACAAACAAAACTCCTGTCTTATTTCTAAACAACCTGGGAGAAATGATAAGGAGATATTTATTAGATGTATCATAATATTTTTATCTGGTCATTCACCTTTAAATATTTTTACCTTTTGTTGGAGAAGTTGAGAAGACCCTTTTGATAGTTTTTACTTTCTTCAGTTAGTGTAATGATAGTAAGCCATAGAATCCATTGTCACTGTTTTCCAAGAAAAAAGTTTGTTTTTGCTTCCTCTTCCTCCTCCTTTTTCTTCTTTCTCCCCTTCCCCTACTTCTCCTTTCTTTCATCCTCCTCCTTTTTTCTCCTCCTCCTCCTTCTTCAGTTTTGTAGAAACTGATTAAAATCTGTATTGATTTAAATTTTGTCATGAAAGTCTTGGAACTAAAATAAGAATCGTGTCAACCATTAAGTTTGAATTGTCAATTGACCTGTTGGTTTTGTTTAAATGAATTTTGGAAGTATAGGAACATGTGTTATAATCAATCAGATCTGTGCCATTAAACATTTTAGTATAGTATATGAGTATTTTAAAATGTTAATCATTCATGTTTTTAAAAAATTTTAATTATGTCTTTGTACCAAAAGACCATTCATGTCTTGGTATTTGAAAATACCATGTTCTATCAGAGTATAGATGTCCTATCACAATAAAACCTATATTGTGATCTCATTTTCTTCTTCAGAATTCTTCAATCAGATAAGTCACAGTGAAGCCGGAATTGCTACTTTGGTTCTTTTTCCTCTGGGGAAATGAATCAGAAATTTCCTTCCATGGAAAAATTCAGAAGGAAAATTAGCATTTTTATCCAGTGCTTTTTCATTGTACTTATAGTGAAACAATTTTTTACTCTGGTCTGAAAGAACTTCCACGAGCAACCCACTTGTTACCTCCGTAGCATCATCTACTATTTTAGGCCGATTGGTCCTCTTTATGATTTCTGAATTGTTGGATTTTTCTTTTACAACCTTAGATCTTTTTAGAGGTTGATTTTTTTCCCAGAAGTGCTTTTCCTCCAGAGCATTGATGGTTGGTTCATTCTTGTCATTCAGATGCCAACTGAATCCCTATTCTCTTGGTGATGACCTGACCACATCATCCATTGGAACTCCCTGGAAACTTTGTCCCATTACTCAGTGCATTGATTCATTTTCTCAATTTCACCACCCAGTAATTATTTTTCTTTTCTTTCTTTCTTTACTTACTTATTTGTAATAATATTGCTATCCCTGTCCCGTAAATGAGCATGAAATGAAGAACCTTGCCCCATTAATCACTGCATCCTCAGTTCCTAGAACGATTCCTGGAACCTAGTTGGCTCTTGGGAAATGTTTGTTATGCGAGTGAAGGAAATAATTTATTATCTTTTCTATCACTTTTGATATGAAGGAATCACGTTCATTCTTTTCATGATCTTGTCCTCCATCATGTTCATCAGCTTTCCATTGCTGAGAAAAACAATTTAGAGAAAGAGCAGTTTATTTTGACTCATGGTTCAATTCATGATTGACTGGCTTCAAGGCAGAGATACCTTGATGGAAGGGCATGGCAGAAAAAAACTAGTCACCTTATGGAAGCCATGAAAGGAGAGAGAGAGAGAGAGAGAGAGAGAGAGAGAGAGAGAGAGAGAGAGAGAGGAAGAAAAGAGAGGAGAAAGGGGCTAGGGATAAATTATGCCTTTTCAGAGCCCACCCCCAGTGACCTATATCCTCCCAGGAATGCCATAAAATTATTAATCCATCAGTGGGTTAACCCACTGATGAGGTCAAAGTTTTAATGATCTAATTATTTCCCAAGAACCTCACCTCTGAACACTATTACACTAAGTACCAAGCTTTTAACATATAAACCTTGGAAATAAACTAGAACTCTAAATCATAACACCCAGGCTTATCCAGCTTTCCCATCTCTGGGATCTTTTCACCTTTTAGTAAGCCTTCACATTTGCCTGGGGTTATTCCACTCTACCTACCAATCTCTACTTTCCAAAAAGAGTTAAACTTATTCAAATATGACATTGATGATTAATAGCAGACTGAATTGTCAATTTGTCAGTACTCATATTTCTTTTCATTATTTCATTAAATCTTAAACTAGTCAAATGTATTAATACCTGTCTTTATGGATAAATGTTCATGTCTTTATGCAGAATGGATTGCCTATTCCAAGGTCTCAGATACATTTTCTTATAATTACCTATAAAAGCCTCATGTTTAACTCTTCACATTAACAGTTTCAAGGTTTACTTTTTCAAGGAAGGAACTATTATACACTTTTTTCCATGTGAATATCCAGTGGACCCATCTGTTTCTTATGATACTGTCACGTCATATTTGGCATAAATCAGGTGAGTATCTTTCTGGACTCTATTCTGTTCCTTTGGTCATTTTATTTATGTGTGAGCCAAACCACACTGTCTTAATTTCTATATTATTTAAGAATATAATTAATTATAGTTTTCAACAGATCTTAATATCTCATAACAGGAGCACTTCAGTTTTTTTTTTGGTTTTGTTTTGTTTTGTTTTGTTTTGTTTTTTCTTTTTCTTCTTCCTCTTCCTCAGGATTTCCCTGGCCTAAACCTTTGCCTGCCCGTATCAATTTTACATTCAGCTTGTAAATTTTATTACATCTTTTTATTACAAAAGACAACTACATATTTCCATTTCAATTTGATCACTATTTTGAACATTAGTTATTGGCTTAAACCATGATATAGTGGTATCCTAAGGCTCTATTATAGCGCCTACGTTTATTTTTTGTTACAAGAACTCATTTGAAAATGACCTATTTTTAAAAAATTTATTTTTATTTTTGTAACTATTCTTTTGGGATTTTCTAGCATAAGCACATTAACTTACTCCAATTTTCCTCTCAAATATTGCTATATGTTTTAAATTTGACTTAATAAACCATGTAATTTAAACCTTTTAATCTGGTCTCTGAACACTTATATTCTGTCTGGTCTGGGAGAGTTTCCTCAGCGGTACAGTTGGAGGCTACCATTATATGAAAATAATTTTCTACACAACAGCAAAACACAGCACAGACTGATCAAAGGAGCAGAGTCTATAACAACACAGTTGAGCGGGTGAAACAAATTCTATACTAGCATATTCACAATGCTAAATGGGATAAAAAAATCTTTTTAAATTGGCATATCACATATTTTGAGAATTATATCTGGTGATAAAATTAATAAATTTTGAAATACTTTATATTAAGTAAGTGCCTCAAAACATGATACTTTACCAAACTTTTGCAACAGCTGATAAATTTCTGTAGAATTTATATACTGTTGTGTTGATATTTTCAAAATATCATGGACTCAGGGAAATTCAATTTTTATAGATTAAGTTTGTTTCATCTACATCAAGATGAATTACCATACATGTGTATCACCCCTACTCCTTACAATTTCCACTAAAATAGTAAAATAAATAAAAATGTCAAAAATATGCAACCAAATGAGGGAAGAAAGGGGAACCCATGTTAAAAATTAGGAGGTTTTAACAAAATTATGAAGGTAGAAGTAAATGATGAAACAAAATGGACAAAAATAGCTCAGAAGAGGGAAATTCAATGGATCTTGAAGAACTCTGTAGAGACTCAAAACTCAGACCCAGGAGGTGTCTAACTGAAATTCTAAGTCTAGGACATTGATCTCATGACATGTTCTCTAATTTTCCCAACCACAGTTAGAAACACTGGCATCCAGATAATTATTATCTGAGGTTACCTAAGGCTGAGCATTTGGATATCAATTTGTCCATAGCAGAGAATCATACCTGCGGGCTCTGGGAGTCCTGAAACAATTAATTGGCTTTCTTCTGGTTTCCACAACATGGCAACCATCAGTGAAGTCAAGAGTTTCGAATCATCAACAGCTATTTGAGAAAATTTGGCAGCATGAAATAAAGATCGAGTTAAAGCCATTTTTTTTTTTTTTACAAAGAACTGATTATTTAATTTAGGGAAAGAGAAACAATTTAGGAAACAAAAGTAAATTTTTTAAAAAGAGAAGTCTAGTTAATTCTGCAGAGCGAGTTGAAAGTATATCAATTACATAAGACAAGCTAGAAGCAAAGATAGCAAAAACAGTTAATCTGAAAGAATTGTTGGACATTAAAAGTATGACTGAACAAAATAGGAAAAGAAATCAAAAGAAGAGAAGAATCAGTGAAACAGTTGAAACAAAATCTCTGGAGAGATGATGGAAAATTTGAGCAAATAACAGATGGAAAATTTGAGCAAAATATAAAAGAAATACAAAATAAACTTGGAAGATCTAACAAGAGACTAAAGGAAGTTTCAAAATGAATTGACAGAAAGAAATTATCAAAGGAGAAAATCATCAAAATATTTTAAAAGAGTAGAGAAGATAACTTTCCAGATTTGAAGAAGGGCATGGAAAGGTACCACTGAGTGTTAGGGACAAAAAGAATCAATAAAAACCCACACATGTTCCCATGAAAGTTCAGAGCACAGGGGTAGGGTGTGGTGGAACACAAAACCAGAGTACCTAAAAATGAACAAGAAACATATGGCATCTGATTTTTTATGGACCCCTAAGATTTACTGAAGCATTTCAAAATCAAAGTAAAAGGAGAGTTCCAAGAGAATTCAGTTACAGACAAGGGGAAAAAAAAAAAAAGCTATAAAATACAGAAATGAGTCATACAAGATTTTTATGAAGTCAATGACAATAATCCCTAAATTGCTTAATATTAAACCCAAATATACATGCACATTCATTTTAAATTCCATTTTTTAAACATTTTCAGGTGCTCTCAAGCAGGTCTCCTCTGGTTTAGAACACTTAAGGTTACTTTTTTTCAGTAAAATCTCATAATTGTGTCTAGAGACAAAGACAAGAAACAGGGATGAGGGAACTCCTACACAGTTTTTGTCTTTTGAAAGGTTCATTGATTTTAAAACAGTGGAAATATTTGCTAGTATGTTTTTTGTCCTTCCCTTTCTCTGTATTTTCTCTTTTTCCATTCCTCCCCGCAAATTTGCAAAAGTCATTTAGAATCTCATCATGATTGTCACCCACGTTAATAAATCAACGGCTAGGGTTGGGGGATGGTATTGAGCAGCCTGACTTATCTCAGTGGTCACTGTGCCTAAGTCCTGGCTGGCCTCCTCAATCTTGTCTGCAGCATGAGAAACAAAATTAGATGAGTCCAGTTGCTCTTCCTGACTTAACATTCCTTTTCTGGACTCAGTCACTACAAGGTGAGACCCAGGATTTCTGACCCTCTGGAAAACACTTACGATTCTTCTCTATTCTTAGAATGGTAAGGTGTGTTTGTCCTCCATGGTTGTGCCATAGGAACAAAGAGACATTTGTGCCAGCACTGTGGTGCATGCCAGTAATCCTAGTGGCTCAGGAGACTGAGGCAGGAGGATCACAATTTTGAAGCCAGCCTCAGCGAATTAGCAAGACCTTGTCTCAAAATTATAAATAAATAAATAAATAGATGGATAGATAGACAAACAAACAACTGTCTTGGAATATGGCTCAGTGATTAAAAGCATTCCTGGATTCAATCTTTGGTTAAGAGGCGGGGGCGGGTTGCAGTAACTGGCTTCATCTTCAAAACTCACCTCTCATATGGCTGTGAACTGGTTGTGACTTTACTCTTGCAATGCAATCTCAATGTGCATGAAGAATTTCCCTGCATGTTTACAAGTGCATCATTTTTATCTAAGTTCTCTCTTGTCAGATCCTTGGACACATCACTGATTTTATCTATTTGCAGAAAAGAGTCACTTTTTTTTTTCTCCACAGACATTGTTTGAAAAACTTAAAAACAAAACCCTTAATCATTGGGAGCTACATATTTCCACCGTTCTCTCAACTTAGCCGTGTTATACCACATACTATAGTGTATCATAACTATTTTTGTCCTTGTTTCTCTTCTGGGTTGCCACATAAAATATAGGACTTTCAGTTTAATTTGAATTTCAATAAAAAAAGAAAATTTTTAGTTTGTTCCAGATACTCTATAGACATAGTCATACTAAAAAATCATTTATTTGTCTGAAATTTAGTTTAAATGAGAATGCTACATTTTTATTTGCTACATCTGGCAGCTTTCCTGTCTTTCCACAGAAACAATACAAATCCTCAAAAGAAGGACCTCTATTGTGTTCACTTCTGTTTCCGCTCTAAGCACTTTACCTTGGTATATGGGATACTTAATTTTATTTCTAATCTAGTAGTTTGTAATATGAAATGAGTCATTTGAGCCAAACTCAGTGTATGATTAGAGTGGACTTTGTCGTGGGATGACCACATACAGAATTTGCATTTTAAAACATATGTGCAAAGAAGCACTCTGATATCTAGTTCAAATTGTTTATGAATCCCTCAACTTATGAAAAGCATTAAGATTAGGAATATCTCCTATATATTTGTTATATCTCTAAAAATCTAAAAATAAGTGGGAGGGTTATGGAAATTCAATTTAACTGAGAAAAAAATTTACTCCCTTTTGTAATATTTTCCCTTGATAACAGGGACTGGTAGTCAAGGATATGATTGAGTTAATACACTAATAATATCTACTTGCTTTCCACAGGAAACTTAAAACAAAAAAAATTTCCACTTACTAACAACAACAAAAAAGACTTTTTGGAGAGATTTGGTCATGAAATATATAAACTCACTAAAAACAAAAAACTTAAATTGCCTCTATTCGATTTTGTTCATTTATATTCTCTGATTTCTCTCTTTTCTTTGACTTTCTTTCTAAAATTGATAAAATTTGTCTCTTAGTTTTTAAATAAACTTTTGCTAACCATTTGCTCTATACCAATGACTTAAAGACTTGAAAAGCATGAATCCAACTTTTTGTAGGAAATGTTACATTTGAGGAGTCACCTAAGACTTGTATCCATCTGCTCTTTCCAGAATATGCTCTTGTACCATTCTCCTCTGAGTTGCAGTTTAGCTAGCCAGATGGTGGTCAGGATTTCTGTCTCGAATGGTTGTTGTAAGGAACAAATAGGAGCATGTGTGTTTGAATACAATTATTAAAAACTACAGATGCTTTTTGTTTCCATTATCAGTCTCATTCTTGCATGGAAAGACAAAAGACAGACCAGGACAGTAAAGAGGAAATCACTTGTATTCAACCTGCAAGCTGTCCTTAGAGCATTTGCTTTGTAAATGGTCTGATTTCCCATGACAAAAAATGACAGGCCCACTCAGTTATACTCAATTCCAAATCAACAATGAACTTCTGAGGATCCTCTATGGTAGAAATTGGAAATATTAAGTTAAAAGTGTAAAGTTTCTGATCAAAGGAGTGGTGAGATTGTGTGTGTGTGAGTATGTGAGTACGTAAGTATAAGTGCATTGCCCTATTTACTCTCCTTCCCCAAATTGGAAGGAATCCATAAAAGACAAAAATCAGACAGACTCAATTGATTTTTTTAAAGTGCCACATCAAAAATCTTCATATGATTAAACTATAAAAACATGTAAGATTTGGCACCAAGAGACTCAACTCCTGGAGAATGAATGATGTATAGGACAAGCAATAAATATGGTGATTAGTAGGACTAGAGGAGTTAAACAATCCCTGCCCCGTTGACTAGACACCTAATGAGAGTAGTTATTTACAGGGTATTAGGGAGGGTGGATAAGAGAATGGAGGATGGACAGGGTGCATGTGATTGTGACTCCTAAGGAGAATGATGGGCATCCATACTCTAAAGTAGGTGCTAAGGGGCTATCCTGTGAGCATACCATGCTACCCCACATAATCAATGAGGCAGTGCCCTGGAAGGCAGCAGGAACACAACAGGCGATCTAAAATAAGGTCTCAACTGAAAGGAATGTAAACAATCAGGAATGAGATATTTAAAGAAAGCCAATGCATAAAGAAAAAAGGTCAATAAGTCAAAGAAACTACAATGGGGTAAATAATAGAGCAGCTTTAGTAGAGTTGTTTTTGTTAGTTTAATTTTATTTTTACAACAGGCTTTTTTTAATTAATTATTATTTTTAAATTAAAAATCTGTATGGATTACCATGTGATAATTCAGTATGTATATACAATGTGTGATGATCAAATCAGGGAAGTTAGCATTTCCATCTTCTCAAATATTTATAAAATTTCAGATTAGCATGTAATAATTCATATATGCACATTTATAAGGTCCAGTGTAACATGTCAACATATGTGTATTTTGTGTATTGATTCAGTTAAATTTTCCCCCTTTGGACACATATTTTGAAAATTAATTACTAGACCTTGTATAATTAAAGTTTTAATGCATTTTTCATTTATGATTTCTCTTATTTATTGCACTTATTTCTTATTCCTTGATCATGAATAATCTATTTGGGCAATAATAATCATTACCAATAAAAGAATTATAGAAACCTAAACTTTTCTTACTAACGTATATTACTTGAGACATACTTGGGTCAGCTACATACTATGCAAAAGGGGAGACACTCTGGATCCACACAACATGACTAAACTTGTTCATGCTTGAAGACATATTTTTTCCTACACTGTGCCAGGTGAAATGTTCATGATAGAGTCAGAAGGACATGAGATGAAGTCCCTATATGCAAAGCATCCATAATCAAGAGCAGTATACATAGTAAGTTACCGAATCCTCAGAATAGAGAGAAAGCATGTATTTAAAGGATTTCCAAAGTATAGTATTATTTCGCACTACTAAATAATCAAGCATTAACTTGGAAAGAAATAGTCTAAGCATGGTGGCTGGGGTGTGGCTCAGTGGTAAAGCGCTTGCCTCTCCCATGTGAGCACCACATAAAAGTAAATGAATAAAATAAAGATAAGTTAAAAAAAAAAAAGAAATAGTCTAAGCAGAGCCATATGAATTTGTTTGGTGTTAACACTGTATGGGAAGTGGATTTTCTTGGAGGGAATGGACCACACTCTGTAATAATAGGAAATAAAAATGTTTTCATTTTCTTCTACAAAACACACAATTTAGGATCACTAGGGAATTTAACTTGGTAAATATCATACCAAACTGAATGAAAAGTGGGAACTGAGACTCAGTAGAGTAATTTAAGAATTAGGAGTGCATTTCACTAGGTATTTGAGGAGAAGATAGAAGAGTACAGCCCAATGAGTCCTTTCCAGGGATCTAAATCCCAACTCCAGAAGTTCCCCTTTGTACTCCAGTGGAAAATGATCCACCCTCAGAGATTGGGTCTTTAAATGATCCACCCTCTGAGCTTTTCAGGCACCACAATAAACAGCAGAGATGCTGTCATTATAGGTCCAAGTGTTAGGCTAGATTCAGAGGTTCAGTCCATGGTTGACCAATTTCATAGTTCTGGACCCAAGATGAGGCAGAACATCATGGCAGGAGAGTACGAATGAGAAAAGCCACTCAGGACATGGCAATTGGGAAACAGGTCAATTTATTTGTTTTAAAGCATAGTTAGTATCCTCAGAATAAATCATAAAGATAACAAGGTATAGGTCATGAAAATTAAAAATTAAGTCATTGCAATGAAAAATTCAAGAGATGGTCTCAAAAGTCTAGCACACATAGCTGAAGATTGATGGAGTAAGCTAGAAGAGTGAGACAGAATTCCCCTAGAAGATACATAAGGAAACAAAGAGGGAAGGTAGAATGGGACCAGACTTTCAATAGTCATTTCATAGTAGTTCCTGAACAATAAATGGGGAGGAGATGATAGTTAAAGAAATGATATAAGACTATTATCCTAAATTCCAGAAAGAGTCCTAATTTAAAAAAATAAAATAAAAGTCCTACTAAAAGCCAAACAAGGAAAACCTAAACTTATTATCTGTACTGTTATGACAGAACCCAGAAAATTATGGGGGAAAATCCTAAGGTCATTCAACAAAAATTACTTACAAATGAAAAAAAACCAATCAACACTGTCTTCCCATATGAAATTCCAGAGGCTGGAATAAGAAATTCCAGCTAATGAAAAAATATCTTCAAAGTTTGAAGATAAAGTTACTTGACCTTAGAATTCAAATCACAGTCAAATTATGAAGAAGAAATAAACATATTTTTACATGCAAGGACTCAAAATATTTGCCACTGACATTCTTTTTGTAAGAATTTCCTGAAAATATGCCAGCAAATAAAGGGTTATTTCAAAAAAATCAATGAGGGGTTCAAGCAACAATAACTAAAGAAAGCGTTACAATTTAATGTGAAGTCTGAATGTGTTTGGGTCACCTAGACTGAAATCTCCATGTGATAACAGTGAAGGATAAAGAGAAGAAGGAAGTAGAAGGATTTTTTTAATGCACCAATTTGTAAATATACCTGCCGCAGTCCGGCTGCAGAAAAATAACGGGGGCGGGGGTGACGAACAACTTGTGTAGATTGATACAGCAGGAGTAGGAGCCATTTATTGTAGGACAGGAGGGGTATTTATACATTCCACACAGCTTATCTTAATTAACATAAACTAGATACATCAGTCAACCAATAAGGAATCTCCACACTTAATGGCTCGCTGGCATGACTTCACAAACCACTCCCTCTGGCAAAATGCCAGGCGCCATCCAGACTTGTTTACAGACTCTAACATATACCAATTTTCTTTTCTTGTACAATTGAAGGATATAGTTATTAATTAAACTTAGACATTATTAGAAAAATATGTGTTTAATTATATAAGATAAAAAATTAACCTTTATAGAATAGAATGATAACATAAAACATTTAAATAAGTTTAGGGATAAAAGAAAAAAAGGCAGGAAAGAGGGAAAAGCAATCAAAGCATTCCAAGTAGAAAATATCAAATCTTTGGTAAGGAATAAGTTTAATGAAATCAGTAAGCACATTAAAAAATCAATGAGTTAAATAAATCCATTAAGACAGAAACTTTTAAAATAACCCAGGTATGTACTCATTAATAATATTTATGGTGGAAAAAAGTTAAAACAACAGTTGTTCCTTGGTGTGGGGAGTATTATGGGGGAGACAGGGAGCTTCTAGGGGTGACAGAAGTAGTCCACATCCTGACAGGAGACTGACTGACCTGGGTGTACATATTTTTCAACTCAAATATACATTTCATTACAAACACATTTTACATTGAAGGGAAAAACTCTAAACAAGTATTGAATATATAATTAATGATAATCATATTAACTAGAAGTATGCTTTATTTTTTACAGATCAATTGATATCTGCATATTACCTTGGCATAGGTCAGCCAAATAAATGGATTCACCAATTGTTTTGTAAATGGAAAGCTTTTTAGTCTAAAACTTAAGAGGTATCCATTGGGTAATATATTTGATTCTTCTAAAAGCTTCAATATGCATATATTGTGATTATAGGTGCTTCTAAATATTTTCTAAGCATAGTTCATAAGAATTCAGTGAGACTACCTGTGTCACTGCCCTTTTTAAAAGTGTCTAACACCTCTTTTTGCTCAAATGCCTACTAGAATTGGATTTCTTGCTCGTGATGCAAACTCTGTTAAACAGAATTTCTGATGAGGAATGTGGGTTTTTTTTGTGTGTGTGTGTGTATTCTGAAGTTAAATAGCGAGGGTCTACTTGCTTTTTAGATATTTGTTTATTGGCAGGATCTCCGAGAAATAATTTTCATTTTGTAGTTTTGCTGCTTTTAGCTGAAGTTATCAGCTGCATTCTATCTATCATTGCCCCTAGGGTCCCTTGGGCATCCTGTAAGGACGGTGGTTCTCATGGTGTGAGAAGTACAAGCCACTAACTTGCTCTTAGTGGTTATCAAGTCTAATCGAATCTCAATTAGGTTACGATAACATAAGAACAAATTCAAACATTTTGTGGCAAAAGAGTAAATGTATGCTTGCATTCTTGTGGAATGAAACCTATCATAAGTTTACTCTGTTGAACAACCGTTGTTTTGATTTTTTCCACCAGAAATATTAATTAGTACATATTGGATTATAAAAAAAAAAAGAGTATCTGTCCTAAGGGAGTTACTTAGCTCATTGATTTTTTTTTATGTGTTTGATGATTTAATTAAACTGTTGATCAAAGGAAAAGCAGTTGCCTAATCCGTAGCATATCAGATATAGCTGAAGCGATCAAAGGAATCAGGTTCCCAGTCTTCCACACTCTCTTATGAACCCCCAGAAATCATCTGCCTGTGTTAGGGCCTGGCAGGTTGTCAAGAGATCTAGTTAGTAGGAATCAAAATTCCCACTTCAATTACTTTCTCTATCAGAGCTGTTATCGCTAGATGTCTTCCCAGAATTTTGAATTGCTTAATGTTTACTAGAAAGAAGGAGTAAAATAATTCCAAAGATTCCTATGTGGTATGGCCAACTAAAACTGGCAGAGGTAAGATCACCAGGTTTCATTCATATGTAATATCATCCCACTTATACTCTCTGATTAAAGTGAAGGTTTTCCAATAATCTCACCACTTTGCAGTGTACAATTTTCCTTGGTGTTTCCTTTCCCCCGTGGCATCTTCATACCCTCCAACTTTTGTCTTCAGGTCTGCCACCTTCTTTTATGCTTGGGTTTCCACCAGTAAATAGAATGGGCTGCAGGCCTGCTTCTTTTAAGCATTTTTTTTTAAAGCTACAAATGATTGTGTGCAGTTTCTCTCTCTCCCAATTTGTTTTTCTGTGTGATGTATAGAAAATACATTATGATCACTTAGGAGATTAATTAAGTCAGGTTAGATTTCCTAGGAATGAATTCGAAGAAACCGATTTGCCTGCATGAGATTTATTGAAGGGGTGCTCTTCAGAACAAGTCTTTAAGAAAGGAAGTGAAGCAGAATAAAAAGGGGAAAGATATGAACAGACTGTGATCTCAGGTACAGAATAACTTTGGCTTGATCTTCAAGTAGGGGTGTGCACTGGAGCATATATTGCACAACAGAGATTTCCCACCTTGAAGTAAGATGTTGGTTTATTCAACTCCAGAATCAGTTGTCATTGTCTGCAGCAGAGGAGTTGTTAATCTCCCTGGGAGATGACTGACATTATCTAAGATTAATCATCCAGGGAAATAGGTGAGTAGTAGCTATGATCCATTAGCTTTCAACACTTATGACAGATTGGGGGAACATAATTTCTGGTAGAAGCAATTGGCCATAGGAAGACCCTATCTCAAAAACAAAAACAAACACAAAACAAAGGAACCAGAAAAACAAAACAAAACAAAAACAGATGGCAATTAGACACCAACAACATCTAATATATGCTGCAGTCCACCTGTATCTCACATGCATAATTAGTTTAATAATTTTAGCTAAGATGCATTAAAGAGGAAGCTGGATATAGTTTAGAAATGCTACTGAAAATCAGCAGGAGTGAGAAAAGATGGGTGTGCTTTGTGAAGTGAACTTGGCCATACTCTGTGGCTCCTCAGGAGGATGCACATAGATATAGTAAGAGTAAGCCCTTTGACAATAAGCATGGGAGCTCAGTGGTTAGAATGGAATAAAAATTCTTACACTTAATAATTTGACCATTTAAACAACTGTTACTTTTGAATAATCATCATCTATGCCCAATCAGAGATGATTTGGATACAAAACCTGAGTCCACCACGTCTTCAATTTTACATAAAATCAGAAAACCAATATCCAATATATGCATATGCTATATGTTCTTCCATCACTAAACTTAAAACGCTCTTGTACAAATTTGCTTCCACATAGTTCTCCTCCTCTATTGACCTCTAACTTCCTTCAAAGTAGATAGCGTGTCTCACATATCTTAGTACTTTATTTCCAACAGAACACCAGTGTGGTTTGATGCATAAAGATATGAATGGAATACTAAGAAAATAGTCTAAGAGTGCACCGTTCCATCTGGAGAAGTCATTATGACTGTTGGAAAAGAACCATGGAATATTTTTAGGTTTCTCAGGGAGTGACCACCTCTCTCCCAGTGTCCATCATGATTCATGGAGGCAGTTTCAAGTTTGTTTGGCTCACCCCAGTTTTACTTCGTTTGGGTTACTGGTGCAAGGTTGAGCTATAATTATGGCTTGATTCCCAAATGCAAACAAATGGAAAAGGCTAAAGCTGGGAAAATGTCAACAAGAATTTCCAGCCCAGAAAAAAATAAATTCTTTGGAAAAACAAACCCTTTAATTTCTTCCTTGAAAGACTGGGAATCAGTAAAATCATGTAATTATGCTAGAATAGTTTTTAAAGTTATTGGCACTTCATGATAGTTGTGTAGAAGCTAAAAAACAAGAAATTTTAATTTTCTGGCTTCAGAATTAAGTAACAGTATTGGATGTTTTCTTTTTAACAATAAACTGTGTTTTTCCTTGGATAAAGAAGGAGTTTTATTAAAATGACTAAATGACTTTCCCACTTTTGCAAAATTTGCCTGTGTTCGTGATGATTCTCCAGAGAAACATAACCAATCAGAGAAAGAGTGAGAGAGATCTGTTTTAAGGGATAGGCTCATGTGATTAGGGAGACTGGCAAGTCCCGAATCTGAAAGGTAGGATGGCATGCTGCAAACCCAGTGTATTGGCACCCCCTCCTCCACAGAAAATCTTAATTAAGCTTCTTCAGAAATCTTCATCATAATTGATTTTAGGATTATCAGCAAAAGAGTCTCTACAAAAGAGTTCAATGTAGCTAAGCTTCCTATTTTCCTGTTGCTCTACTTTACTTGGCCACTGGCCTAGAAGAGATCAGCATTCCAGGTGCTGAATGCCCCCTTACTAGTTTTTCACAAACATTTATCCAGGACAGTAGTTTCTAGAAGTGTGTTTGCAAATGCAAAGTGTAATTAAAAAAAAAAAAATTCTTTAACAAGGCCTCTGGCCTTGAGCTGTAGCTTCACAGAGATGTTTACATTTCTAAGAAAATAGAAGTTACCAATTGAGCTCCATGGTAACAGCTGGCAAGGGGAGGGAAGAAAGGGGAGAAGAAGCTCTCCCATTCTCAGGGTTAACTTGCCCAAAACAGTGAAAGAAAAAGCTGTTTTTGCATGAACTACTGCAGACTGTGTACTTCCCTCCCCTTATACGCCGGGTATAAAGTTCTGAAAATACTTGAACTCAGGGTTCAGGGGATTCACTGATTACAGTGAAAGCTTTGCCCCCTAACCTGGCTATAGCCAAATAAACCTGCTTCCTGTTCCTAATCAGTTTCTTGCCTCGGCTGTCCCCTGCAACACCACAGGGCACCAAGGACCTGGTGAGCCCAAAGGCCATCTGCTGGCAGAACTCTGGCTTCCTCAGGGAAGGTGGGTCTTTTTAAATCAAGACCCATAACTGATTGGATGAAACCCACCCACATACAGAAAATAATCTACTTTACTCAAAGTCTACTGATTCAATTGTGAATCTCACTTAAACTTCACAGAAACTTCTGGGATAACATTTGACCACATAACTGAGTACTGTGGAACAGCCAAGTTGACATAGAGAATTAAAAACATATCCCATGGCACCTCCACAGCCGCAGACCTACTGAGGACTCTGCCCCTTCTTGTCTCTCATATTTCATAGGATAACTTCTCCTCTTCGGAGTCTTGTGAATTTATTCACTAGTTTGCCATTTAATTCCTACTCTTAAATCTTCCTGGTTGTCGTAGTGTGTTTTACATGTCAATTACATCCTCTTCTGAATTAGTTGAAAAGTAAAATTCTCTGTACTTCTTCCCTTGATAATGACTTTTAGTCACATTTCTATTCAGATATCCTAAGATTTAAGATCACAGCATGAATAATAATGAACTAGTAATCACCAATTCATTGGACATTGCACAGAAGTGATTCATAAGATTAAAGTGATCCACACTAGGTTTTCACACTAATCAAGGTAGCTGGTTAGGCACCCTCTGGAAAAGAATTTCAATGTTTCTGCATCTCAAGAGTTTGATTTGAATGAATTGCCTTGGTTTAGGGGTTTGGCGATTTTTTAAAGGCATAAAAAAAATTTGTAGTTGTAGATGGACAGAATGCCTTTATTTTATATGTTTATTTTTATGGGGTGCTGAGAATTGAACCCAGTGCCTCACACATACTAGGCAAGTGCTCTGCCACTGAGCTACAGCCTCAGCCCAAGAGAATAAATTACTTTAGAAAAGTGTGTTTCTATTCCACTGAACAGTCAACCCAAACCAGACAAAATAGCAGGTATAAACATACTCAACTGAGGAAGGGGAAGAGCAGTCTCACCCCTTGGTGGCCAGCTCAGACAATGCCACAAGGTGTGAGGTCAGTTTTATAAAGTTCAAAGTATTGTAAGAGGAATGGACACTAATGAACATAACAGGTCAGTAATTTAAATGTTTATTTTTAGTGGAAGATTTTGATTAAAAAGAAGCCAATTGACACGGAAATGACGGTGAAATTTTTTATGTGCAAGGAAACTGGACTTTTTGTATTTAAGTAAAAACGATACTGTGCACATTTTAAGAATAAAGCCATTTGACATTTTGGGGAAAAAGATGTCTATTAAAGAAAATGTGAAGGAAAGTGTTGTCCCTGCCACCTGGCTCCCAACTCCAAGTAGCCCAGAGTGGAGAAAGAGGAAAAAAGGCCTTAGATTTAAAATCTAGTACAAGGCCCTCCAATTCGAGGGGAAGATGATGGCCAGCATCTCAGTAAAGGGCTCTCCTTTCTGCCCAGGGGAATCCAAGTCACCCTAAAACTTACAATCTCAGATAATTAATAAGTAACAAAACACAGATATTCAGAAATATATTTACATAATGCAAAGCCCCTGATAGATCTAGTCCACATAGGTTCTGTAACTAGACAAAGGGAAACTGGTACTGGTGGTTTATGTAAGGGGGTACATCAAAGGCAGGGATAACTTTCCAAGGGCAGAAAACTGCTTCAGGTTGATTGACATCTTGTCATGTCAAACCCATCTTAGGTGTTGTGTGGACCAGGGCAGAGCAGGAAAGACATTCACATTGTCCCTGGGCAATTGAACAGAGGAAATGGAAATGTTCACTGGTTATTCCCAGACACCCGATGTCTCTATCCACAAGGCTTCCATGAGCGGTGACTCACATGAAACCCATGAACGGCTTGTGACACTCCATGATGAAATCCATTGATAAGCAAAATCTGATGACCCCTAGCACCACACCAAAACCCATAGACCCCCCCTCATTGGGCTCAGTGGCTGCCTGCCTTCACTCCCCTCCAACTACCTGGCAGAGGAGTAGGGAATAAGATTCACTCACTAGGGAGCAGGGCATGAAACTAGTACAGGGTTTTGTGTGTAAGCTCAATGTCAAGACTGCTGTAGTGAGATCTAGCACCCCATAGAAACTGAAGGTCCTGTACACAGGCTAAAGCTTAGAAAGAGCCTCTAGACCAGCACTGGCATCAGAGGGAGAACCGGGTACTGGTAGGATACTCACATTTTGACCCATCATTTCCAGCCTCAGAGTGGGCCTAGGGCATACCCATCCTGATCCCAAGACTGTTGTGGGTCACAGCTGTGAGAATCAGGTGCAACCCAGCTTATAGTCAGTCTTAATGGCCAAGAGATTGGCATGCTCCATCTATTCTCCCAATCTCAGCTTGCACAGTTATTGCCAGGCAAATCCTCATAGATGACTCTAGAACTATGCCACCACAAGTCAGACCTGTGGTAGAGTAGGATAGACTTGTGCTTCAATCTACATCACTGCCAGCTGCAATGTGAGCCTCAGTGCATCCCTGAGACCACACAACCCCTTGCAGCTATGAGACTCAGGTGCAACCCAGCACAATGTCAGTCTAGGAGACCAAGAGACTGCCTTCACCAACACTTCCCAACCTCTGGCACCATGGCACAGTGCAACATTTCATTCTCTGGGGTTAGGACAGGTTTAAACATAAGTTTGCCATGGAACTTAATCCTGGGCAAGGGAAATCCAACACTGAGCAGATCCTAACAGCCCTCATCCTCAATACTGCCTGATAAGGAGCCTCTGGAACAGATCCAGTTCCTGGGGAAGACATCGCATCATCTGAGGCTGATAGCAACAGTCTCAGACCATCAGCCTACTTCAGCAACAGGGACCTTGACACAACCCTGGTGTTTTGCTTATCTTAGTGCACTGTGGGCTCAGAGTGACACAGCTTGGTGGTATTGGTGGCCACAGGTGTGAAAAATAACCCGTGGCTGCTCTGTTTTATAGTGATTCTATCCAGAGATAGGCAAAATGATGACAGACTGGTAGCTGTGATTGAAGTGTCTGACCCTACCCCAGACCAACAAGGTACTGTGGGGATGGACTCCTCTTTCTATGTATTCTCTTGGTTCATTGTGAACAATGCACCAACAGTGTATCTGGATGAAACCTGGGCTTAGATTGCCCTCTATCACTGAAATAGTGACAATACATCAACAGCAGACTCCCAGCAAACCTGGACCTAGGCACATCCAGTATTCCAATAAGAGACATGAACCTAGGCTCAGAGAAAATAAACAGCCTACTTCAAATTTCTGGAAACATAGGTACAAGGACAGATTAAGAAGAATAACTAGCTAATCCTTTAGTACCCAAATGATGTTGCATGCCAACAAGTATCAAGAGTTTTCAGGGAGCTGGGAGTGTAGCTAAGTAGCAGAGTGCTTGCCTGACATATGCATGATACTGGATTTGATATCTAGAAGAGAGAGAGAAGTGTATGAGTGTGTGGTAGGGGGATGCTTCCAAGAAACATGACCTCACCCAATACTTAATATAAGGTGTCAGAAACTGACCATATAGTACTCAGTATAAGAGAATTATCAGATAATTTTAAATAGATATTTTAAGGAAACTCAATGGGCTTGAAGAAAATCCAGAGAAACATTACAATATTCTAACAGAAAAACTTAACAAAGAGATGGAAGCATTTTTCTTAAAAAATTCAACAGAGGGGCTAGGGATGTGGCTCAAGCGGTAGCGCGCTCGCCTGGAATGTGTGCAGCCCGGGTTCGATCCTCAGCACCACATACAAACAAAGATGTTGTGTCCTCTGAAAACTAAAAAATAAATATTAAAATTCCTTCTCTCTCTCTCTCTTAAAAAAATTCAACAGAGATCCTTGATCTGAAAAATACACTCTGCAAAATTAAAAACATAATGCAAAGAATCAATAAGCAGGAGAGATCAGACTGAATAAAGAATTTGTTAATCTGTTTCATAACTATAATCTCAGCTGCTTGGAGGTTGAAGCAGGAAAATCACAAGTTCAAAGTCAGCCTTATCACTTTGGTGAGGACCTAAGCAATTTAGCAAGACTTTGTCTAAAAATTTAAAAAAATAAAAATGCCTGGAGATGTGACTCAGTGGTAAGGCACCCCTGGGTTAAATCCTCAGTACCAAAAAGAAAAAAAAAATGTTAACCTAAAAACAGACTATTTAAAGAGATTCATAGTGGGATAGGGAGAGGGAGTATGGGAGGAATAGACAAACTCTAGATAGGGCAGAGGGGTGGGAGAGGAAGGGAGGAAGCATAGGGTTATTAATGATGGTGGAATGTGATGAACATTATTATCCAAAGTACATGTATGAAGACACAAATTGGTGTGAATATACTTTGTAAACAACCAGAGATATGAAAAATTATGCTGTATATGTATATAAGAATTGTAATTCATTCTGTTGTCATATATAAATAAAAAATTAATTAAAAAAGATACACAGAGGAGAAAAAAGAATAAAGATGAGTGAAGAAAGCTTATGGGAACTTTGGAACAGTATTAAAAAAACAAGTGTTCATGTTGGGGTTTGAGAAGGACTTGGGAATGCCATAGGGATAGGAAGTTTATTCCAAGATACAAATGACCAGATGGCTAAATATCATGTAAATGAAGGTCAAAGATCATCAGCCAGACTTAACTGAAACAAGTGTACTCTAAAGTATCTGATAATCAAGCTCTCAAAGATGAAAAATAAAGAGAACATTCTCAAGGTTGAAAAGAGGGGAGGGACAAAAAAACAAGTAGCATTCAATGTGTCCTATTTCTCCTAACAGACTTTTCAGCAGGAAGCATATAGGCTACGAGAGTTGCAGGACACTTTTCATAGGACTGAGGGAAAAAATTGTCAACTAACAATATTATACCTAGCAAAACTATCATTGAAAATGTAGGCAAGTTAAAGACATTCCCAGATAAATAGAAGCTGAGAAAATATCTTTCTACCAGACCTGCCCTTCAAAACAAAACAAAACAAAAACTAAAGAAAGTTCATCAAATTGAAAAAAAAAATCTATCTATATATCTATATCTATATCTATATCTATAAATGAGTACAAAGAAAGCATAAGAAGGTATAAAACTCATTGGTAAGAGTAATTATACAAATAAATTTAGAAAACTCTAATACTTTAAACATGGTACTTAAGCCTTTCATTCTTTTATCATGAAGGCGATAAAAAGAAAACAAAAAAATGATAAGCAGAAAGATTAAATAAGATATCAAAACTTTGAAAAGATGGAAAGAATGAAATGTAAGTTTTAAATTTTCTTATTAGCATATTTTCTCTTATTCTTTTGTCTGTTTCCTCTTCTTGTTTTTACAGCCCTAATTTCAAAATAGCAGTTGTTCTAATCAAAAGATTTTTTGTAAGCCTGTGGTAATCATAAGGCAAAATATGTAATAGACAAACTAAAAATAATGATCAAGAGATAAAAACACACTAATGGTAAATCACTTAAACACAAAGGAAAACTGTAAGACAGAGCGGAAGAAAGCAAGAAAGAAAATACAACAAAAATAGAAAACAAGTTACATAATTACTGTAGTAAGACACCTATCAATAATTATCTTGAATGTAAATGGATTAAATTCTCCAATTAAAAGACAGAGTGACTGAATGGATTTTAAAAAGAGCCATATATATGCTGTTCACAAGAAGCTGACTTCACTTCTAAGGACTCACATAGTTTGAAAATGAAAGATTCCACATGAACGAAATCCAAAAGGAAACAGGAATAGTCATACTTAGATTAAACAGACTTCAAGTCCAGATAAGTAAAAGAAGACAAGAAAAGTCTTTATATAATGATAAAGCAGTCAATTCAGAAAGAGGAAATAACAATGCTAAATATATATGCATCTTGTATCAGAGCATCCAAACATTAAAAGCAAATATAGCAGAGCTAAAGGAAGATATAAACTCCATTACAATAATAGTTGGAGACTTTAACACTCTACTTTCAGCAATAGTCAGATTATCCTGGCCAAAGAAAGAAAGAAAGAAAGAAAACAGCTGGGTCAAATTGTACACTAAGCCAAATGGACCTAAAAGATATCCACAAGATATCTACCCTACAGCTGCCAAATACACATATTTCTCATCAGCACATGGAACATTCTGAAAGATAGATCATATGATAGGCAACAAAACAAGTGTTAAAAATTTTGGAAAAATAAAAATGCAATGATCTTAAGTAATTTTTCAGACCACAATACAAGAAAACTATAAATCAAAAACAAGAAAAAAATTGTAAATTATGAAAATGCATGGAAGTTAAGCAATTTAGTTTTGAACATCCAATGCATCAAAGAGGAAACAAGATTGAAATTTAAAAGTTTCTTGAAACAAATGACAATGGAGACACAACATATTGAAATCTATGGGATATGACAAAAGTAATGCTAAGGGGGAACTTTATGGCAATTGATTTTCACATCAGACAAAGGAAAAACATCTAAACAAGCAACCTATTACTACATCTCAAGCCCAAACCCCAAATTATTAGAAGGAAAAAATAATAAAAATCAGAGCAAAAATAAATAAAATGGTGACAAAAATAAATACATCAATAAAACAAAGAACTGGTTCTCTGACAAGATAAAATAGACAAACCCTTAGCTAGATTAAGAAAAATAGAGAGTAGACTCAAATACAATTGGAGAGAAAAAGGAGAGATTACAACTGATTCCACTTAATTACAAAATTTTATTAGAGATTATGACCAACTATATGCCCACAAATTTGATAAACCTAAAAGAAAAGGACAAATTTATATACACATACACCTTACCAACATGGAATCATAAAGAAATAAAAATCAATAACATGTAGCAAGATTAAATAACACATAAACATAACACATAATCATAAATAAATTAGAAATCAATAATACATAACAAGATTAGATCAGTGATAAAAACCCTGCCATCAAAGTAAAGCCTGGGATCTGACTGACAGCTTCACTGCTGAATTCTACCAAACATTTAAAGAAACATTAAGGAAGAACTAATACCAATACTCCTAAATTATTCCAGAGAGAGAGAGAGAGAGAGAGAGAGAGAAGAATTCTCTCAAGCACACACTCTACAAGGCCTGCATTATCCCAATATCAAAACCAGTTAAGGACACAATAAAAGAAAACATTAGGCCTTTAACCTTCATTAACATAAATGCAAAAATACCAAATGAAATACTAGCAAACTGAATTCCACAGCACATGAAAAAGACTATTTCCCATAAGCAAGTGGGTTTCATCCCAGGAATGCAAGAATTTTTCAGTATCTGTGAATTAATAAATGTGATATACCACATCAACAGAATAAAGGACAAAAGCCACATGATCATCTCAACAGATTCACAAAAGGTTTTTGATAAAATTCAACTTTACTTCTTCATTATAAAAATGTTGAACTCATTAGGTATACAAGGAATATAAGTCAATAGCTAACAATATACTGAATGGGAAAAAGCTAAAAGTTTTTCTCTAAGTTGTGGAGTAAGACAAGAATGCTCATTTCACCAGTTTTATTCAACAGAGTTAGGACGCTCTACCTAAAGCGACAGAACAAGAGAAAGAAATAAAAATCATACACTTTGGAAAGTAAGTAAAATTATCGCTGTTTGCAAATGACATGTTCTTACATTTAGAAAAAAATGAAAAAATTACACACACACACACACACACACAGCCTATTAGAATAAATGAATTCAGCAAAGTTGCAGCATACAAAATCAGTATTCTATATGCAAATAGTGGATTATCTGAAATAGAAATCAAGAAAGTAATCCCACTTAAAATAATGACAAAAAATATATAAAATCCCTGTGAATAAACTTAACCAAACAGGAAAGCTCTTCATAATGAAAATTATAAAACATTGGTGAAAGAAATTGAAGAGTACACAAAAATAGAAAGATAACCCATATTCATGGATTGGAAGATTTGGTATTTTTAAAATGCTCATACTAACTTAAAAATGCTACAAAAACAAATTTAATGCAATCCCTATCAAATACCAACAGCATTTTTCATAGAATTAGAAAAAAGAATCCTGAAATTCTGTAAAACCATAATAAAAAATGCCAAATAGACAAAACCACCTTGAGCAAAAAGGAACAAAGTAGAAAGCATTACACTATCTGACTTCAAAACATACTACAAACCTGTAGTAATCAAAACAGCATGGTATTGACATTAAAAACAAACTTATATAGCAATGTAACAGAATACAGAGCCTAGAAGTAAACTCACACATCTATAGCCAACATGTTTTTGATGATTGTGCTAAGAACACATGTTGGAGAAAAGACAGTCATTTTGATAGAAGGTACTAGAAAATTGGATATCCAATTACAAAAGAATTAAACAAGACCCCTATTCTTCACCAGTTGCAAAAAAAATCAAATCAATTCAAAATGGATTAATGACACGAATGTAGGACCTGAAACTATAAAACTATTAGAAGAAAACATAGGAGAAACACTTTATTTTTTTTTTTAATTTTTTATTGTGGGTTGTTCAAAACATTACAAATTTCTTGACATATCATATTCCACACTTTGATTCAAGTGGGTTATGAACTCCCACCTTCACCCCATACACAGATTGCAGAATCACATCAGTTACACATCCATTGATTTACATATTGCCATACTAGTGTCTGTTGT
>NW_025999968.1:7043961-7088213 GCF_001458135.2 Marmota marmota marmota | reverse complement strand
CGGTTCCGCTCCGCCCCCACTCCAATTTGGGTCACATGGCCACCACACCGGCAGGGCCTGATCCGGGAGTGGGAGAAGGATCTGCTCTGCCCCTACTCCAGTTGGGGTGACGTGTGTACCACACTGGCAGGCCACTGGGCCTGACCCGCCAGGCTGTCACAGGTCTGTTTACCTTGCAAGCGCGAACGGCGGCTCTGCCCTGCCCCTCCTACCACGCCCATGTACCACTGGGTCGCGGGTCTGCCCACCTTGCGGGTGCGGGTGGCGGCTCCGCTCCGCCCCCTCTCCAATTGGGGTCACGCGGTCACCACGCTGGCAAGCCGCTGGGCCTGCTCCCGGCGCTGGCGGCGGCCTGGCTCCTCCCCTCTGGCTCGACGACAAATTGAGGAGACTCGGGTGTCTGTGCCTCACCCCCCCTACCAGGAGACCAGGAGAAACACTTTAGAATATTAAAATGGGCAAGATTTTTTTTGATAGGACCTCAAAAACACAGAAGATAAAATAAAAAAATAAAGAAGTGGAATTACATCAAATTTTAAAAAGCTTCTATGCAGCAGACAACTTCGGTATGAGAGATAATATATGCAAACTATATATCTGACAAGGTTACAAGATAAGGAACTCCAAAAACTTAATTTCAACAAAACAAATAATCTGATTTCAAAATAAGCACTAGATATAAAAAGACATGACTTAAAAGAATATATATAAATGGCTAACAAGTATGTGAAAATTACTCTATCATTAATTATCAAGGAGATGCAAACACAAATCACAGCCAGATATCACTTTACCCAAGTAAGAATGGCTATTATTAAAAAAAAAAGACAAAAAATAGCAAGTGTACTTGGTGATGTGGAAAAAAAGGGAAAATTTGCACATTATTAGTGAGAGCATAAATTTGTACAACCATTATAGTAGAGTATAGAGACTCCTCAAAAAATTAAAAGTAGAGCTATTATTGTGTAATCCAACAATCCCACTAAGGGGTATATATCCAAAAGACATGAAATCAATATGGTAAAGGGATTCAGGCATTCCTGTGTTCACTGCAGTACTATTTGCAATAGTTAAGAAATGGAAACTACCTAAGGGATCAGATTCTGATGAATGATTAAAGAAACTGTGATACATATACACAATAGAATACTGTTCAGTCATCAAAAAGAATGAAATCCTGTCATTTGAGTCAACATGGATGAGGATTTTGTTAAATGAAATAAGCAAGGCACAGAGGGGTGTGTATCGCATGATCTCACTCATATGTGAAATCTAAAAAAGTTGATCTCAAAGAAGTTGAGAGAAGAATGGTGGTTACCAGAACCTGAGGAAAGTGGGAGTAGGTGAGAAAAAGTTGATTGATGGGTAGTACTAAGTCACAAACAGAAACAAGCAGTTCTAATGTTTTATTGAACAGTAGGGTGACTATAGAAAATATAATACGTTGCACCTTTCAAAAATCTAGGAAAAGAAAATTTAAAAGTTTTCTATGTAAAGAAATAATAAATGTTTTTGAGGAGTTAAACATTACACGATGCATACGTTTATCAACATTACATGATACCCCATAAATATGTACAATTTTTGTTTTTATATATCAGTTAAAAATAAAAATTTTAAAGTAACCATTCATAAAGGTACAAAAAATAAACAAGAATTGTCAACATCAATTTTTTGGAGATTATTAAATGAATTTCTACATGTAACAAGCTTTATTTAAAATAAATGACTGTGGCAATTTCAGTGCATGCCAAGCATTGTTTTGGCAATGAGTTCATATAGATGAAGCCTAAAACCCCAGACCTCAAGAAGTGGATGAACGAAGGGGTCAAGGATACTGTTAGAACTCAGATAATAATGATCCAAAGTTCTATGGAACACAGAATGTGGTAGATAGAATTAGTTCTGCTGGAGAACCTAAGAAAGAACATACAAACAAAGTGACATGAATTAAATCTTAAATGAGTGGAAATTATCCAGGTACCAAATGGTGGGAAATATGTAAAAGAGAAGAAATCCAATATTCAAGGCTCTAGAAGTGTAAAAGATTATGGAACATAAACAGCTTATAGGATGTGGGCTATCAGGAGTGTGCCCCCTGTGCACATCCTCTAAAATTAGAATTCAGCACCAATGTTAAGGTGTGATGCCTACAAGGACTTGATTAAAGACATGCTGAATGTTGTATGGAAACAAACATTACTCCCTTCAGCCTTAAATACAGGAATCAGAGAGATTGAAACTATCAGGCAGGGCCAAGTGCTGGAAGGAACTTTCCTCCCAAACATTGCAGGGAGGTCTGAGAACAGAGACCAGCTCCAGGAATGTGGGTTTATCTCACTACTACAGTAATGTTTGCTTTCAGTGAAACACAGTTAGGAGCTCACAATGTGCACAGACAATCTCGTGGTGGCACCCTTTTATGTGCTCACTATCTTGCAAAGACTAAGCAATCAGAGGGAAGATGGTATGACTTTTATATTCTTTTGCTAGATTCTGGAAATGCTTTTCAGTCTTTTGAGTATGGAAAAAAGCAAAAAAGATAAAAGCTGGAGAGGGAGAAATGTAACCATAGAATCAAAATTGCAAAGACTTTAAAATGTCCCAATGAGGAATGTGTAGATTACTCCCATAAAAGCTGATGTCTAGGGAAAGTATCAGACTACTAGGAGGTAGCTCTGTGCCATTCAAAGAGAGGGAGAGGGCAAGCCAGAAAACACAATGTGCTGAGAGAAATATGAGAACTTAGTGAAACACATTGATAAAATGAATTCCTAGGTGTAAGTCAAATATTCAGTGAGAATATTTACTAAATAAGAG
This sequence comes from Marmota marmota marmota, assembly GCF_001458135.2. Classification (NCBI taxonomy): domain Eukaryota; kingdom Metazoa; phylum Chordata; class Mammalia; order Rodentia; family Sciuridae; genus Marmota; species Marmota marmota. The sequence goes on along the minus strand of NW_025999968.1, from coordinate 7,085,393 downwards.
TTTAGCAGGAACCTAGTTACCAACCAACCAGGGTAGGGAAAGAATTCCTGGCAAAAGTACTTAGAATCTCTGATCAAAGCTAGACTAGTACAAAACAGAAAGCCTCCAGACAAGCTTATGCAATATTAGCAAGAAAAAAAAAATGGAGCAAAGCCTTAAATACAGGAATCAGAGAGATTGAAACTATCAGGCAGGGCCAAGTGCTGGAAGGAACCTTCCTCCCAAACAATGCAGGGAGGTCTGAGAACACAGATCAGCTCCAGGAGTGTGGGTTTATCTCACTACTCCAGGAAGCTGGCCAAATAAGCATGGAGAGCTCTCTTCCAGTAAATTCCTAGGGATAGAGGAAGGTGAAAGGAGAAATGTTTTGTAACCAAGATTGACTTTTCAAACCATGGTATTTTGATGAACTATGGCCTGTTACTGTTGTGTTAACAGATTGATTGTCCAATCAGTAATCAGCTAAGACTAGTTGAAATGCCTTAGGAAACCTCTGAACATACAATTGCTCTTGATTCTCTAGGTTCCCAGCGGCAGGGAGAAAGAGTCACCAGGAATGATCTGAAATTCACTGTCAGTCGGTGGGAAGAAGCCCAGGTGAAATGACTGTCCAAGGTAAGAGAGCTCTCTTCCTGCTAGGGATGTAGTTAGCAGGCTGTTTAAGATTTATTTAAGATCTGACCACAGATATAAAAAGTCTGCTCTCTGGCTGCTGTTCATTGGCATTGTATGCGTTAAGCAGAATGAGATTTCAGAAGAAAAATTTATCTGAACTGAAAGATATTATCTCCAGATATTTAAACTAAGAATTGTATCCAAGGGAGGAGTGTGAAAGTCTGAGAACTTCTGGGACTTCACTAAAAATATTTTTTTGAGTCTAAATACCCTTTACTATGACCCTATAACCCAAACTTTCCTCAGGGCTCCTCCTCCCATCCTTTGCTTCCAGGGTGCCACCCACTCTAATCTCTCTGATCCAATTTCCTCCCATTCCCATTCTCTCTATTCCCTTCAGTCACACAACATGGCTGGAGCACATGGCTACACTTGGGTTTAGATTTGCCTGAATAAGAGTTCTCTGATTTTACCATTTTAGTTACATTTCCCAAGACCCAGATATAACTCACAGGTAGCCCTGCTGATCAACTTGAGCTCTCCTTACAACACAGCCTTGGTTCAACCTACTTTGCTTCTACATCCTAGTGGGAAGATCTTACAGGCAGTAGGACATCTTTAGAGTTTTCTAAACATAAAGCATCATTAATAGAATTAGTTTTAGTAAGTAAATTAAACCTTTTTTTTTTTAAACACAAATGACAGAATCCTGGGATTCTGCCCCTTAAGGGGTGTGGTGAGAATCAAATAATATGAACCATATAAAGCCTATTGCACACTTTCTGGTGTATATCTGGCATTCAGTAAATGTTTGCTATTATTATTTGTGTACATTGATTGATGGCCAATGATTTGGGAAAGTTTTAAAGTCATTTTTTCTTCTTACATTAGTTTGCATGCTTCAAGCATATTTAATTAATGACACCTGTAAGAATTAGCATATAGATTCCCTCTTTGTTCAAAGTTCAGTGATCTTGGTTCAAAGAGAAAAATTGCTTAAGATCATTGAAAGGAAAGTGAGGAACCAGGAAACAGGCCAGCGAGAAATGAAAGACAGAGACCAGGCAGAGATACACATGAGAGTTTATTTGTCAGAGCTGGTGTGAGGGAGTGGTGATATCCCCTTGGGTGGGAAAGAATGCTGGTGTTGAAGGGTTGGGTTGGTATGAGGGAGTGGTAAGCCTTTCCTGGAAAGGTCCTTGGGCAGAAAAATGGCGGCTGTCACTTAAGATGGCAGCCCAGATGATAAGCAAGGACCTTACAATCGTGCTTACCCACACCAAGGCCAGATGGATGACTTTCTTCTGTGCACCCAAAACGGCTAGAATGAACCTCCATCTTCATGATTACCACTTGTTGTGACAATGACCTCCCTCACAAGAGAGCAAGCCTCCAAAGACAAGATCTCATGGAAACCTCTAAAACCTGCACAGGGCTTGATGTGCAATGGGCTCAAAAATATGTATACATTTGTTGAGTAAATTAATGAATGAGAAGGAAAAGCAATGTCTGACCACATGGACGATGCAGTTTTAGGATTTATGTTTTTCCCTTTTACCCATTGAGGGTGTTAACCTTTTATGGTTCCTAATGATAAGTTAGGCAATTAAGTTGTTTTCCTACACTCCACTTTATTTATTTTTTATTTTTTTATTAGTTGCTCAAAACATTACAATGATCTTGACATATCATACATTTGATTCAAATGGGGTACGTAATCTTAATCTTATTTTTCCACGTGTACAGATTGCAGGATCACATTGGTTATACAGCCACGTTTATACATAAGGCCATACTAGTGTCTATTGTATTGTGCTGCCCTTCCTATCCCCCCTCCCCTCCCCTCCCCTCTTTCTACCCAATCTACTGTGACACGTTTTTCTCTCTCTTTTTTCTTCCCCCTCACACCATCTTATATGTAATTTTGCATAACAATGAGGGTCTCCTACCATCTTCCATGCAATTCCCCTTCTCTCTCCCATTCCCATGCACCTCTCATCCCTATTTAATGGTAATCTTCTTCTCATGCTCTTCCTCCCTGCTCTGTTTTGAGTTGCCCCCCCTTATATCAAAGAAGACATTCTGCATTTGTTTTTTAGGGATTGGCTAGCTTCACTTAGCATAATCTGCTCTAATGCCATCCATTTCCCTGCAAATGCCATGATTTTGCTGTTTTTTAGTGCTGAGTAATATTCCATTGTGTATAAATGCCACATTTTTTTTATCCATTCATCTATTGAAGGGCATCTGGGTTGGTTCCACAGTCTAGCTATTGTGAATTGTGCTGCTATGAACATTGATGTAGCTGTATCCCTGTTGTATGCTCTTTTTAGGTCTTTTGGGTATAATCCAAGAAGGGGAATAGCTGGGTCAAATGATGGTTCCATTCCCAGCTTTCCAAGGAATCTCCATACTGCTTTCCAAATTGGCTGAACCAATTTGCAGTCCCACCAGCAATGTACAAGTGTACCCTTTTCCCAACATCCTCGCCAGCACTTGTTATTGTTTGACTTTATAATGGCTGACATTCTTACTGGAGTGAGATGGTATCTTAGAGTGGTTTTAATTTGCATTTCTCTTATTGCTAGAGATGGTGAGCATTTTTTCGTGTATTTGTTACTACACTCCACTTTAAATTCAGCTATTGAAACCAAAGCCCTAGGCCTGCTACCTCAACACATGCATGGATCAGCACCATGTACATCCATAGAGCTTGTTAAACAACAAATCTCAAGCTGTACCCCACATCAACTGAATCAAAACGTGCAAATAGTAAGATCCACAAGTAACTGTGCACATTCATGTTGTAACATACAGCTTCCAGGCCATTCAAGATTAACATACACCACCAGAATAGCCTCCAGCTTCAGTATTCTCACACTTCAGATGAGTGGTTTTCTCAATTCCTCTTTCCCCAAAATGCTTTATCTTCTTGGCAGATCAGCTATATCTTTTAAAAGATATACTTAAAATATTTTTTAATCTAGCATATAATGATGCTTGAATTGTGGGCATTTTAAATAACATCTAGTCTATGATATTGTCAGTAACAAAAACCCTGCACAATTTCATCACAATTTCATGTGAATGTGAAAACCCTTTATTTATCTAGTAGTTATATTTAATGTAAAGATTAGTAATTCTGAGTCAATATCTAAACACGAAATAAATATTGAATAACTTCTGATACTTTTCCAAATGATTTTTCATATATATTGATTCCCTTTTGTTGCTATTTATCTCTATTTCAAATGGACTTCACTATGGTAGTGTTGTAGGTTTTAATGTCATCATTATTCTTCTTCCTTTTTAGAAATTTCCTAAAATTTTGCATTTTCCAAGTAAGTTTTGATATAATTTTTCCCAACTTCAAAATGAAAATCTGTTGATATTTTAATTGGAAATCATTAAGTACTGAAAATTTTAGAGAAAGTCCTATTAAGTCTTACTATCTAAAAGTTCAGTTTGTCTTTGCATTTATATATTTTATCATTTATCTTTAAATTCTGAAGTATAAATTTTGAAGATTTATCTTTAAATTTCGAAGTATACTTTACATAGAAGAAAATGTACAAAACTTAAATGCTCTATGAGTTTTGGTAAATGTATATACCTATCTGTAATATTACTCTCTAGATAATTACCCTTTCTACACCAATACTTTCACACATATACACCCAAGGCAAGATAACCAATTCTTTAAATTTCTCTTTCCAAATATTCACTACCCCTTTTCTAGAGATTTATATAAATGAAATTATAATCTTTTTTGTCTGACTTCTTTCACCCAGCAAAATGTTTTAGAGTTGTCTCCATGTAATTGTGGATAACCTAAGTTTATCCTTTTCTTTTTCTTTTTCTTTTTTTTTCTGGAATAGTAGTTTATTGCATGAGCATACAATTTAAAATCAGTTCTCCTATTAACTATTGTGTTAAACTTGCTTAGAAGATTCTTGAACAAGTCCTTATACAAGTGAAAATATGTTGCATTTATCTTCAGTAAATATCTACAAGTGGAATTAATGAGTCATGAGATGGGTGTATGATTATTTTTATAACAAAACACTTAACTACTGTCTTTCTAACATTGTTGCTCATTACACAATCTTACCAGTAACTTCTAAGAGTTCCAATTGTACCACAACCTTGCCAATATTTGGTGTTATCAGTCTTACTATTAATTGGAATCAACACTCCATCTACATTTGATAAAAATGGTTCATATAGTTAGGTTTAAGTTCACTATCTTAATATTTGTTTTTTATTGGTCTTATATGTTTTGTCTATTTTCTTGTTTTCTGACTTATTTTTCATTAAATATTTACCTAACATCCTCCTTTATTGCTTTTATTTGCCTTCTTGCTATAATTTTTTAGAAAAGAATTTAATGATTACTCTATGTATTTCAATTTGCATCCTTGATTTATTACCATTTATTTTTAGATAATATCATACTTTCATTTACTACCCTCTTTCTTTGGGCTAGTATTGTCATATATTTTACATCTACATGTTCTATTAAGTCCGTATAACATTGTTATGTTTTCTTTAGAAAATCATTTTAAAAAATTAAAAACAAGAATTCAGATTTATTTTACATTTACTCACATAATTTCCATTCCTGAAACCTTTCACTCTATTGTTCAGATCCAGCTTTTCATCTGGTGTCATTTTCCTTCAGCGCCACCCCCCCAAAAATGTTTTAAAAATATTTTAGTGGCATATTTGCTTTGGTGACAAACTTTCCCCATTTTTATTTTTTTAAATTTTTAAAAATTATTTTGCCTTTATTTTAAATGATATTTTCCCCTGACATAAATTTCTAGGACAACTGTTTTTTTCTTTCTGAACTTTAAAATTTTGTTTCACTATTTTTATGACAAATTGCCATTTTTATTAATGCAATATATATATCATGGCCTTTTGCTGTCTGCTTTCAATATTTTCCCTTTATATTTGGGTATTGATAATTTAACCATGATATGGTTAAGTATAACCTTCCTTTTATTTGTCTATCTGGAGACATATAAATTTATCTTTTCCCTCAAATTTAAGAAGAATTTTAACCATTATTTCTTCAAATATATCTTTTTTTTCAGTGTCCTCTTCTTCTAAGACTGCAGTTACACGCTTGACATTCCTTGGATATGCTTCCCTTTGTTCCAGTACATTATTGCTTAAGTGTTTTACTGATTCATATTTGGAAATATATTATTTAAGACTTTTGTCATTAACAATAAGAAAAAATTAATAATTTATGTTTGTTGTGATAGTGTTTAAAATAAAAATGAAGTTTATGACTATATCAGCATGTTAATTATGCATATTTTTGACAGCCACATAACTTAAAGAGAAAATGGTTGCAATAGATTTCTCACGGTGAATAAAATGTTTTGAATAATATACAGGAAAGCACTTTGTAACCACCCACATTCTATTTAAATGGACATGTCCGCTGAAATTGGTCTTATATCCTGTCCCTCCTCTCATGTAACTTACACGATAGCCACTGGATTTCTGGCCATTCTCAGAATATGCTGTGCCTTTTCAAATAGCTCTCCTCTCCACAGAGGATTCTGTGGCCTAGACAATCTTGGTTGGTGCACAAAACTGATCAAGTAAATGATACAACAAACCTAGCCTCTACTTCACATTTTCTCAAATTTTGGACTTTGGAAAACGTCAAAACCACCCAGGGCATCTCTTAAGGATGATGGCTCTAAGAGAAAGCACAATCTTTGATTTTTCCTAAAGAAGAGTTGCCTCCTTTTTAATCCATTCATTTTACTAATGTAACATTCAGTGAATTCTTACCATGTTCTCCAATAAGGGGGAAAATCATTCTTTTTGCTTTCTTCCTGTCCTCACATTAGCTACAAAACACAGTCTTCTGTTGATCTACCCTCTTGATCTACCCTGCCTTCTTACAGAAAGAGGATTGATTTAAGTGGTTAGTGAGACAGAGGCTTTCAGCCACATTAACCTCAGGATGCAGCCCTTGTGTTAAAGGTAAGGAAGGTGTCACCATATCCCAACTCCTCTTCAGTTGCAAGGAAGCTTGAAGCTGACTGACACCCTTCCATGGGTTGGTTGGGTATCTCTGTAGGCTCTTCTATATCTTAATAGGTTAAGAAATATAGAAATAGAAATAGCCTATAGAAACAGAGAAATGTGATTAATCAGGGTTCTCTCCCAAACCCTCAGTATATTTGGAACAAAATATTCTACTAAAATGAATCAGAAGTGTGTCTTATGCTCAAAGAACTCACAGTTCTGTGGTGTTTCCACAGCAATTAACATATATATTATATACATTATAATTTAGCCCATGAATTATAATCTTTTGTTTAGTTTCTACTCTCTTCATCTAGACTGTAAGCAGTGTTAGGAATGAAATCTTTCTCAACCATAGAACCTCAGCATCTAGCAAACTAGTAGGTAGTAGTAAGGGGTCATAAATTATTTACAGAGAAAGCAACTCTCATGGCATGTTTACTGTGAGTGACTTCAGATCAAGGCCATATGTTAAAGCACAATATCTATAACTTGAATTTGAAACTGTGAGTTGATTTCTAGCACAAAACTTTCAGTTCCCACATTCTCCAGTTCAGTACCAACTTCTTTTCTATAAAATGTCATGTCTCACTTGTCAGTTTTACTTTCTGGGTGAGGTGGTGAGTTCCTTCCTGTTTCTTCCTAAAATAGAACTTTCCAAATTAGTCTATTCTACAAATGTATCTTGGGTTCCTACCCCACTTACTCAGGGTAGGGAGAGATGGGTACATAAGGACTAAGTGGATTGAAAGAATTAAAGTGCATACATATTACGCAAGAATCTTGCTAAACCCCAGATTCTTATTGAGTGTGTGAAGCCTGAAAAAGCACAAGTTCTACCAAACTCCCAGAGGTTCCCACGCCACTGATTTATTTGAGCAACAAGGAAGTAGATGATCTATTTCATAATAATTCATTCATTCAATACTAAAATTTCTTAAACAGTAAATTTAATTCTAAAATGTATCAGGCACTGAGCTATGAAACTAAAGAGGAATGTAACCCACAGTCTAGATAACAAACACAATAACAAACAAATGCTATGACTATCATGAGTTTAAGAAGACAAACTATAGATTGGGAGGAGATATTTGCAAAAGACATTTCCGATAAAGGGTTATTATCCAAACCACATAAAGAACTCTTAAAATTCAACAAGAAAATAAATAATTCAATTTAAAAATGGACAAAAATAATCCAAAAAAAAAGATGTCATGCAAGCATATGCAAAGAGGATTAACATAATATGTTATTAGGAAATCACAACAAAGAGATATCACTGAACACCTATTAGGATGGCAAAATTCCAAAACACTGACAATACCGAATGCTGGCTAGAATGTGAAGCAATAGGGACTTTCATTCATTGCTGGTGGGGATGCAAAACAGTGGAGTCCCTTTGGAAGCCCGTTTGGTATTTTCTTAACAAAATTGAACAGACTCTCATCAATGTGATGTAACAATCATCCTCCTTGTAAATTACCCAAATGAGTTGAAAGTGTGACCACACAAAATTCGAATGTTTACAGCAATCTCATAATTTAAAAAACTTGGGAAAAAACCAAGATGTCCCTCAGTAGGTATAGTGAAACAATTGAATATTATTCAACACTGAAGAGAAATGAGCTATTGAGCCAAGAAAGACATGGAGGAAACTTATATGCATGTTACTACATGAAAGAAGTCATTCCAAAAAAGGCTACATGGGATATGATTCCAGCTACATCACATTCTGGAAAAGGCAAAACTATGGATGCAATAAATAGATTACTAGTTACCAGGCGTTAGAAGGAAAGGAGGGATGAATAGATGGAGCTCAGAAATTTTTTAGGGCAGTAAAATTATCATGCATGTCACTATAATTATGGGGATAGGCCATTATACATGTCAAAGCCCAAACAACTTCAACACCAAGAGTAAATGTTAAGGCTAACTAGAGACTTTGGTTGATAGTGATATCTCAGTATTTGTTCAGTTTTAACAAATATACCATGGCAGTGAAGCAGAGAAGGATATTAATGAGAAGGGAGTCTGTGTGTGTTGTGGGGTGGAGAAGGAGCATATGAAAAAATCCCTGTGCTTTCTGCTTAGTTTTGATGAAACTAAAATTAGTCTTTAAGTCTCAGTCAGTCTCTCTTTTACTCTCATCCCTTCTGGTCTAGACAATCTTGGTTGGTGCACAAAACGGATCAAGTAAATGACATAACCAACCTAGCCTCTACTTCACATTTTCTCAAATCATGGACTTTGGAAAACATGTCAAAACTACCCAGGGCATATCTTAAGGATGAAGATCATACAGCCATGTCTTAGACCTCCCAAATCAGAATTTCTTAGTGTCAGGAGTTGGTGATCTGTAGGTTAACAAATTCTTCAGGCTGTTTGATGTGCATGAAATTTAAGAATCACTCCCATTTTGTATCTATACATTTTTGTTACAAAAATAAACATCAAATTGATTTCAAGTAAGTTTTAATAACTTTATTTTCTTATTCGGAACAATCAACAAGCTTAGAATTCACAGGAAATCATTAAATTATATACTATGTATAAATTAATGAAATAATCATGGAACAATACTAAAATAGATTTATTATATATATCTCTCTGATATTTTTTATTAAGAAGGAATAGAAGCATAAATGAATTATGATTTTGACAAGCATGGTACAAATATAAGAATAAATCATTGATAGAGATGAAGTCACTCCCAACATTATCTTTGATTGTAAGATGTATTAAGAATATTTTAAATGCAGTGATGGAAATATACTTGTTTTTAAATTGGAGGGAATTTATGAAAGAACCGTTCAACTCTGTGTGTTCATCTGATAAGAAGGCAGCTGCATGCATCCTCCCATGCTTCCGGTTTCTATTTTTAAGATCACAACTAGTCGCTATTCTTTTTTTACATAAATTGCTCACAAATGTAGCTTGGTGAAAAGAACCTACCTAGAATTGGGTGCTTAAAATTCTAGATATGTAATGTTATCAAACTGGCTAAATAATGTTGACTCCAAAACCCAAATCCACAGAACTAAAATTAACATGAGCATTGTGTAAAAAAAGCTTCATCATAAAACCTCATGTTTGTCTTTGTGTGTGTTCTCTACTCACACTCCCACTGTCATAATTTTATATGGATTATTTTATTTAATAACTCATTCTAGTATTCGGTATTTCATCAGCAAACTAAAAATGGAAAGCCGATTTGATCAGTTTCTTTTGCACTATTTCCATAAGTCACCTGCCTCTCTCTACAGTAAAACACACACATGCGCGCACGCACACACACAGACCACATTCATTTGTTCAGCAGCTCACATGTTTGTTCAAGTGGATCCTAATGTTTGCCATCCACTTTGTACCAGGACTTCTGCATTATTTAGTAGCAGCACCCAAGAACACTAATCTCAACTGTTGAATCAAGTTGCAGGCTACTGCTTAAATAGTTAGACTCAAGTATTTCAGAAATTCTAAAAATCTGAAATCTGAAATCCTCCTAACTGGCTGCAATCTCAGTATTTTTAACAAATGGTTGTCAAACTGTAATGCTTCAAAGCATATGATTTGCCCTGTTTCCTTCCTAAAAACAGCCAAGTTATAGATGTTAATGAAAGTATGTCGACCCCTACAGACCAACTTGTTATTCTAACCTTCCATTCCATTACTTATCCTTTTATTATTGTCAGGTCAAGAATGAGAGGGTTAAAAGTTCAGTCGGTACTTGCCTGATAATACCTGTTGTCATTGCTTTTTAGGTCTATTCAGATGCCCACGAGTATATTAAATCAGCAGCATTATGTCACATTCACATACCTGATACCACATGACCCAAACACCAAGTCACTGTCCTGCTCATAAAATGCTATACATTGATTGCTCCATAAATACCTATATATTTGCTTCACAATCCAACAGGGTAGATTTAAGCGTTTGCTTGCCAGGCATAGAGAATATCTACCCCACATCCAGCTGGTATATTATATACCTGTATTGCACCTATTCTTTCCATTCTTTGCTTATGTCAAGTCTAAAATTTTATTTCTCCTTTATATGTAAGAAACAATAGCTTTAGATTGACAAATAAAAATTTCTAATTACAGAATATTGACTGGTAACACACAGTGACTATATTTATAGTTACTCAAATTAGCACATTCTTTCCTTTTCAAGAGTGTGTAGTGAATTGATCCAGATAATACAAACCTCTCTTCTCCACAAGTCTCTCTGATAGCCTCAAAGGAAATATTGAGTTTATATATTGGGTAAAATATAGCTGAGTTTAAATGTTCTACTATTGTGCTATTAACAATATGAAACAGTTTTGGAGAGAAGATTTTGTTGTTCAAGGCTATAATATAAAATTCTCCCAAAGAAGTTATCAGGAGGAATTCTGATCATATGTTCTATGGACCATTAAGACACAAGCACCACCATAAACCACCTGGAAGTGAAATTTCCCAAGTTGATGAATATTTGGCAAACTCTTGGGGCCAGACGAGGTGACAGGCCCATCATTTGGCTGGTTGGTATCAGGACCGGCTTTGACTCCGCACACATACTGAAGCATATTCTGTTGGTGCTTCTTGCACTGGTCTTGCTTGTCTTAGGTTTATACCAATGATAGAATGATTCAGGGAAGCATAAACGATTCCCTGTTTGTTTTCATCCAGGGATGGGTTAGAATAAACTTCAGAGCCTTCTCTTATCCTGAACAAGGAGTCGTTATCGTAAATTTGAGTTTGGGATGGCAGAGTTTGGGAATTTTCTCTGATGCTCACTTCAGCTTGTTCACTCCTCAAGGGCTGAGAGACATCCACCTAAAAGAGAAAAAAAAAAAAAAAAAAAAAAAACAGGAACCAATGGAAAATCTATCATCCTGGAAAACAGAACCCCAGATGTGTGATACAGAGGGGCAGAAGGAAAGTGGAACCCACCTTGATGCCTTTTTAGGTAGCAGAACAAGCAGAAACAGGCAATGATGAGGAGAGACAATCCTCCCACAGGAAGCAGACTGTAGAGGAGCCACGGCTTGTCTGCCACCTCTTCCTTGGAGGGTGGTCCTGAGGCAGTTGGTGCATCTGGAATGTTAGTCAGTGCTAAAGACATTTAGGAAGTCAGAGCTATATTAGGTTCAGCAACATACCTCTGCATCATCAGATGCTTCTATTTCTCCTCCGGAGGTCTCTCCTAAAAAAATAGGCCTCAGTACTTGGCTTAATCTTTTGCATTTTTTTTATTCTGCTAGGGTTAATCTTCTGTAGAACAATCTTCATAACAGCTCTCAGAAAGTATTTCACCAAGCCCTTCCCTTTACAGTATCAAAGTTTCCATTCATATGCACTATTTAAGGAAATTAGAGAAGGCTTTAGCTTTATTCAATTCTGTGACTTGAGTATAATAATAATAATTCCAGGAGTTACCCCAAAATAAGACAGCCAGTGAACCAACATGTTTCAGATACTAAATTCACTTCCCTTCAACACAGTCCCTTTTCTTTGTCTCATAACTCACTGTTATCTCCAAATACTGAATACTTTTGGCTTCCTCAAATATGCTTTGCATGGCATATAGCTGATGCTCATTATTATTTATAGGTGTTAACAAACATTAAGGCCACTTGTCCAGGGTAGTTTGAAACTTGTTAGCAGATTATAAAACAATTTAGTAGATCACAAATATCATTTCTGGAAAATGAAGCAGAGCACAACAGAATACATTGGAATGGATCACACACAGTAGTGATTCTCAAGCAGGACAATTTCTCCCCCAGGACACACGTGGCAATGTCTGGAAATGTTTCTGGTTGTGACAAAGTTGGAATGGGACTGGCATATAATGAGCACAGGCTAAACACCCTATATTACATAAGACACCTCTTCACCATACTGCGGGTGGACATATAGTAGACTATATGTTCTATAGTTTGGTAATTCAGAAGAGTGGAAACAAATGTAGCACTGTTCCTGCTGCAGCTGCTGTTGAAATTGGGCAGGCAGCCAAGTCATTGCAGGAGTGGGAGATGGCTGTCTCGGGGAGGGATTTGGATAACAAACAACAGATAATCTAATACAAACAAATCCACTAGACTAAGAAGACCCAACTTCTATTATTTTTCCACCCATCACACAAACTTGTTAATTTTATTTGATTAGTTTTATACTTACTTATTTGAGGTTGTTCTGAATTATTTCTGGTCTGTTCTGAAATACAGAAATAGGATGAAGAATTGAAATTGAGAAAACAATGAGTATATTCTCAGGGATGTCTAAAATCAAAGCTAACTTTGGAGAAGACTCTGGTAATTGCATACTAACAGAGAATCCAATGATCCACTTCAAGGCCAGTTTGCATGATTCATGTATCATCACTATAAAATCATGAAATAAAGTAAATTCCTAAGTTAGTTTCAGACTCAAAGAAAAACTCCGCAAATACAAGGTGACACTCATCTGTCTGCTTTGATTCCCTCTTCCACATTCCTTAGGTATATGGATACAGAACAGCCCATGTAGCACCTCTAGAACCTGCAATAACAAGACACACCAGCAAGTGCTCCAAGTTGAGTATGGAAGGCCATAAGAAAGGATGCTTTGGGAGACATTCTGGGTACTCATTCTGAAACAAAGACTGTGCCTTTCACTCTCTTCCTTCTCACTCCACACCACTTTCTTTCTCAGATAATAATCACCCTGCATTTGTGAAGTTTCTCATCAGGACTGACCAGGGACAGTCTGAGGAGAACAGACTTCTAGACCAATGTATGTTCCCCTGACTGTTTCCCAGCTCAATCAACTTTCCTCTTGGGACTTTGCTTTGCTTTACAAAGTTGCTTTTCTTCATTTTGGGAGAATACTGCTTTCCCAAGAGAATCCAATTCCCCACTTTGTCACAAGCCTGTTCTTACATGAACCCACTCTGAACATAAACAGAAAAGGAGAGTCAGACACAAAAACAAGAAAATGCCCAATAACCCTTCAGAAAGATATTTCAAGGGGGAACAATTAAATAGTTTTGTCATACCTCCAAAATGTATTTATTAAAGCATAGTTGTTAAACATAATTCCAGGGCACATTTTTCCCTCACTTCATATTTACTTTATTGAGTCCTCTCATTTTCAAAAGGAAAAAAATTTTCTTAACCCTTGCCCTATTACCTTTGTTTTCACCATTTCATTAAAGTAGAATTCACACTCAGTTTAAATTAAAATAATTTCAAAATAATTTATTTGACTTTTGTGAAGGAATCAGATAACCCAAAGAAATATGACACAATTTCTACCTTCCAGGACATTATACTCTCTCATGGAACTTGAGAGCATTTCCATACATTACTATTGTGAAAGAAAATATGTAAAAAAAAAAAAAAAAAAAGAGAGAGAGAGAGAGAGAGAGAGACAGAGGCTTAAATTGCATAAGAATTGGTAGAAAAGAGAAATTGCATCCCCTAAAGCAATCGTGGAAGGCTTCCTTGAAAACTTAGGTAATGAGCTGGAATTGAATGGCGGGCTGAAGCTTTGATAGGTAAAGATAGGTGAAGGAATGCCCTGTGATCGGTGACAATGGCATAAGAGGGTTCATGGTAAGTGTAGAGCCATGGCAAGTGGGGCAGCTGGGCTGAGTGGAGAGGTTCTACGTGGAATCCAGAAACAATCCACAAAGGTAGGGATGAGCTGAGGAAGACCTTGAGTGACGGTGAACAAACATAAGCCCAATTCTGCGAGCACTGAGGATGCTCTCCAGGGGACAAGAAATGTATCAGGTGTATTAAGTATTTTAGGGAGATTTTGGGCCAAAATGACCAAAATGGGAAACACTAAGGACAAGAAGTCCAATAGTACCATTAATTGGAGTCATTTAGAAGGAAAATAATGAAGGTCTGAGATGCTCTTAGAAGCTGTAAAGAGAACACATCACAGAGCAGAAGATTCTCTTGACAAACAGGTGCAGAAGGCCAAAGCCAAGTGGTGGGGAATACCTGGTGTGGACCAGAAGCCTTGATTGACCAAGTGAAATGAAAGAGAGCAATAAGGAAGGGAGGAGCAGGGAAGAGACAAACCTGGGAGGGTAGAAATCCTCCAAAAGAAACCAGCCCCTTCCTGTCTTCAATTTAACTCTTTGGGTCTCGCGGGCCTCACCTCCACACTTTTATTTTCCAGTATAAAACTAATAAAACCCCTCGGGGCACAGAGTTTAACAGGAAATGCTTTTGGGTCTGACTTCTTTTCCTTAGCAGAACGTTTCTGAGGTTTATCCAGGTTGCAGCATGTATCGGTACTCATTCCTTTTTAGAGATCAATAATATCCATTTGTGTAGATATGCCACATTTCCATTCATCAGGTGGTGAGCATTTAGGTTGTTTCCACCTCCGGTATTGTGAATAGCTGCTTATAAACGTTCATGTGAAAGTTTTTTGTGACATATATTTAATTCCACTTGGGTATTTACCTAGCCACACAATTGCTTGGTCATGTGGTAACTAGGTTATCTTTCTGAAGAACTGCTAGACTGTTTTCCAAATTAGCTGTGCCAATTTATATTACCACCACAAGCAAGGTAAAAGTGGTTCCACTTCTCCACACCCTTGCCAACACTTGTTTTTTTTTTTTTTAATTCTTGTCATTCTAGTGGGTATGCCATGGTATCTCATGGTGGTTTTGATTTGCATGTTCCTAAAGATTAAATGATATTGAGCTTTTTCTCACATGCTTATTGGCCATTTTGTATACAAAATTCTTTGATAACATGTCTACTCAAGTCCTTGCTTATCTGTTTATAGTTGGCTTGTAGTAGTTCTTATACATTCTAGGCAAACATCTCCTATCAGACATTTAATTTGCAAATATTTTCTCATATTCTGTGGTTTGAATTTTTACTCTTTTGAAAGTATCCTTAGATGCAGAAAAGTTTTCAGGTTTTATGAAGCCAAACTTATCTAATTTTTTGTCTACTTTTTTTGTAATTTTATCTAGAAAACTATTACCACATCCAAGATCAGGAAGGTTTACAGTTTTATATACATATTTATAGTTTTATATAAATTTAGTTTTCATAATTTTAGCTCTTATATTTAAATATCTGATCCATTTTTTAATTTTGTGTGAGGTAAAGGGTTTTAATTTATTCTTTTGCTTGTGTGTATACAATTGTGTCAAACAAATCATTCATTTGTGTTTTTTTATTGGGTGGTGTTCAGTGTTGGGGATCAAACGTGGGGCCTCTTGCATGCTAGGGACCAATATCTTAAGGGTTTCTCCTATGTTCTCTTCTAGTAGTTTTTAAGATTCAGGACTTAGATTAAGGTCTTTGACTCATTTTGAGTTAATTTCTGTACAGGATGAGATAGGAGTCAAGTTTCAATTTTCAACATGTGAATATCCAGTTTTTCCAGCACCATCTGGTAAAGAGGCTGTCCTTCCTGTAATGTATTTTTTTGGCACCTTTATCAAAAATTAGTTGACTGGGCTGGATGCAGTGACTGTAATCTCAATGGCTAGGGAAGCTGAAGCAGGAGGATCTCAAGTTCAAAGCCAGCCTCAGCAAAAATGAGGTACTAAGCAACTCAGTGAGACCCTGACTCTAAACAAAATACAAAACAGGACTGGGGATGTGGCTCAGTGGCTAGTGCCCCTGAGTTCAATCCCTGGTACCAAAAAAATAAAATAAAATCAGTTGGCTGAAGATGTGTTTGGGTCCTCTGGTCTGCTCCACTGATCTTTGTGCCTGTTTGATCAGTAGCATGCTGTCTTTCTTTGTTACTGTGTCTCTGTGGTATGTCTTGAGATCAGGTATGTGATGCCTCCTGCTTTGCTACTTTTCAAGATTGTTTTGGCTATTCCAGGTCTATCACAATTTCCTATGAAAATCTGATTCTAAAAATTCATAGGAAAAAACAGCTGTTGGGATTTTTGAACGGGATTACATTGACTCTCTAGACCATCTTGGGGAATATTATAATTTTTACAACAGTGATTCTTCTAAACCATGATGATGGGAGGTGTTTACACTTATTTACATCTTAAATTTATTTTAGTCAGACTTTTTTTGCTCAGTTTGCAAGACTTTTACCTCCTTGATTAAATTTATTTCTAAGTGTTTTACTTTTTGATGTTATTATAAATGAAAAATTTCCCCTTAATTTCCTTTTCAGATTATTCTTTACTGGTGTTATAGAAATACCACTGATTTTTATATGTTCATCCTGTATCCTATAAATTTGCTAAATTTGAGTGTTAATCTTAATACTTTTTTATGAATTTTATAGCATTTATCTGTATAAAAGGTCATGCTGTCTTTGAACAGACTGTTTTACTTCTTCCATTCAAATTTAGATGCCTTTTATTTTTCATTCTTGCTAAATTGTTCTGGCTCAAACTCCCAGTTCACTGTTGAATGGAAATGGCAGAAGCAGGCATCCTTGTTTTGTTCCTGATCTTAGGAGACAAGAATTCCATCTCCCACCACTGGATAAGCTGTTTTCTGTGGGATTTTCACAAATCAAAAATAATTTTACTCTCCTTTCCTCCTCCCTATATATATATTTTTTCCCTCTGCTTTGTTCAGTTGGGTTTTCCACAGCTTAATCTTCACCTGTTCTCCCTCAGCTGTTACAGCTATTTAAAGGCCTCTGGGGAGGAAGTGGGGAGTCAGCTGAAGCCCTGCACAGTCCCCAAAACTCATCAGAGTCAAGCTACTTGTGTCGGTTTGCCCTGTGAACATTAATAAGTGTGTATTTATCGGAGCACCACAAATATAACTTGCACTAATTATAATCGACAAAGTCAAAAACAGAAAAATGGAAGAAAAAAAAGAAAAGAAAAAGAAAGCAAGGACAAACAATAAAGAACTATTTGTAATCACTGGTATTTACCTTGACATTTTTTTTTTCACTGTTTCAATAATCTACTTCTGGACTTACCAAGTAAATGATATAATCCATAAGTGCAAAAACAAAAACTTTCATTGTACTTTTCTTACTCTTCCCCAACTCACTTCACACGCACACACCCACATACATGCAGACACCCATGCACTCCTGGATCTCACACTCTGTGAGGTGTGGCAGACTTCTGAGGTGATGCAGGCGTTCAGTTTCTAACCTACTCACTTAAGAAAACCCGGATCTTCGGTTGCCTGGAAATATGATGAGAAAAACATTAGATGGTCTGGGGGTTGAGAACTCACCTGTCACATAAAGGGTTATTGAATGACTTGGAGAGACAAAAGACTGAAAATGCGCATGACAGCTATATGAACCATTGTCGTTAGGAAGCACTGGTTCAAAATGTAGAAAAAATAGTGAAATATTCTGCCTTTCTTCCCAACTTGTGTGTGGCTGAAGTCTATCTCCAAGTTGGAAACACTGTGTTCCATTGAATTTGCACCAAGTCATATTGGGTCTCTTAGCACAGTATTTGACAGGGCATTCCATTTTAAAGGAACTTCCTGCCGGGGCATGGTATGCTGAATGTCTCTTCACGGAAAGTTGTTCTTTACATGACTCCTCCCCTAAAAGATAAAGACAGAATTAAAATCAAATCTGTTCTTCTCAACCACCATATATATGCCACTTCCACCACTTCTACCAAAAATTTCTCAAGCTTAATTATATCATTTTTCTAGGTAATATATCCAAGGAACTGACCCTCATTAGCCCAGTGTCTTGTATATAATAGTCACATAACAAAGATCTTTATTTAATATTTTTAATACTGGATTTACAGAAAATCATTTCATCTTCACAACAAAAATACTATATATTAGTATATATGTTTTACAAATGAGGAGACTGATGTGATAAAGAACTTGTCTATAGTAACATGCTAAAAATTCAGAGAATTAAGATTTAAAGTCATACTGTAGTTTCTTGTTCTAGAACTCATTAGCCATTAGTCTGTATTACTTCTTGAGCAACTCTTAAACCATTAAATGAAGAAGAATTTTTTAAAAGTTTTTTATAGTTGTAGATGGACAGACTGCCTTTATTTCATTTGTTTATTTTTTTATGTAGTGATGAGGATTGAACCCAGAGCCTCACTCATGCTAGGCAAGTGCTCTGCCACTGAGCTACAGCTCCAGCCCCAAGAAGAAGAATTTTTGTAAACAATCATATGCCTAGAATACCTGAAATTAGGAATTTTATTTCTTAGTTTTTCAATGGCCTTAATGCTGCCTTGCAAGTTCTTCCCCATTTTCTTTGTAGAAGACGTGCAACTCAAAATAATCATCTGAAGACAAGATGTTCCTAGTTACCCAGAACTTTTTATTCTCCAACAGGAAGGAGGAGCAGGGCTCCAACTCTGGGAATCTCTGCATGCTGGCCCAACATACTGCAAACATGCCTCCCTTTGGGGGAAAGAGCTTTTCCCTGAAAATAGGCCTTTTTTCTATGTAATCTATGAATCTCCAGCTAGCAATTGTCAAGTGTATATAAAATCTGCAGCCAGAAACATTTTTAAAGTTTTCTATGTTGTTGAATAAGTTATCATTAACTTATCATAAATATATTTACCCTGTAACCTCTATATTCAAAATAATACCTGAGAATCAAGTTATATGAGAAAGAAATATTTTCTAAGCAGACAAAATAGATATATCAAGATCTAAAATTTAGCTCATTTTATACCTAATTCTTCCAATTCCATTTTCACTTCAGAGGACAAAACATGCTATATGATACAGACTAATATGTTCATAATGACAAGACTTAATCAATAATAGAATTTTAACTATTAATTCTCAGAGTCCCATGTATAAGGGACGTGAGATACGGTATGCATTTACAATAATTAAAAAAAAACTTTTACATCATTTATATCATGTAACTGATATATGTATGATATGTGTATAAATCACTGAATATTTTATTATGGTTCTAACTTCTTGATGTAGTGAAACAAAATAAAATAGGCAAAGTTTCTGTCGAGTTAAGCAATTTATATATTTTTATTTTTCTAGTAAAGATAAGGCTAAGCACATGGTCTTAAAAGTATTTAAAATACTTTTTCCTCCAATCTTCTAGTTCTTTATTAGCCTATTCTTTTATGTTTTGAACTATTCTCTCAGCAATGTGTCTAATCCATTTTCATTAATCTCTTTAACACATCTTCAAGTATTCTTCTGAATAGATTCACAGAATCATGGGTTATAAACACATAAGCATACCTGAGATTATAGCTAAAAGCCTTCTTTAAAGACCAGGAGGGCTAAGGACTCCACCACAGGGAAGACCAGACGTTGAGCTAGCCAGCGGCTTTGGGCCCCAAGTTCCACAAGCCTCTCTACATAGGACAATATTCTGCTTTATTTCTATATCCTTATAGAATGAATATTCTCATTTTTAGCTATTTCCTAACACCTAATAAAACTTTCACTCTAATTCCTGGTCATATCTCATCAATTCCAGCTCACTATAATTGAAATTTGATTAAGTTTTCAGAAATTGTGATTGAGACAGAGAACCTTTAGAGAAACTTAAGAACCCAATTTACTATTTATAACTATGTTGAGAGCACAAATGAGTTCACTTTAATACTTGCTAAGTCAGTGGCTTTCAAAAATTCAGAATAAAAATGAAAGCAAACAAAAAAGGTAAGTCATAAAAATGAGATTTTCAAAAATTGAAGAGAAAGAGTAAAATAACTTACCAAAAGGAAGTGCCTAAATGTGGTTATAGTTATGACAAAAAAGCAAGGAGGTCAGGGGCAGAAAGACCAAGTGAAACCAGGTGTCTGTTCCTCTCCCTAACGTTAATGGACTATCATAGCTTCCTAACTTCCCCTTTTCATTCTCTTGGGTAAATTAATTACAGTTTATGGAGCCTATAACTTTGTACCAGAATTGCAAAAATCCAGATGGTTACAAAGACGTTTTGTTTTCAGAAGTTTACTGTTTAATTAGACAATATTACCTAATGACAAGGCCACATTTCTAGAATGTACTTATTATCTACTACTCTTTTAAAGTTTACTTGAGCTGAAAGCAAGGTTTAGAGGGATCTAGTATGTTAATTTTGGGGGGTGGGTATAGAAATAAGACGTGATGCCTGCATTTTGGAATTTGGCTTCTAATGGGAAATAAAAATACATGATGAGTGGGAGAATAACTCTGTGAAAACATACAGACCACTTTTCGTGGCTATGCACAGGTGTGACCTCAGCTAGGGCTCTTGAGGCAAGTCTTCATGGAACCTGAGAGCTGAACCTCAGTAAATAAACAGCCCTTTGACAATCAGAGCAGAGACCAGCAAGATATTTCAGGACTGAGACAATGGGGGATAAAAAAAAAAAGGTTCTTCATCCAGAAATCTTATGGTTCATTCAAGGAACTGACATACAATTGGATTGCAGTTTTCTGAAAGTGACATGGATTCCACTGGTTGGTTCAGAATAAATGGAATAAGTATTAAGTAGGGAAGTTTAAACTTTGCCTATCTACCATGAGAAAATGCAGTGCCTAATTTGGGGGGAGAGGTATTTATAAAGGGCATGGAAATAGCTGTAAATGAGAATATTCATTGAACACACCTGTTTCAAATGTTAAAACATTGTGTGAACTTGGGATAACTACCCAGTTTCAACAGCACTCAATTGCTTCACAATAAGAACAGGATTGAATTACAAAAATAGGAAAGTTACTAACCACCATCACCTCCTAACACAAACACATACAACTTCACGTCCCTCAATGTGTGATTGACTGTGAAACCACTTCTAAACTGCAATTTTGACCCCTATTGCAACATAGTACCCTTCCATTTATCCAAAGAATTGTCACCTCATGCTAGTAGCACAATTAAACACATCTTTTGGTCTCAGCATCCTGTGATTCTATGCTCGAGAGGAATGCAAAAAATTGATTAGCAGGTGGAGGTGGAAAAAAAGAGATAGCTGTTAGTCCTAGCTACATCCCTAACTTGCAAAGGGCTTACAGAAACATTATTGAGGTTCCTGCATATTTTTATCAGCAGGATGAGGATCATTGACAATCCCAGTGTGAACTTTGATTCCACAGGCACAGGAATTTTTCTTGAATGAAAGAATGAATAGATGATGAATGCTTGGAAACTAGGCATTAAAAATCATCAAGAATATTCCCTCTGTGCATAAACGAGATGTTACTCTTCCTATCTCTCAGAAACTAAATCTAATGCTTCTAGGGCAAAAAGGATCCACTGAACCAAATGTAACAATTCTAATTTTTCAGGATATGTGGGTGGCCAGATCTCAAAGGAAGACTGCTCCTTAGCTCTTCCTAGGAAGCTCTCAGGGGATAAAGAATCTCAGATCTGTATCCTGAATTTACCTTAATGGTCAAAAGGTTAAGTGAACATGTTTTTGTAATAAGCAAAAAAAAAAAAAAAAAAAAAAAAAAAAAAAACACTTGTGGGGGGAGATATAACATAGATGGTAAATAAGCAAATCAATTGATGGCAGAAAAAAAATAAATAAAGCGGAGGGGCTGGGGATGTAGCTCGGTTGGTAGAGTGCTCGCCTCACATGCACAAGACCCTGGGTTCAATCCCCAGCACCACCAAAATAAGTAAATAAAATACAAAATAAAGCAGAATAGGTGGATAGAGAATGGCCAGAGTCCCTGTTTCACACATCAGAGAAGCTCTCTCTAATGAGGTGACCTTTTTTATATAAAAAATGATCATTTTATTAAGTATTTAAAAATCCCACGGTCATTTTCCAAGATCCATCAATGCCCTCGCTGTGAANAAAAAAAAAAAAAAAAAAAAAAGCTGTTTAATATCATTATTTGCCAGAGAAGTACAAATGAAAGTCACAATGAGATACCAATTTACACATCCTAGAATAAGTGTAATAATAATAAAACTTCAGAAAACAACAGGTGTTTGTGGGAATGTGGAAAAATTTGAATGCTTATACACTGCTGAGCGAAATACAAAATGATGCAGTTGGTGTGGAAAACAGTTTGGTAGTTCCTCAAAAAGCTAAGCATTATAGTTATCCTAGGACTCAGCAATTCTATTCTTAGGTATACCCCAATAGGAGTAACAATGTGTGTACCTACAGTGTCTTGTATAATAGCGTTAATTGTAACTATATTCATAATAGTAAAAAAAAAAAACCGGAGTAACCTGAATGTCCATCAACTGATAAATGTATAAACAAAAGTGGTATTTCCAAACAATGGAATATTATTCATCCATAAAAAGAAATGAAATATTTATTCATACTACAACATAAATGAACCTTGAAAATATTATGTTAAGTAAAATAAGCCAGATACAAAAGATCACATGTTGTATGATCCTATTTCTATTAAATACTCCAGACAGACAATCCATGGAGACAGAAAGTACATTAGTGGTCTCTAGAAGATGGGGAAAGGGAGGGAACTGGGAACAATTTAACCAGTATGGTTTCTTTGAGGTGATGGAAATGTTCTGGGATAAGATGGTGGAGATAAGTGCACCATGTTTTGAATACACTAAAAACCACTGAATTGTACACTTTGAAGTGGTGAATAATATGCTATATGAATCTTATCTCAATAAAACACCATTGAACCTACAGGTATGTTGACAAGGTTTTTTGTCTGTCTTGAATTATGAAACTCCACCTCAATACACGCAAGACACACAAAGCTTTCCTCAAGGGGAAAACATTTTCTGAAGGGAAAAGACAATCATAGTTGCTTTGAGCTGTGACTTATCTGCCAACTATCAGTTAATTTTTGTTACTACTGTTAGTGTTTCTGCTGTTTTTTTCAAACATTCATATCTGGTAATAGGGAATTTTTAATGCTAAAATAATTAAAATGCAGCGTGAGGTTAAAAGTATCTACCACCTCTAGGTTTTCATCTGATAAAATATAATAGTTGCTTTTTAAGTAACTATAGATTTGGGAAACCTCTTATTTTTAAAATTCTTAAGAAAACCACAGGGGTATTATCACAGTATGTAGCACATCTGAAGTCTAGCACAACTCATTTTGAACAACCTTTACCTCTACATGGAAAAGTATTTTCAGAAATGATCATAAAATGAGACAATATAATGGCCAGAAAAGAAATACAAACTATAAATATTTTTTGCATTGAATTTTACATATACAACTAATAAGTTAAGCAAATATTTGAAAAATAGTAGAATAGAAAAAATAAAAAAAATGCATAACTATTTGTTCAATTATTTGAGCAATGATGTGAACTTTGATCCTTAGTTACATGCTGTGGTAATAATGTACAAAATAAATGTCCACTAATTCATAGGTGAATTTCATTAAACTAATGATTGAACCTTTATTGAAACTGAAATTCTGTAAAGTACAATTTAGGCAACTGCTAAATTTTACCACTAATACAAAGTGTTTTTCTTGCTTCATTCTGTAGTTTCAAAACAATTAAGCCCTTTAAATAGTGTTCATTTCAATTGTAAAGATACTAATCAAACATTTGATGTATGAACTAGGTCACCAAATAAAAATATCACACCTACACTCTGTGCTCTGTTTTGTTGTTTTAAAACTTCAAACACAATAAATATTCAACACAATTGCATATAGTGACAGAAATGAAACAGCTTCTGTTGTGCTTCTTCATCTCTATAATCATTGTGGTGTTCATTTAAAGAGGACAGCTGAGAGGCAGGAACATGTAGTACCACAGCCACTGTGACTCTAGAATGGACCTGGAGCACTGGAGAGTGATTCGGAATATTGTAAATTTATTCTGGAAATGAAAAAAAGTAGCTGAATTTGTATGTGTCCAGGGCCAACTCTAAGTGGGAAGTTCTTGGAGTTAACTTGCATGTAGAAGGTAACATTTATTGGAGAGTCAGAACTATAAACACATTAATGTGAAGATCGCATACATATTATTAACACTCAACAGTAACACATTAATCACTTAAAACTTAGACCAAATATTACGGGAGCAGTGTTCAACTCCTGACGTTGTTCAGAATTACTAGTGCTGTAAGATACTAGATAGACTGTGGGAACGTAGATACGCCTGTGGCAATTTAGGAATGATGGTTTCTAGTGCAAAGATGAGACCGAAAGTTGCTTATGTGGCTCTTCAATTGTGCAGCTAGATTTTTATTTATTTTGAATATGATTATAATCTCTGAGAGTTTTCAGATCCCTAAGAGGGAGGGAATCTTTCTGACTAGGCCAATCAGGAAGGCCTCATGGAGGAAAATGAACCTTCTCCCACTCCCAACCCCACCTCCAGGTATACTTGGTCCTTTTCCTATTTTCACAATTAATACCACCCCCCCTCCCTAAAGAATGGTCCCATGCTATTCAGCGTGCCACACATCATTCTATTTCAACTACCTCTGTGTTGAAGCATTTGCCCTCTGTCTAGTTAACCATGACCTTGATCCTATGGTACCCATCTCTGTAGAAGTAAGTAGCCTTAGGAAAGTATGAAGGTGAGAAAGCATGATGTGTCCTGAGACTAAAAAGAAAGCTTGATGAAGTGAAGAATCCCCTGTTTACAGCTCTAAATGTTCCTTTGTCTTAAGACACAAACACAGCTAAGTCCTTTAAGAGCTCAATCAAAAGGCATTGAGGTGGTAATATATGCACATCAAAATACCCTGTAGTGGTTAATTCATAACCACTGAAAAAAAACTAGATTTTGCAAGTATGTGGGAAGATCTGATTTATGTCCACTTGTGGGTGATATTTAAACTGTTTAGTATGTGGTGCTCCACAGCCATCTAGACACCAGATCAGTTAATTGAAAAGGAATGCCAGCCATAAACAACTACATATCCAGGGACTTCCAGCTGAGCAAGTGTAATTGCATATAGAAATTCTTTCAGGGGCTGAAGAGAGTAAGTAATTTGTGAAAACTATTAGCTAGGTTCTTAAATTAGGACTGTGATTATGCATATTTTGTGAAATGTCATTATTTCTTATTTTTAAAAACCATGTCCTTTGATTATAACTGTTATCATTAGAAAAATCCTAACAAGTTTCACTGTTCCTCCATTGAAAATTCTTAAAATTTAAGGAAAGTTCAAAATGATTAATTTGAGCTGACAGTGTTAGAGATGAACATAGAAATGTAAACAATATTTTAGAAAACTATAATATTACTAAAGGTATAATAGACCAATAATTTTTAAGGACATCAGCCAAGATTTTAGCCTCTATCAGAAGAGATGATGATAGACAAATAACAAATACTTCAGATACATGCTGGGGTGACTACAGAGGAGAGTTTGTTCACACTCAGGAGGAAAAGGCTTCCAGGTGATGCTGGTGGTATGTTCTGCTTTACTTCAGTGGGGTAGGATAGTAGAGGGAGGAGAGATGACGGCCACCAGAGAAGAAAATAACTGCATCAACCCTAGCAAATTGAGGTTTGGTGATGACATCAGGCAATGGTTTGAGCACAGTCAAGGAAATCCATGCACAGCGATGGCAGACCTGTAATCACACTTCAAAGAGCCTGGGAGGACATCAATTTGGACACCTTGGGGAATCACACAAGTAACACTTGAAGGCCCAAATGCCATACTTCCTGTCACAAACTACTGACATACATTCACAAAATCAGAATGCGGTGACATGAGATTAGAGCAGGAACTTCCACCTCATCTAGAAACCACTAATTCAATGTTTTGTAGCCTTTATTAAATATGTCACTTTAACACTGTGGCAAATGAACCTACTGCGTAAGTCAGACACTCCCAAAATTGATAGGAATACCTGGAGAAATTTAAATAGACATGAGCATAAATATGTTAAAGTCAGAACTTGTATTATAAAAGGTGACCATTGTTAGTTTAAGGAAAACCCTGTGACTTGTTCTCAGGACTATAATGGAAACTGAGATTGCTGTGAAATGAAAATGTATTCGTATACATCTTCTTGACAAACAGCACTTAATGTAATATAGATCACAGACATATAAATAGCATGGAATAATATTGTCTCCTGTTCTCTGTAGAATAATTTCTCTGGATATTGTCTTTAGACAGAGATAGCCATTTTCTCCCTAAGCACATACAAATGCATGCACACACACACACACACACACACTCATACAATATAAAGTTCTCTTAACAAAAATGAAAATGGAAAGAATTAACTTCATATCAAGAATACACATGGTATGATTCCATATTCTCAGTACTTGCAAGACAATGGCCATGATACAAGAAAATTGAAAGAATTTTCATAATTATCATTTACTATTTCCTCTTAAAAATCCCCTTCTTTCAAAAATTTATCTTCTTATAATCATGCAAGAATCATTTAAGTTGCTTTCATGTGGTATTTATTTAGCACACTTTCAAACTATTTCTTCTAAGGCTAGAATTTCTCACTGTATGATATGACTACTTGGGGGGATATTTGAAGACTATCTCTTCCACTTAGTTGTACAGAGCAATCTAAGACTTTAAACCATACACCTCATGGTTTTATCTAGTTTGAGATAATTCTGAATTTGTTTTACCTAAAAATAGTCACTTTCGTATTTGCTGTAGCTTTTGATAATACTTAGCAAAGCTTACAAAGTGCCTGAGCCATTTCCTCTCCTTGAGATATTTAAGAATAGGACAAGCAGAGGTCTTTCAATGTCATCAGGTCAGATAGCAGATGCATGGGCTAAGTCACATTTGGAAGAGCATCTTGGGAATCATTGCTGCACACTCACTGCCACCTGCCCAAGAGCCCATGGCACCTCATTCACCACTGGACGATAGACCCTTTCTGGATCCATCCCTACAATAGGCAAAAAGGATAAGACTAATACATTTAAGTTCTTATTTCATGTTAGCCACTTTTAGGCATATCACTTTTGCATTATTGTAAAGTTAAAAATTTTTAAGTTGAGTCATTCTAAATCAAGGACCATCTATATATATTTTATTTTTATCCTCACAATGATTGTTATTATTATTTTTATTTTTAAGATGAGGAAATTGAGTATACAAGAAGATAAGCTGTTTTCAGAACTCTAAGTATAACAAAACTCACCAGTAATGGAAATTAAGTAGAAAGTCCCAAGGAAGCAAGATAATAGCTTTTGATTTCATCATTAAAATGGAGGAAATTTTTATAGTTGGATGAAGGAAGCAATAATAAATTGAAGAGCCCCCTCATTGTTAGGGAGTCAATTCAAGGCTGTAATCAGCACAGGGGTTAATCTGTTCATGCCCTAATCCAGGAAATCCTGAAAATGCAGAATGAATTTCTAGACATTTGCATAAATGGTGGGCATTTCTGTGATGACAGCACATAAGTATTTGGCATTTAGTAGAAGACATGACTCTATCTCTAATATTTCATATGCGCATTTCAACAGGAACAAATACAACAGCCATATAAATAAAAAAGCCTGATACAGATGCTGTGCTACAATACTTGAACTTCAAGCAATACTGGTTGCAGACTACTGGTTATCTGCCCTAGTGGGCCTGCTCTGATTCAAGGACACAGCTGGTACATAATGGAGCAACATATCTGGATGGGATGTGGAGTATGGCATTTAAAAGTAGATCCATGAACCATACTGAACCCTCATAATAAGAATTGGGCACAGGCAAAAAACAAATGGAGACATGACCCTAACCACTTTGTTTTCCAAACAGTCTTATTGGGCCAGATTAGGATTCTTTTGTATCACAATAACCAGTGAACAAAGATTTCCAATTGCCTTTATTCCAGCTCATACACACTGTCAGTGTCCAGACATTAATTGTAGTACTTCTGCCTGACTGAAGGTGGAATCCTCAGTTGATCCTCAACTAAACAAGTGGTCCAGGGACTTACAGCAGAAAGAACAACTTCCACCTGCAGCCTAGGTCTTGTCAGCATGAGAAGGGGTTGGTACTTTTATTACTTTCATGAGGACAGAAATCACCTGACACTGAAGCACTGAAGGACAGGTTTCCCTGTATGTTTTTGATAAATAGAGAAGAAAAAAAAGCAAGCAAGCATAATTTTGTGTTAAAGAAGGACTTTAAACATGGAGTTTGTAGAAAATATTACATTTTTTTCAACCTTATTATAGATTCAGAGTCACTCCTGGGTGAAAGGAAAGTGAGGAATGGGAAGATGGGCAAGCGAGAAATGGAAGACAGAGACCAGGCAGAGATACATGCGAGAGTTTATTGGTCAGAGCTTACAAATAAAGGCACATCTCTCCATAGACAGAGAGAGGCAAAACAGGCTTGGGTTCAGGACTTTTATGGGGCAGGCTCAGAGATTAGAGATGGGCGGCTCCTAATGTGGGTGGTAAAAGGTAGGGTTGGTATGAGGGAGTTGTGAGCCTTCCTCAGAAAGGCCCTTGGGAGGGAAAGTGAAATTTTTCTTAAAATGGTGGCTGTCATTTAAGATGGCCATCCCAGGTGCTAAGCAAGGACATTTTTTCTTTGTATTGGGCCCCTTAAGGGACAGCGGCATAGATCTAATCTTCCGTAGCTTCTTCCTGCTGGGAAGGGGCAGCATCTGGACCCTTGTTAGGGGTGTTGGGTGCCATTGAGGCAATGGTGATGGTCAGGTGGCGCCAGGTGATGCTGACTCCAGAGGGCCCAATTTTGGTGAGGGGTTGGAAGTCCTATAACAGAAGCTGGTTCACAGTTTGGTTAGAGATCCTTTGAATATGGTCTTGAATAAATCTAATGATGCAGGGGACAAGCATTAGCAAAAGGCCTATGACAAGGAGAGAGGTCAGAAAAGGAAGTGCCCACTGAAGAAGGGGGTTACTTAGCTGCCATCCTTCAGTTCCAATGGCAATGGGAAGCTTTGAGGTCTGAAGGATATTGGAGATAAAGGGGGCATTAGTAATTGAAGTTCCCTTGGTGGTAAGGAATCCATGCTCCTTCCAAATAGCAGAATGGGAGAGAAGTATGTGGAAAGCGTATTTAGAGTCAGCATAGACATTGAGGGAGGCTCCCTTTGCCACAGTGAAGGCTCTGATGAAGGCAACAAGTTCAGCCTGCTAATTGAATGTATTATTGGGGATGGGAGCCACTTCCGCAACCAAGGTTAGAGAGACTATGGCATACCCTGCCCAATGAACTCCTTCCTAAAGGAAGGAGGAGCCATCTGTGAACCATCTGTATATTGTGCGGAGTAAGGGGCCTTCCTATAGGTAGGAGGGATATGGAAGAAACTCCTCCAGAGTTTCAATGCATGAATGGGTAAGAAGAGAAGAATTGGAAGATTCCTGAGGAACTGGGAGGAGAGTAGCAGAATTTAAAGGTGAGCATGTGTGGAAAGTAAGACTGGGATCTTCTACCAGGGAATCCTGTAGAGATAAAAGGCAACAGGGAGGTAAGGAATGTAAGCCGTTGTAGGTAAGGAGTTCCTTTAGGTGATGGGGAGCCAGGATGATAAATGGGGCCCCAAAGGTGAATTTTTTTTTGACTCATTAATGAGTCAAGAGGCTGTAGCCAACATTTGTAGGCAAGTAGATTCAAGACCCTCCAATTAGGAGAGTTCTGGGTCTCTTGTTTGTCTAGAAGTAGGGCCTCTGGAGGAATCCAGAGTTTTAGTGGCAAGTAGAAGCTGGGCAGAGGAGCAAGAAGAGAAAAAGGAAGGCTTAGAATGGAGAAAGGAGAAAGCTCACACATCAGGGATTTTCTTCCATTTTCCTGAGCGCTCACAAAAGTTGTAAAGATTGGAAGGTTGAATTGGTGGTTGGGACTTTAGATCAGGAGCCAAATGGAGTGGGACTAAGTGGGTAAGGAGGCAGCCAAGAGGTGAGTCAGATGGGATTTGGAAGTTCCCCATGACGAGTTGGAGTCTGGAACTGAGAGAAGGGAATCACCCACTACTTCCATAGTCCTGGGCTTTGCCTATAGGGAGTCTTGGTTACCTGGCCAGGGCTTTCATGAGCTCTGCTAAGGAGCTGAGAACCAAGACCCAAGAGTGAACTCTCCAAGGGGAAGAAATTGGGAGTTTCCCATGGCGAGTTGGAGTGAACTCACCCAGGGGAAGAGATGGGTGAGAATCTTGGTGCTGGACCAAGATCTAAGTTCTAGAGAGGAGACTTGTAGAGTTGTGAGGAGCAGGGGAGGGGAAGGGTGAAGTCATTTACCCAAATGAGGCTGGAGTGTGGATAGAGAAGAGCAACAGGAGAATGGAAGAAGGTGTGTAGTAATTGTCCTGGGCCCTCAGGCCAGGATCCCAAAGCAGCTCAAATCCCCGGAGAGGAGAGCAAAGCTGATAGGAGCACGTAATGAAGTCACTGGCATCAATGAAAGAAAAGTGGCTCAGGACTAATCACACACCTGGGATAAGAAGTGGGTTTATTGTCAGAAGCCTGACAAGGCTGCTCTGCAAAAAGAGGGACAGCAGCAGCAAGGAGGGAGAGCGGGTATTGTGACTGGGTCAGAAAATGGAGAGGGCTTTTGAGACAGATGTGAATGGACTCACGGTGTGAGGAGATAGAAGGACTGGAAACATCCCAGATGGTAGGGTCCACCTTGGAAGGGGGTAATGGGAATGCACTGGCAGATGGAATAGGGGATGGTCCTAAGGTAAGGGTGAGGATCAGGGGAGCAGCAGGTGAGTTTGGATGGAAGCGTATATGAGGGGAGAAGGAAAGCGTAGCCACCAAGTTTGTGAGGATGTCCCTTCCTATAAAGGGAACAGGGCACTGTGGAATAAGCAAAAAGGAGTGGGTAAAAATTAGAGAGCCAAAAGCACTAACAAGGCTAGGTGTCTGTAAGGGTTGGTAGTAGGCCCCTAGAACTCCTTGAGGACTGAATATGTATCTCCCGGGGTATAGAAGGAAGGAGACAGGTCTACCTGAAATACGCAGAGTTACCCTAGGTTCCCATGGAGTGATGGTAGTGGTTGGGTGATGGGGACCTGGGCCTCGTCAGTCCTCTGTAGCCAGTTGTAAGATTTGGAAAGGAGAGCTAAAAGGGCTGGATAGCTGGGGGCTGCTATGGACTTGGGGACAGTCAACGGCCCATTGTCCCTCCTGATGGCATTTAGGACAAGAGCCCAGAGGATTTCGAGGCTTGAGACGTGAACAAGCCCAGTGACCCATTGACCACATTTAAAACAGGGTCTGGGCAGTCCTGGGGGACTCTTCCATGGGCCAGTGGAACCAGGGAAAGATGCTGAAGCCAGCCAGGTGACTTGAGTGAACATCTAATATTTCTGCTTCCAGGCCTTCTCGTCTTTCCTGTTCTGTTATACACCTTAAAGGCTACTCCCAGAACCTCAGCTTGGGGAGTTAGGTGCCCCCTCTCGAGGCACCTTAGTGAGGCTTTAATATTGGAGAAACTCTAGGAGAAAAAGTAGACCATTAGTAGTTGTCTCCCAACTGGAGTGTCAGGGTCAGATTAGTATATTGTAATAAAGCCTTGGTCAGGCGGTCTAAAAATGCTGAAGGTTTTCATTTTTATCTTGGATGACTTCCTGGAGCTTTTCATAATTGATAGCCTTATGGGCTGCCTTGCTAAGTCCTGCCATGAGACAAGTAATGAATTCCTTTCTACTAGTTACTCCTCCAGGCAAATTGTAATCCCAATTGGGGTCCCAATCAGGAACTGCTTCAAAGCCAATTGGATGGGCAGGGGAAGTCTGATGTACCTCATCTGCATACTTTCTAGCTTGCTCCCAAACTTGCCTGGGCTCCTCAGGCAGGAGGACATCAAAGGTGGAGGGGCCGAGGGGACAGTTGCTACAGAGGCTTCATTAGAAAGAGAATTATGGTGTGGCGGGAGCTCATCTGCTGGGTCTAAGGAGGAGTCCTGGGTAGAATCTTTTGTCCCCTTGGAATCAGGCATAGGGAAGGAGAGAGCTAAGAGAACTTGTGCAGGAGAGCAAGAGTTGCAGAGAGAGGGCTTAGAACAAAGAGGAGAAAGCCTGAACGAATGATATCTCTTTCCATTTTACCGAATGTTCACAATAGTTTAAAAGATCCCTGATATATTGGGATCTACAGGGCCATAAAGAGGCCATTTAGAGTCCAAAGGGTATTGAGGACAGATCTGATTGCACAAATGAATAAGTTTTTAGGGTTTAGGTCCAGGGTGAGAGAGAGAGACCCTAGGTTAGCCAGGAGGCAGCCTAGAGGACTATGGGAAGGAATGAATGAGGAGCCGCCCATGGTGAGATACAGGAGGTGAGTTTAGAGTTGGGCGTCACCCAGTCTCTAGTGTCACCCAGTCAAGAGGACTGGTTATGCTCAGGGGGTTGTCACCACTGCTGGGTAAGCGTCAGAGGCAGGACCTGTAGAAGTACTTGGGCACCTGGCTGGGACTACATAGGGGCAAAAACCATAGAGATTAAACCAAGGCCAAGAGATAGTCTCACCAGGAACAACTCCCAATCACCCTTGGTGGTTTTTCTCAAAACCCAAGACCCAAATAAAAGACCACCTATAGACTCTGTCAACAGTAGGGATCAGCCACAGCTGTAAAAGCTGTGGCTGTGGGTGCCCTGACCACACAGTAACCCTGGGAGTGCCAAACGAAAGATCAACAGTCACTTCCAGGGACCTGTAGGTTGTTTAGGTTGACCAGAGACAGGGGTCTTACCTGAAATAGTGGTGGGTGCAGAGAGGGTATTTGGCAGAATGGAGGGCCTGCTCCCATAATGGAATTCAGATAGGGGCCCGGAGGCAGTCAGTGACCCTTTAAGAGAGGAATGGGCACACCAGGGAACCCAATCCTGGGTTTTGGCACCAATGAAAGGAAAGTGAGGAACCAGAAGACAGGCAAGCAAGAGAAGAAAGACAGAGACGAGGCAGAGATACACGCGAGAGTTTATTGGTCAGAGCTGACAAATAAAAGCACATCTCTCCATAGATGGAGAGAGGCAAAACAGGCTTGGGGTTTAGGACTTTTATGAGGCAAGCTCAGGGATTAGAGCTGGGCGAGCCCTAATGGGGGTGGTTAAGGGTGGAGTTGGTATGAGGGAGTGGTGAGCCTCTCTCAGAAAGGCCCTTGGGCAGGAAAGTGAAATCTTTCTTAAAATGGGGGCTGTCATTTAAGATGGCCATCCAGATGCTAAGCAAGGACCTTATACTGGGAAGAAGCACATGGGTCTCAGGTTGTTTTGAAGTGAGGGAAAACATTTTTAAATTATCTTTAAACTCTTTGCTCTGCCTCTGAGCTACACCCCCACTTGATGTTCTTATCTCAACCTATATTCTTAATTTAATATGAGTAGTGATAAAATCAATTATATTAACTTTTATATAAGATAATTGGTCAGTACTTGGTCCAAGCCTTTCCCTTTCATTTTCCAAATGATTTGATTCACTATATTCTGGGCTAAATATATTGTACAATATATTTTACTTATTCATTTTAACTTTAATAACTCAAGTATTGGGAGATGTTGGTCACAGGTACAGAGTTCAAGTTAGGAGAAAAAGGTTTAGCGATCTGTTGCACTGCATTGTAACGATATAATAATGTTAAACTTTACATCTCATTTAACTGGATTTTACGGGAGTTTCTTGGCAGTAAGTACTATTAGCAAAAATACCGCTAAGATTTATCAAGCTTTGGTTATGTGTACTTAGTATTCGATACTTTACCTGTATTATTGCACTTAAAATTACTATAGGCCCACAACTTGGGTACAATTATCATCTCTATTTTACAAATGAGAAAAGTAAAAATGAGAGCAGATAAGAAACTTAACCAAGATCGCACAGTAACTGGCAGAGTGAGTAAGTGAACACAATTCTAATAGCTGGGTCTATTTTTATAAGCACGAAGTTACAATACACTGAGAGGAAGAACGGAAGTCATATGGCACCCCAATTGTAGTAAAGCACTGAAAATATTTTATTTTCTTTCACAAAGAATATATAATAAATCCTTTAGGATGAATTTTGTTTACTATTTGTCTCTGTCTGTAACTATGTGATTGCAGGCATCCGATGGAAGCCAAAAAATTCAGCCAAATAGCTAAGCGCCTACTGGACTCAACACTTAGACACTTTAGTGACCAAGGAGATTTTTACTGTGGCATCCTGGCATCTTAGAGTCAAATTCCAAGCTAAACAGTTTTAGAACTAAAGATGACATTCTGTAGGACTGCAATGATCATATTTTCTAGTTTAAAACAGAAACACACAAGCTGATAAATGTGTGCTGTGTGCAAAGGAGAGTTAACTGAGCAATTAGAAACTTTGTCTAACCACTCATAGGCCCTGTACAACTTATGGTCCCTGTGTCAATGTACAGGAGAAAGAGACCTCAAAATAGAGAAGGAATGACCTTTTTCATGTACCCAAAGTCTTTTTAGAGCTGGCCAAACATCATCTATACAGAACTCAAACACTTTCAATGTTCAGCTAACAACCATGTAGGAATCATTCCCTTCCAACAAAGTAGAAGCTCTGTGGAAGGCTCTGCTCCTGTTTCCCAGCATTTGCTCAGTCAATATTCTCAAGGCACACACACCACCTAAGCAAGTACCAAGATTTTATTTAGAGAAAAATACTACTTAAGAGTAACCAAGGAGACAGATTTAATTTCAGTTATCCAGCACCTATCCTACCCAACTACCCAAATGAACTCTACAATATTTTTCTGGAATCAGTTTGGAAAGATCATGCTATTTGGGGGTGGGGGTCTGTCTCTNAAAGAAAGAAAGAAAGAAAGAAAGAAAGAAAGAAAGAAAGAAAGAAAGAAAGAAAGAAAGAAAGAAAGAAAGAAAGAAAGAAAGAAAGAAAGAAAGAAAGGAAGGTTCATCAAACTGAAATATATATTTAAAGTGCTATTAATTCACTATCAGTATGGTAGTCAAAAAGTTTTTGGTAATAGTAGTGATAAATTTGTACTTAACTATGTATAGCACCTAACCAATTTTTTTCTCTTACCATTAGCACATGTTTTTAAGAAAACTGGCCAAGCTGTGAATTTGGTGTTTACTATTTAAGCAGGTGAGTACCAGGCTCTAATTTGGTTTACATTCTCTAATGTCATCAGGGAGCAAATCGTTTCATCTACTATTACCCAGTTGGCATAAACATCATGCACTGCTAAGTTCAACA
The DNA here is from genome assembly GCF_001458135.2 of Marmota marmota marmota. Taxonomy (NCBI): domain Eukaryota; kingdom Metazoa; phylum Chordata; class Mammalia; order Rodentia; family Sciuridae; genus Marmota; species Marmota marmota. The sequence goes on along the minus strand of NW_025999968.1, from coordinate 7,049,751 downwards.
GGGGAATACATTACATCCATATTCCCCTGAGAAATAAAACCAGAAATAATCTAAATAGGTACCTTACCATGGATGCTCCAGAAGCCCAGATGTGGGATTAGGAAAAGGATCCCAAATAATTTCCCAATTCTACACATGGCTGGCGATGTCTTCATTCCCCTGCGTATCAGTGACAGAAGAACTGCTCAAGCAGAAGGCTTCTTTTCTCCCCTGAATTCCTCAGAGATGGATCAGGTTATCTACCCCAGCAGCATCTGAGAATTAAAGAGGAGAACACCAGGGAGAAGACAGTAGGAAGAGCCTGAATGATTCTGTGAAACAAAGTGAGCAGAGTCTTTGTGGTTTTGCTTCTTGTTAAATTGGCTGTTCACTTTCAAACACTGCTCTGCAAAGCAACTCAGTCCTTAGCTTCTCCTTCCGTTCTGCCACCCTTCTTGCCCCACCTTGAGTCTTTTTTTGTTTTTCAAAGTGAAATGAACAATTAAACTCTAAAGACATCTAAATTGTTGCAATCTTTAGGTAGAGGTTTTAATCAAATCAAGGTCAGGAAATTCATGGTAAAAGTACCTATGGGAGGTAGACATTCTCTCCCTTTTCACAGCTTGTGATTATGAAACTTCTTTTATGTAAAAGATCTTAAACTCCGGCCCCCTCACAAACATCATGTCACGGTAAGATGAGACTGATTATTATCATGAAAACAATAAGCACTTATCTGAGGTTATGGAGAAAATGAGAGACAGGATACATTTCCTCAACAGAAGAGGGAAGGGCCTCTGTCTTTAATCTGCAGATACATATCAATGGAACAAAATCATGGTTATTATGGGCTATATGTTCTTTCTAAATATATTAAAGTTCCGGACAAAATGAGATCTTGAATATCAATTAAAGGAAACTTTCATTTTCAGCAATCTTAATGCGGTTGCTATCTGGATGAAGTATCATAGAAATGGTACAGGAAGAAATGAAAAATTTCAAAATCAGTTTAGGGTTACTGTGAGTCTGTTAAAAATTAGTGTACTTGATAACCACAGGAGATATTCAAATTTGCCATCATTTGAGATTTTAATTGAATGATCTTGCTTTGTGGCCCTTGTCCACCTGTACTCATTGACAGAAGTTGATTTTGCAAATCTTTCCCACAGAGGCTGGTGATGTGCTCCCAAGGCCAAACTTCAATGGCTTTTAGTACATAAGGTTAAAAACTGTTGTGTATTCATTCATTCAAACATAACATGCAGTGGTTGGAGATACAAAGATGGATGTGTTACTGCTCCTAATTTTAAATAATTTGGTCAATTGGTATTGTAACCTCTTTACATCAACATTTAATGTTAGCACTTAAATTCACATGCATTTCCACCATGCATAGTACAATATAGAGTAACTGTACATAGCCTTTAGTACTTCCATTACCGACAAGTGTATGGTTTGGATTTGAAATGTTGAAGGCTTGATCCCCAATGCAGCAATGTCCCCACTGCAGAGGTAGAAATTTAGGGATGTGATTGGACAATGCATTAATCTATTGATAGCTGAATGGACTACCAGGACGTGGTGGAAGCTGTGGGAGTGATAAATGTTAGAGAAAGTAGGTCACTAGGGATGTGCTTTGGAAGGGTATCTCTTATCCCCTGCCCCTTGCTGCTTCCCAGCTATTATGAGCTGAGTAACCTTTCTCTACCATGCCCTACCGCTATGATGTTTCTGCCTCACTTCAGGCCCAAAGCAATGGAGCCAGCTGATCATACAGCAGAAACCCATGAAACTGTAAGACAAAATAAAATTCTCCTCTTCTTAAGTTGTTGTTTTCAGGAATTCGGCACAGTGACAAAAAGCTGTCTTACACATCAAGTCAACATCCTGGAATGTATTTATGCAGCACTTGAACACCTCCTTCCTTTTCTTGTGCCCAGGATAAAGTGTAAACTTCCTGTGGCAGCTGGAGAAAGTTTCGTTGTTTCCTTAAAATGGTCCTAGAAACCAAAAGCCATAAACCATAAGCCACAGAGCTCAGGATATTATCCAAAACCAGAGAGAAGACACATTCACTTTGTTTATCTCAATTCAAAGTCTTCACAATTCACTATTTTAAAAAATGTTTTTTATATAAAGGAGTCGATAGAAATTAGATAAGATTTGAAAACAATTTAATGTACCAGCTATTGTGTGTCTTAAAAGATATTTATTTTAATAGCTTTATCTGTGTGACTGGCTCTTTATCTCTCCATAGTTGGAATCCTGAGAGACCAACTAGATGAAAATTGCCTCAGAATCCAACTGCTATCTCTATTCTGGTAAGGAAAAAATTTTTTAAAAAAGCTAAATTCAGAAGTTTTTCTTTTTTTTTTTTTAGCTCAGTAATAAGTCAAATTATTCTTAAGTTTATACCTTATCTGTTAATGAGACATATCTAGTAATTAAACTTCTGCCTTGACCCCTTTCCTATCATTAGATGACCAAATTATAACTTTCATTTAAATGTACAAATTTAGAGAGTTTACAGCATTCTTAAAAGTGATTGTATTGTGTGTCCAAAACAAATTTTAAAGCACAAACTTCTTGCCAATTTTATACTGAAAGACAAAAGGCAAAATTGAATTTGATGTTTTCAAATTCTCTTTACTAACGTCTCAGTAGCTACCCAAAGAGCAAATTTTTCAGTTCATTTATAGACTCAACTATTTTTATGAATCATGAAGCAGTTGTGCTTTCTGAAAGATGCCCCATCCTCCAGTGATCAGAGAATCAGCAATCACAAAACAAGATGCAAGGTCCTCGAGAGGTCTTGCTACCAATGACAGACAGCATTGACCCCAGTGAGATGAATTATAATCCAATTTTTTAAATTCCTCCCAAAACGTTCCATACTTTCTATCAGAAATAAAGTTCAGCATTTAAAACCTCTGCCATTCTGCTTCGTGCACTCTCTGCACTAATATTATTGTTAGCAATGGTTTCTATAAATTAGTATACTTTATAATCAATATGGGCACTTTTTATAAAATGTGCCCAGATTGATTATATGGGTCCTACTCATACTCATTGAGTCAAAATCTCACAAAGTGGATGCAGAGATCCATATTTTATTTAAAAAAAAATCCAAAGGTGATTCTGATACAGTGGCTTAAATGGATATTTGGAAGCCAATTATGAATTAGTGGGGAGCATGACTATTTTTGGGGGGGATCCTGAAGATTTAGCCCAGAGTACTTTACCACTTAGCTACATTCCTCAGCCCTTTTTTATTTTGAGACAGGGTCTCCCTAAGTTGCTTAGGGCCTTGCTAAACTGCTGAGGCTAACCCTGAACTTGAAATCCTCCTATCTCAGGCTTCTGGGTTGCAGGGATTACAGATGTATGCCACCATACCTGGGTAGGAAGATGAATTTTAGAGTCACAAAAGATGTGGCATAATGCTTTCGCTACTTACTAGTTGTACACAGATTGTTATAAAATTCTTAAGATTCCATAGTAGACACAGAGATGTACCACAAATACCCCCTTTAAGGATTATTTGCTCTTAGCTGTGAAGAATGCAATCAGTGGATAACTTTCCATTATTAATTCCCTTAGGGTCTTCTCAGTTGGTACCCACCTTGTCCAAGGTCATCCTTTCCCATGAAAGTGTACAGCCAGTGATGAAGCAAGCAAAGCGTACAAAGAGCTGACATGGAATGCCAGTGCGCGATACTTATCATTCTCAATGAAGTTGATCAAGACTATGTCAGGCAGCATCCCAGTTTAATTTCTTCCTCTATTCAATTTCCCTTCTTTTCTTTTCTTTTCACAGGTGTTGATTCCTAATATATCTCAGTATCTTCTTCCAGAGAATCAAACCTGCTCCATATCTCAATTTCTGGTTCTGTAGCACAACACCTATCTGTTATGTTGGTTAACTGAGGTGATACATGAAAATGATCAGTAAATTGCACATATAACTATTCTAAAACCAAAGGTGAGGTTTCATTTGGAGAAGGTAGGTACCAAGTCCCATACTAATAAGCCAAAAAGTATTTATGGTGTCACAAGTTGAAAATGTGTATTTGCTAATGAGACTCATCATTATGTAGAGATTGAGACTCAAAGTGTCATAATAGGGTTTTTTTTTTTTTTGAGGGGGGGAATAGTAACTTTTTTTGCTTGTTCTTTTTTAGTTATTTCATAATAAGTCTTTGATAAGCACAGGAATGGGGCAAATTCAAGATGGTTGAATTATAAAAGTGTTCACAAAGATGGATCAGCTATGCAGGTAAGTCCCAGAACTGAAGGGCAAATAAAGCAATGCTTTATTTGAGGAAAGTGAAGCAGGAGGCATCACAATTTCAGAGTTATAGTAACAATAATGACACGTATTGGCACCAAAACAGGCAAGAAGACCAATGGAACAGAATAGAAGACAAACAAATACAAAAAAAAAAATGCAGTTACCTCATACTAGACAAAGATGCCAATAAAATACACTGGAGAAAAGAGAGCCTCTTTAACAAATGGTGCTTGGAAAACCATATGTAGAAGAATGAAATTTAACCCCTATCTCTCACTCTACACAAAACTCAGCTCAAAGTGGGTCAAGGACCTAGATAACAGACCAGAAACCATGCACATACTAGAAGAAAAGTTAGGCCCCACACTCCAACATATCCACTCAGGAACTGACTTCCTTAATAAGACCCTTGAAGTGCAAGAAGTAAAATTAATAATCAATAAATGGATGGCATCAAACTGAAAAGTTTCTTCACAGCAAAGGAAACAATCAAGAATGTGTACATGAAGAGAGATCCTATAGAATGTGAGAAAATGTTTGCTAGTTACTATTCTGGCAGAGGATTAAAGTCCAGAATATATAAAGAACTCAAAAAACTTAACAGCAAAAGAAACCAAATAACCCAATCAATAAATGGCAAAAGAACTGAGCAGACATTTCTCAAAAGAAAAAATATGAATAGTCAATAAATATATGGAAAAGTGTTCAAAATCTCTAGCAATTAAATTAAAACTTCACCGAGATTCCATCTCACACAAGTCAGAATGGCATTTATCAAGACTACAGCTAACAGTAAATGTTGGCTAGGATGTGAGCAAAAGGGTACACTTAAACATTGCTGGTGAGACTGCAAATTGATGCAACCACTCTGGAAAGCAGTATGGAGATTCCTCAAAAATCTTGGAATCGAACCACCATTGGACCCAGTTATCCCACTCCTCAGCATATATACAAAGGAGTTAAAATCAGCATACTACAGTGATGCAGCCACATCAATGTTTAAAGCAGCTCAATGCATAATAGCTAAGCTATTAACCAACTTAGATGTCCTTCAATAGATGAATGGATAAAGAAAATTTAATATATATGTACACAGAGATTATTACTCAGTCATAAAGAAGAATGAAATAATGACATCTGCCAGCAAAATGAATGGATCTGGAGACTATCATGCTAAGTGAAGCAAGCCACTCCCCAAACCAAAGGTTGAATGTTTTCTCTGATAGGTGGAAGCTAACCCACAATAAGGGGGTGCAGTTAGGGGAAGAATAGAAGTGTAGTAGATTAAACAATGGGGAATGGAGGAAAGGGAGGGGGAATAAGCACAGTAAAGACAGCAGAATAAATCTGACATAATTGTCCCACTTACATATATGAAAACAACACAGTGAATCCCACCATCATGTACATCCGTAAGAATGGAACTCTAACTAGAATAAGATATATAATGATATCAAAATGGATTCTGCTGTCATGTATAACTAAAAAGAACCAACTAAAAAAAAAAAAAAAAAAAACTG
>NW_025999968.1:7017055-7043941 GCF_001458135.2 Marmota marmota marmota | reverse complement strand
ATATATACATATATATATATATATATATATATATGGTTTGATTTTGTTTGTGGGCTGATCACACAATCCAGGGGCTTCCACATGTCACACATACATACGTATACATGCATATATATGTATATTTGTATATTTACATATGTATTTATATATATGTATATACACATTTATTATTATAATCCTCATATTTGCAATAGTAAACAGGAATACACCTACCTGGAAGACTGATATTAATGTTAGAGACACAAATTAGCATTTCAAGCTAGCATACAATAAATTACCTATCACAGTGTCTGACACGAGACCAGGATCCTAATAAATGCATTTTTCTTTCTTTTATTCAGTAAGAAAAGTTGAGAGTTTCTAGATATTCTTTATTTGTAAAAAAAAAAAAAAAATCTTTGAAGAAAATTTTATAAATATTCCTTGAAGCATGAGCATAGAGAAACTTGACTTCTCGTGTATCAGATGCATCTGAGTGAATTACATTTACTATGTGCTAACATTTTTGTGCCATTGTATATGTTTACCTCATTGCTTTCTTTATGATACCAATGTATAGATGGATTCATGACTGCTTTGCAAATTGTCTTGTCTTTTAATTTTATAGATGTGTACAGCTTTTGATGTGTCTAAAGTCTGATATATCAGCAAAAATTAGGGTCTGAAGCCATGAAATGGTTCTTCCAGGAGGAACTGAATAGACAACCTAGCCTAGTAATTGGAGGATTTACAATTTCAGGCACTGTAATTGACTAGAGGCCTCAGTTTCTACACTCTGAAAATTCATTACCTGACTTGTGCTGAGGCCATGCTTCCCAGCCACTGGCGGATGACAAGAGAAATAAGGAGGCAGCCTCATTTCTGGGAGACAAAAGATCCTCTGATGGAATGACTTGGCTTAAGAATTCCCTATGGCCTTGCCAGTCCTTCTTAGGGTACACAGCAGTCTAGGATCCTTTCACTCAATCTACTTCCTGTTTTCCTTGACTCAGAATGAACCTTGCACTGGGTCTAATAATTTTCCTACTTCCCCATTTTTTTCTCAGAGGAATTTCCTGTAATCAAATCCTTGCACATTTGATTCTCTCTTCACATCTGCTTCTTGGAGAACCCAATCCAAAGCTATCATTTGGTACTGTTATGACAATACCGAATACTAAGGGCTTTTTTTCTTCTTTTTCTTCTTCTCTTCCTCCCTCCCTTCCTGAATATAAAAGTTTTTCAATTTTGTTTTCTCTTACCATAGATCAACAGGTAATATTTTTCAAAGCAGGAATGTACAGGAAGTAGGAAGACATGAAAACCAGTTAGTAGAAATTGTAGGATTAAATTAATCAATTTGAGAGAAACCAAAGTTCGGCCAGAGTAAAAAACAAGCCCAGAAAATAGACAACAACATGGAGAATTCACATTCTTTTAACCATAAACATGAAGGTACTAAGAGCAAGGTAGCATTTGAACCAAATAAAGTAAAAGGCTTTTTTAGAGCTACAGTGCATATGCTCCACTCAGATTTGTCTTCGTATGGAGTCCCTTCCTTATAGTGAGAAAAAGAACACGTAAATGAAGCAAAATAGAATGGAGTAAGCTTCTTTCTTTCTTTCTTTCTTTCTCTTACTCCCCCCACCCTCTTTCTTTCTTAGTGGAAAGAAAGAGCTTGCTTTCTCTTCCCCCCCCCCCACCTCTTTCTCATCCCCCCCCACCTCTTTCTCTCTCTCTTACTCTTTCTTTCTGCTAAGATCAAAGAAAGAATTTGGGAGAAGTTTGTGCATAATGATAAACATACATTAAATCCTACATTACAGGCACAGGTACAATTACCATGAAGGTCACAAAGCTAGAGCAGCTCCTGGGTGCCCAGCTATGCCAGTCTTATTAGTTGCCCAATAAATAGGAGATTCAAAAATGAGGGGCCCCAATGAGGGGGCCCAGGAAGCAACAGAAGCAGGGAGGATCCCAGGGATCAACCCAGTCCAGCAACCATTTGCCATTCAACAACTAATTCAGAAATGCAGTGTTTCATATTTTAACATTAGGTAGAGAGAGCCAAAGCAATGACAACTGCAGGAATTTCCACCCTGTTTATCCCTCTGAGGCTGGTTGGAGTCAGAGTCTACAAACCCACACAGTCATATCTAAATTATCAAGTATAGCAGTTGAAATACGCATTCAGAAAGCCCAGGTCTGGGAGACGCATGTTTTTCACATCTGTTCCACTTCCTTATTCAATCACCCTCCCTGCCCTTATGGTAGGAAGTGCTCCAACTAAAAACACATGCTTGGGAGTAGCATAGATTTAAATAGCTGAAGCATATTCTATCTTATGATTTTATCACAATTTACTTAGTCACTTTCCTATTTTAGGATATTTAGGTGTTTCCTTTTTTTTTTTTTTTTTTTTTTTTTACATAAAGACAACATTTTCTCTCTGTTCTATTTTGGAGGATTTCCCAAAAGCGGAGTTGAAGAGATGAACATTTTTTAATGTTCTTGATACCTAGGGCTATACAACTCCTGAGAAAGACCAATGTTCATTCTTCCAGGTAATTTATAAGAGTACATGAATTTATTTAATTGCACTGTTACTACTGAGATTATCTTGTTATGATCATCATAATCTTAAAAGTAAAACATTCTATTTATTTGGGGGATTTTATGCCTGATGAAAAGGAATAGATTTAGGGGTGTTTCACTTTGTGAATTTGTGTTCATGCACAATTAACTCTCAAAACATTGGATTCTTAGTGCTTTTCTTACTATCTTTTAGCGATAATATTTTATATATTGAATATTTAAAACCCTTGTCACCTTGTGTGTTATATTTCAGCATAATTTGTTTTTTCCTTTTAACATATTAACAGTAATTTTTTATTTACAGAAGTTTTATTTAAAGTAGTCATATCTATCAATTTCCATTGCTTTTAAGCTAGAAAAATCCTTTCCTGGATGATTTCTAATCCAGAAGTCCAGGTCAGTGTGGCAGGCTGAATCACAGACTCTCAAATGTGTTCACATCCTAAACCTAGGTCCCTTGAGCCCCTGCCACCTATACTCTGCCCAGACAGATATCTTGAGTCTATCTAACAGCTGGGAAGGCAATTCTTAATCTGATCTTTATCGGTGAGCTAGTTCCCACTGTCAGGCACAGAACTTTTATGACTTGTTTGAAGAACTTGGGGGTCAAAACTTTATTTCTTTCTAAGGCAGTTGATTTTTTTTTAAACTGACTTTATTTTCTAGGGTACTTTTAGCCTTCACAGCAAAATTTAGGGGAAGTACAGAGTTCCCACATAGTCCCTTTACCCACACATGCACAGCCTCCTCCAGCAGCAACATAGGCACCAGGTGGTTAATTTGTCACAATTGATTTGTACACTGATACAGCAGCAGCAGCACCCAAAACTCATAGTTAACATTAGGGTTCATATTTGGTACTGTGTATTCTACTGGTTTTGACAAATATATTGTGACATTTATTCACCATTACGTTATCATAAAAAAGAGTTTAACTGTCCTAAAAATCCCCTATGCTCTGCCTATTCATCCCTCTCTCTTCTTTAATCCCTGACAACCTGTCTCAACAGTTTCATTTTTACCAGGATGTCATATAGTTAGAATTATCTATAGTCCTCTCAAATTGGTTTATTTACTGATGGACATCTTGGTTGCTTCTAGACTTGGGCGATCATGAACAAGCTGCTATAAACATCTGTATGCATATCATATACATGTAAATTTCTGATTCTTTTGAGAAAATACCACAGTTGAATTTTTTACCTGTGCAAAATTCCAAACTAATGAAGGTTCAGTTGACTTAGGTTATAGGCCATAGATTCATGGGCTTTCTTTAGCCAAGTGCTATTTTCTTTTACTTCTAGTTTGTCTGTATCATGCAGGACTTTTCTGAAAGTACTAAGAGTCAGCTTATACACACTATTACTTTGAATTTTTATTAGCTTCATACTACCAATGAAATACTTGAAGCAACTCACTAATAATGAGAAAAGGTTTATTTAACTAATAATTCCAGTCCAGGACCAGGAGACCGACCCTATGGCTCTAGGCCTCAGGTGCCAGCTGGTAATTGTGAGAAATACACGTCATAGCAAACCACTCACATGAACTCACATGAACCAGAATGCAGTCTGACTGGGAACTAGGGCCCCATAAACCCTTCCACGGGAATTTCCCCAAATGGCCCATTGTTATTAGGCCCCACCCTTTAAAGCCCCACAGCACCTCCTAATACCAACACCATAACATGGTGCTAATATCTTGGCTAGTGTTACAAGCTTAGTTAGCATGGGTTTTGCCATCCAAGGATTATTTGACATCACAAAATTAGGCTCAGCAGCTTTTCAATCAGTGTTTCCAATCTAAACACTTAATATTTTTCTCCCTACTTCCTTCATGGAATCAAAGCCACTATTTAGTTGTGATGTTCTCTATACAATCCTGGCAAAAATAACTCTATTTCAGATAACAGAATCAACTCTGCCTACTTGAGTCAAAAAAGGATTTAGTTCAAATTTCTTAAATTCCTCTTATCATGTAGCTTGTAAGCTAAGAGGAATTAGAGAAGAAGATATGTTCAATTATCCAAAAAGATTGCTTTAGCAAAATTCATGCTGTTGCCACTCTGCTCAGTATCTCGGAAGCCAGAATAGAATGTCATCACTACTTTAAAAAAAAAAGTCCTCTTTTATCCATAGTTTTATTTTTCTGTGATTTCACATACCTACAATTAATTGCAATCCAAACATATTAAATGGAAAATTCCAGGAATAAGTAAAAAGATTTAAATTGCATGCCATGTGAGTAGCATGGTGAAATTTCATACCATTTAATTCCACCATCCCACTAAGAGTTGGAATTTGTTTGTCCGGCCTATCCATGCCATGCATGGTTACCTACCTATTCATCACTTTGTAGCCATCTCTGTTATAGGATCAACTGTTATGGTACTACAATGTTTGTGCTCAAGTAACTGTTTTATTTAATAATGTCCCCAAAGTATAAGAACAGTGATGCTGGCAATTCAGACATGCCAAAGAGAAGTCCTCAAGTACTTCCTTTAAGTAAAAAGATGAAAATCCTCAACTTAATAAAGAAAAAGATTGTATACTACAGTTACCAAGATCTATAAGATCCATAGCAAGAACAAATCTGTTCATGAAATTGTGAAGGAGAAAAGAGATTTATACTAATTTTACTTTTGCATCTCCAACTGCAAATTATGAGCACAGTGCAAGTGCTTAGTTAAGATGGAAAAGACATTAAATCTAAATGTATATGTATAGGAAAGATCATGGTATACATGAGAGTTGGTACCATCCACAGTTTCAGGCATCCACCGGGGTTCTTGAAACATCTCCTGTGGATAAGGGAGGATTACGGTACCTTCATGTCAATGCTTGTCAGAAAACTCATGTGGTGTCTGCTTCATGATTTTCATTTCCATATGCCAAGCCTCACCTTGGTGTGTTTTCAGAAGCTGTGACATGATGAATCCTAACTTCCAGACTTCTGGAAGAGGTAGATAGAGGGGTGACTCTCAAATGTTAGAAAATATTTTTGCTTATCACAACTCGGGTGAGGATGATCTGAGCAACTGGAAGAGAAGAGAGGAATGTTGCTAACTATCCAATAATGCACAGGACAGACCTCACAACAAAGAATTATCCAGTTCCAAATGTCAATAACACAAGATTGAGAAATCATGGGATAAAGTGAGCCAATCTGGAAAATGTACTTACAGGTTCCTTCTTAGATTGATAGACTCTGGTGGCAGGGGGACCCTAAGATTCATTTTTGGAGATAATAAGCAGAGTTCTGGATTTTAGAGTCTTATTCTAAATACTGAAGACCTACTCTGATATGCATAAAACTCTCTTTTAAAAAGTTTTATAAGAAAAATAAGCACTACATACTGGAACTACCCAAGTTTTAGACTTCTACCCCACTTTAGCAAATCACTGCATCTCTGCATCTTGGAACTGAAACTTGCTATAAATATAAATATCTCTTTTCCAATTCAATCTTAAAGAATTTGACAAACGCCTACATTATTCTATCACTAAAGGTATCCCAAGTTCTTTTTTATATTGAGGTCCCCAGAAGTGAGTTCCAATTTGAGGACTTTAGTATAAATTGTTTATTTGGAGATATTTTCAACACAGTACGGAAATGAAAACATCAGACAGGAAAGGGAAGGCAATTAATCATTGGTTTGTTTTCTAGGTATAGATTAGGCATGAAATGTCTACCTATAAGACAGTAAAAGCTAATATTTAACACATGCCTCAGGTATCCCACTCAAAATCTATTAGGTTCATCATTCTCCTGTAACAAACTCTCACCAATGTGGTTTACAATAACACATTGTGGTTTAAAATAACACATTTATTACTTTGCAGTTCTGGAGGTCTGAAGTCTAGAATGGATCATACTGAGCTATGATCTATGTGACTACAGGGCTGCCACTGAAGACCCTGCAGGAGAATACTTCATAGTCTTCTCAGTTTCTAGAGACCACCTGCATTTTGCGTCAGGGGTCCCCTTCCTCCACCTGCAAAGCCAGCAGCAAAGCATCTTTCTCTTTGACCATGATCTCCTTCTTTCACTTAGAAGGACTCATGTAATAATATTAAGGCCATCTGAACAATGCAGGACAGTCTTCCATATTAACATCATCACTTAATTATAACTTCAAAGTTTCTTTTACCATGTAAAATAACATTCAGATTTTGGAGGATAGGGATATAATCTTTGGGCACACCATTATGCTGTACTGTATACATCTACTATTTATTTGTTGAAGAGATTCCAGGAGGAGAATTTGAACTTCAATCTGTGCTCAGGCTAAGTAGGCTCTGTTTGCTAGGGAAAACTCATAGGCAAAGAAATGCAGGTACTGTCAATTAGAATTGGGGCAGTGCTCAAAAAGTGGTGAGGGTGAGGAATGTAGGCATGAGTCAGATACTGCTATGGTTTAGATATTAGGTGTCCCTCAAATGCTCATGTGTGGGACAATAAACAAAGTTTAGAGGTGAAATGATTGGGCTGTGATAGTCTTAACCCAAACAGTGAATCAATCCCCTGACAGGGATTAGCTGAATAGTAACTGCAGGCTGGTAGGGCACGGTTGGAGGAGTTGGGTAATTGGGAGTGTGTCTTTGGGGTATATTGGGCTTAGTCTCTCTGTGTTTCCTGGTGGCCATGTCCCGAAGCAACTTTCCTCTGCCATACTCTTCCACCATGGTATACTCCCTCACCTCTAACCCCGAGGAATGGAGTTGGCCATCTATGGACTGGGACATGTGAAACCTTAAGTCCCCAAATAAACTTTTCTTCCTCTAATTGTTCTTGTCAGGTCTTTTGGTCACAGCAGTTAAAAAGCTGATGGAAACAGATATAATCTGCTCCAAATCCTCCTGATATAAGTCAATACTTGGAGGGTACAGACAATCTTATTTACTCTTTGTTTGTTTTAAAAGGGAAGAAAAAAAGGGAAGGGGTGAGAAAGGATAAAAATTATAGAACCTATACAAAAGATATTGTTTATATATAAGAAAAGGTTCATATTAAGGTGGAAGAGGGACACAGAGTTCCAAAAGCAAGACAACATATTTTTAATCCTGTAAAAAAAAAAAAAAAGAGAAACAACTGAAAAATTTTATGGATCTTCCTCCCTTTGAAAAAGATTTATTAAAAGGAACATACCATATTTTTGGAAACTTCATGATATGATTTAAGAGTTCATTGTTATTAAAGGAAGTTTAAGGAAGATGGTGATAGCAGTGGCATTTCTTTTTAATTTTACCAAATCCTTGAATAAAAACAAATGGAAACTGTATAGAAAGATGAGAAATACATAAATAACATTTACAAAAAAATACACACCCTATTTCACCACATAATAATTGCAGATTTTATGCCAATTTTTTTAAAGTGGGGTGTGATTGTTATGTGAGCTTTCAAAAAATGTGCCCATATTACTTAAAAATCATTTATTACTAAACCATTTTTGGTGGAAGATATGGATGCATGGAGTGTTCAGGGATGTACATTAGCAGGGCAACAATTATGGGGTGAAATACCATAACAATGTTCTCCACAGAGCACAGAAGACAAGTGAATGAGGACAAACTTCCAACAGCAGAAGTCTGCAAGCATCAGCCTTTGCGCAAAAGAAAGCAGCCAGAGGGCAGCAATCACACAGATTGGAGAACAGGACAACCCCAAACAGCCAAGAGGAACTCACTGGAGAATATTGTGGGTAAATCGCAACAGCAATTAAACCAGGGTGGCTGTGCCCACTCCCTTAGCAGGAAATCACAGGAGACTGCTGTAAGAAGGAAAGAGGCTGGGAAAGATTAGTCTGTGTGAACTTTCAAAATTGAGCCACTTGGCTTCTTGCAGGGCAGGACCCTACACTGAGTAGAAATTGATAGTAGTGGTATCCAAGTAGAATAGGACAGGAATAATAAAGATGAAGAAAAGAAAATGCTTATGATGGTTCTAAGAAGTCAGAGGTGGCTAACAGAGAACAAAAAGCAAGCCACAGTTATTTTTTAACTATTTATAAAGAGAGAACAACAACAACAACAACAAAAACCCACAGTAAAAAAGTTCTCTAGAGATAAAAAAAATAAAATAAAAGCTATGCAAAGTGGGAAACAGAGCACAAAAAGCAAATCACAATTATTTTTAAACTCTTAATAGAGAACAACAACAACAAAAGACAATTCAGAAAAAAAGGTCTCTAGAAATAGAAAATCTAGGCCAAGTCATTTCTCCTTCTAAAAGTTTGAAAAACTAATTAAGAAGCAGGAAATTATCGAGGTCAAGTCTCATGTAGTTTTTATAAGAAAAGAGACTAAAGAACACAATGATTTTCCTGTAAACAACGAAAGCATGCTAGAAGTACATATCTACAGAACATATTTTTAAAGAGATTAAAGAGACTAAATAACACAATACATTAAAGCACAACAAGATTTAGAACCAGAAAAACTCAAAATGAGGCAGCAATTCAGAAAGAATCAGGGGGGAAATTAGCTTATTTCAGAAGCAAAAATTAAACTAAAAGAAACAAACGGTTGAATTGATACAATATATAATGCTTTAATAAAAACAGAAGGTGTAAGACAACTTTAAATTCAAAAGAAATAAATACAATTTGAGAGAAAGAAGCAAATATTGAAATTAGGCAAAAAAGACTTAATATATGGTTAGAAGAAACCCCTGCTGGGGAAAACCAGAGCAGGAGAACAAATAATAAAGAATATTTAATTTTTTTCCCTGAAATAACAAATGCTATTCTAAGACTATTACATGTATAATATGAAATAAAGTAATTATGGAATGATTTAATTCTATGAATACCTGTGTTGAGAACCATGATTCTTCATGTGATAGAAGGGAGATGTAGACATAATGTAGAGAAGGTTAGGTCAGAAACTCTGTAGAGTTCCTGAATTTGAATTTTATCCTGAAATTTGTACATACATACATAGTGCTAGGAAAGAGAAGAAAGGAAAGAAGAGATGTTGAACATTTTTTCATATATTTGTTGATCAATTGTGTATTTTCTTCTGAGAAGTGTTTATTCAGTTCCTTAGCCCATTTATTGACTGGTTTGTTTGGGTTTTGGTATTTAGTTTTTTGAGTTCTTCGTATATATCCTGGAGATCAGTGCTCTATCTGCATGCATATAGCGAAAATCTGCTCTCAAAATGTAGGCTCTCTCTTCACTTCATTGTTTCTTTTGCTGAGAAGAAACTTTTTAGTTTGAGTCCATCCCATTTATTAATTCTTGATTTATTAATTCTTTATTTTATTCTTGAGCTTTAGGAGTCTTGTTAAGGAAGTTGGGCCTAATCTGATGTGATGAAGATTTGGGCCTACTTTTTCCTCTATTAGGCGCAAGGTCTCTGGTCTAATTCCTAGATCCTTGATCCACTTTGAGTTTTGTGTACAGTGGGAGATAAGGGTTTAGTTTCATTTTGCTGCATGTGGATTTTCAGTTCTCCCAGCACCATTTGTGGAAGACGCTATCTTTTCTCCAATGTATGTTTTTGGAGGCTTTGTCTAGTATTAGATAAATGTTCAACATCTCTAGAAATTAGAGAAATGCAAATCAAAACTATTCCAATATTTTCTTTCACGCCAATTAGAATGTCAGTTATCAAGAATACAGACAACAATAAATGTTGGTGAGGATGTGGGAAAAACATTGCTGGTAGGACTGCAAGTTAGTGCAACCACTCTGGAAAGCAGCATGGAGATTCCTCAGAAAATCTGGAATGGCACCACCATTTGACCCAGCTATCCCACTCTTTGGTTTATACCAAAAGGACTTAAAATTAGCATACTACAAGGACACAGCCATATCAATGTTTATAGCAGCACAATTCAATAGTTAAACTGTGGAACCAACCTAGATGCCCTTCAATAAATGAATGGATAGAGAAACTGTGGGGTATATACACAATGGACTATTACTAAGCATTAAAAGAGAATAAAGTCATGGCATTTGCAGGTAAATGGATGGAATTGGAGAATATCATGCTAAGTGAAGTAAGGCAATCCCCAAAACCAAAGGCTGAATGTTCTCTCTGATAAATGGATGCTGATCCAGAATGGGGGAATGGAATGGAGGAACTTGATTGGGCAAAGAGGTGGGGAGGGGGTATGGGGGCAAGAAAGATGATGGAATGAGATGGACATCATTACCCTAGGTACATGTAGGACTGCACATATGGTGCAATACTACATCATGTATAACCAGAGAAATGAAATGTGGTGCTGCAATTGTGTACAATGAATCAAAATGCATCCTGCTGTCATATATACCTAATTAAAATAAATAAACTAATTAATAAATAAAGACAGGAAGAGGAGAAGGGATGAGGGAAAGAAGAAGAGAGAAAAGAAAGAAAGAAGGAAGAAGGGACAGAAGGAATACCTTTTGTAGTTCTAGCTGCTGAAGAAGTCTAGACACAACAATCAACCCAGTTTAAATTGACTTCTTGGAAAAATAGCTGACTCAAGTCCTGAAGAAGTAAATGTTCAGAGAAAACTGAAACACCTTGTCATACTGTGACATTATGATATGTCTATTTGGTTTTCTTTTCTTCTTTTTTTTTTTTTTTTTGGGGGGGTACTGAGCCGCATCCCCAGATATTTCTATTTTTTTAAATTTTGAGACAGGATCTCATTAAGTTGCTTAAAGCTTTGCTAAGTTACTGAAGCTGATCTTGAACTTGCTGTCCTCCTGCCTCAGCCTCCCATGTGGCTGGAATTAGAGGCATGCACCACCATGCCCAGCTTCTATTTTGGTTTTCAACCATGGTTCCTGGCACCTAATTCCCTCCAAAATGCAGAACTAGAAACTAGAATTTCTCTTTCTCAAGGTAAGTCTTAGAAACTCTAATCTTCCCTCACCTTTTTATGTTGGAGTTGGCCATAAAGAAATTCTCTGACCTACCATATCTGATAGTTGGTCATAAGATCCTCCTCAGTTCTGAGGGGTCCTATCTCATACCCTGGAAGAAGAATCTGAACAGAGAGGCCTTTCTGGCTTTCTCACCTTGTCCATTAGCAATCATGTCTACATAATGCCATAAAAATCCAACAAGATGGAAGTGGGAAGCTTCTGGGTAGCTGAGCACATGGAGAACCTGGATGCTGATAAGTGTAGAGAGCACATGGAAGCTCCTCATATCTCAAACTATGCATCTCTTCATCTTACCCTTTGTAATATCCTTTACAATAAACCAGTAAATGTAAGCAACTATTTCCCTGAGATCTGGGAGCAACTCAAGCAAATTCGTTGAACCTGAGGAAGGAGTTGTAGGAACCCCAATTTGTTGCTAGTAGGTCAGAAGCACAGATCACAACCTGGAGCTTGCAGCTGGCCTCTGAAGTTCAGGGAACATTTTGGGAACCGAGCCCTCAACCTGTGTAATCTGAAGCTGTCTCTAGGTAGACAGTGTCCAATACACTCTGAGTAGCACTGAGGAACTGACTTTTCATGGCAGTTTCCCACTATGAAGTGGTATTAGCTGTTTCTGTATCAATCCCTGGAACTTCTCTGGACTTAAGTTCCTTTTTTTTTCTTTTTGTAGACTAAAGGAACTTAAAATGTCCTAAAACTCTATAGACTATATTGTGCTTAACTGTTAGTTGGCCATGAATGGGCCTGACTAAATTACCATTCTGCCCATACTTGGTTCTTGCGTTAGTGAGAACTGTTTTCTTCTGAAAGCCTTTTCCCAGTCCTAATATTTTGAGGTATATTGCTATGGTTTGAGGCTGGAAGACTAGTTAGGATAAGCAGGCCTTCAAGGAGGCATATTTTCTGCAAAACTATTCTTTAATCATAGTGCCATAAAACACACAAGAAATAAAAAATGTGAACATTAACTTGAATCACAGACGCCAGCTTATGTAATAGGATCCAAGACTCACTTGCTCAGCATCCTAAGTACCAGTGTCTTGCGCAGATCTGTGTGGTAGTGTTTCTCTCATCCCCAAACAACTTGAAAGTGTCAGTGGCGTTTATAATATTTATAAACTCCAAAAGCCAAGCATAAGCTAGAGCCTCAGTAGATATGCAGTTATTTCTCAAACAAGTAAATGAATGGATGAGAATGACTCATTTTCTCTACCCTAGCTTCTGTACCCTAGCTGTTTACTGGCTCCTTGCTAGATCCACCATGATTACTGAGCCTTTGGGGAAAAAGAAGAGTACAAAAAGCAAGGGTCCAAGTTTAATAGATCTGAGTGCAAATACCAGTTTCCCCTTTATTTTAATCAGAATATTAAGCTTTGATATAATTGCAAACCTCTGTTTATTCCTCACTTTAAAAACATCTGCTAAAAATCAGGTGACTGTAAGGCAAGACTCTTTCAGCAGTAACTCAGAAGTTCAGTTTTTTTTCCTATGGGTAGTTCTATTATCTCAGCATTAGGGGAACAGAGAGATTGAAGACTTATGCATGGCATTTTCATCTCATATTTCATTGAAAAGAACAATCACATGAACTTACTTAATAGCGAGGCAGACTGGATATAAACTTTCCACTTCCAGGGTGGAAAAATACCAACTGAAGTGTTGATCACAGAGCACTGTCTCTGCTTCTCTCGCTAACCTCACGAACCTGGTGATTTAATTAACCTGTTTGTTTCCTCTTTTAAGAAATGAAAATGAGGATATTCACCCTAACAGGATTTCTTGGAGATGAAAATTAACTTACATGTATAAAGTTCATTGTATAGTGCTTTCACATGGTTGGGGCTCAGTAATGGTAGGTTCTTTTCTTCCCAAGGTGAGATTGGACAGTAAACTCGACATAACACAATGGACACACTGAAGAATACATATAACCATGCCCCAAACTATGTAAGTCTTAAAAGCAATCTGCCTACTTTTAACTATTTGTTTTCCCACTGGGTTACCAATAAACTCATGTCTTTATGTAAGTTTTAAGAGGGAGTGCTTATGACTCCATTAGTAGGTATATGAATTTACCATTATGATCCTAGCCATTAGCTCTAATTAGTAAATATATACAAAAATGTTTTAGGTAAATTATAATAAAGTCAGAGTTCTAAACATTAAGCCCTTCTTTCTTCCCTCTTCATACATACTATACAGCCTGAAGTGAATATATTTAAATTGTTAATTAAGACAGATCAAATAATGCTTTAGTAAAATTGATTTTTTACAGGACTATAAATCTTGCAACTGCAGAACATATATTTTTTCTCAAGTGCACATGTTTACTACGATGGAAAAATATTGAACTGTATGTAATATCTCAATCAATTTTAAATAATTGAAATCGTACGGAGTATATGCTTTATAGATTCAATTATTAAGAGATTTAGAAAAATCCCCCAATTTGGAAACAACAGACTTCTCAACAGTTTATGCAACAAACAAAAAAATAATAGGAGAAACTAGAAATTGTTTTGAATGTTTTATAGGGTGTGGGGAGCCACTCTGAATGATTCACGTCTTCCATATTGGAGCAGAGAGGCTTTGACCCTTACTACAACTCGTAGTGACTTGGACATTGCCCTGGTCCCAGAAGTTTGAAGTCCCAGAAGTCTTCAGACATAGGCATCAACCTATAGCCCTTTGGTCGAATTACACTCACATGTCCCTTGTAACTCCACCCCTTCTTGCCTTTTTTGGATGGAACTTACTAAGAACGAGGGTTCTCTCAATAAAAGCCCATTTCCAAACATGCTCACTCTCTCTTGCCAGCCTCTCAAGACTATTCCTCGCTCTCCCATTTGGGGAGCTTGAGGCCGAGAGAGGAGAAGCCATTCTGAAGCTTGTTTAAAGGTAAAGTGTGTGTCTGTGTTTTATTTGGTGTCCCTGGAAATTCACATAAGCGACCTTAAGTTCAGCTGTCCCTGTGGGCCGCGGGCAGCAATAGGATGAAGAAGTCGGGCAATCTATTGTAAAGAATGGTTACTATAGCCAGTAATGATTGCAAAATTGAAACTTACTATAAGAGAACATCTTGAATATTTTCACAAAAATAAATAAATAAGTATATGAGATGATGGATATACCAATTAGTTATGTAATCATTTCACAATGAATACTATATCTAAACATTATTTTGGAAATTGTAAAAATGCATCTTTTACTGTCAATTGTATCTTATTAAGTTGGCAGGGGAAGAAGCTATTTTTTAAAAAAATTGTTTTTAGTTGTCAATGGATCTTTATTTTATTTATTTATATGTAGTGCTAAGAATCAAATCCCATGCATCACACATGCTAGGCAAGCACTCTGCCCCAAGTCACAACCCCAACCCCAAGGGGTCAAGAAGCTATTTCTAATAGAAAAATGAAAACATAACATATCAAACTTCGTGGATTTACCTAAAGCACTGCTTACAGGGAAATTCATAATTTAAAATGCTTATTTTAGAAAAGAAATTAGTTAATCTTAGAGTTCAAAAACTAGCAATAGGAAGGTAATATACACCCATAGTAGTAGAAGGAAGAACACAATAAAGGTAAGAGCAGAAATACTTAAAACAAAATAAGTAAACAACTGAGAAACTTATCAACACCAAAAGTTCATTCTTTGAAAAGATTAACAAAATTGGTGAAGGGGGAGCCATAAAGAACAGAAATACAAATGTAAGGAATTAAAAGAAACTTATTACTACAGATCGCACACCCATTAAAAGGATAAGAAAATATAATTAATAGTTTTATACAAACAAATTTGACAGATGAATAAACAAATTATTTGAAGAACATAACTAATCAATACAAATATAAAATGAGACAGAAAATTTAAATAAGCCTATATATGTTAAAGAAATTAAATATGTCATCAAAACTTGCCCAGAAGCAGGATTCCAGGCCAGACAGTTGTACTAGTCAATTCTATCATGTATTAAGGAAAAAATAAGACTGATCTCACATCAGTCCTATCAGAACATAGCAAAGAAAGGAAAATTTACAGTTTTTAAAAATGAGGTCAGCATGCCCTGAATGTCAAAAACTGACAAAAGAATTTCAATAAAGAAAGAGAGGGGAAAGATGGGGCAGATGAGGAGAAAATTACAGAGCATACATTATTATTATTATTATTAGCATAGATATAAAAGATCCTTTAACAAAATATTAGCAAATCAAAACCAGTAGTAGTATATAAACTGAATAATACATTACAAGTAAATAGGATGTATCTCAGGAATACATGAGTAATTTAACATTCAAATATCAATCAATGTAATTTATAAAATACTTTAAAATGAAGTGAAACAAATGATAATTTCAATAGATTAAAAAAAGTTTTGTAAAACTTAACACTTATCATGACAAAAAATCATCAGATGATTATAAATAAGGGACCTTTCTAAATCTGATCAAGGATGCTAAGAACTGAAACTGAAATTCTGAGATTTTACTCTTATTTGCAAGGTCATAAATTAGTCTGCCACAGTTTCACAGATGTTGGCAGAAGATACTAGGCTCCTGGGTCAGCTGTAAAGGACAGTTTGGTTTTCAAAGCAATAGCACTGATTATCTTCATTTTTTGGTATCAGTGTCCCAAGTCCCAATTCCCAAAAGGTGACACAAAGGGCAGGGTGACACTTGATACACAGTGGTTTGTGTGACAGAAGAGGAACTCTGAATTTAGTGAACCAAAATGTATTTTAATAGGCAATAAGGAAACATGATCAAACTTTCCCAGAGGGATGTGTTATTCTTAAATTGGATAGTAAACCAATCTGCTCTTTACTCTATAGGGAGACACTATACTTTACAGGTTCTTGACTATATAAATATCCTTACAAGATAGTCCAGAACAAAAAGATGATAGTCTATCTGCTTACAAGCCATATAGCAATATGAGAATTGTTTCCTAAGAGCAATCTATATTATACCACAGCTAACATAATTGATGATGAAATATTAAATACTTTTTAAACAAAATCAAGAGCAAGGCAAGTATGAGCAGTTATATCATTTCAATTCAATATTTTCTGGAGGTCCTATTCATTGTAATAACATAAGAAAAAGAAATAAAAACATGATGTGTTAAAAAAAAAAGCAAACTATCTCCCTATTCAGAGGATATAATTCTTGACATGGAAAATCCTAAAGAACCTATATAAACTACTAAAAATAAGTGAACTTGGTAAGGTTACATACTAAGATGGTATTTGTGCAATACTTTTTTATTTTTTAATATGTTATAATTAGTTATACGTGACAGTAGAATGCATTTTGACAAATTGTACACAAATGGAGCACAACTTCTCATTCCTCTGGCTGCACATGGTGCAGAGTCACACCTGTAGTGTAGTCAGTCATGCATGTATATAGGGTAATAATGTCCATCTCATTTCACCATCCTTCCCACCCTCATTCCCCCTCCCCTGCCCTAACTCCTTTGTCTCTCCAAAGTTACATATTGAACACAACATGATGGTATTAGGAGGCAGGGTCTTTGGAAGGAAATTTAGGCCTTGATTTTAGAGCCTTCATGAGGGGGAAAAGTGCTTTTATCAGAAACGCAACAGATCATTTCCCTCTTGGGCACATAAGGATATATGATAGCCATCTTCAACCCAGGAATAGTGTCCTCACCAGACAACAGTCTCTAGTCACCTTGATTTTTGAACTTCCTAACTTCCAGGACTGTGAGAAATAAGTGTTTGTTGTTTAAACCACCCGGTGTTCAAACTAAGATAATGCTTAATATTTTAAAATTTGTACTTCTACATACTAGCAGCAAACAATGAAAAGGAATTCTAAAAATATTTAGAAATAAAATTCAGATGTTTAAAACATGTACACTAGAAACTAAAAAGTACCACTGAAATAAAAGACCTGAATATGCTGGCACATAATTTCAGGGATTCCAGAGATCGAGGCAGGAGGATTCAGAGTTTGAGGCCAGCCTTGGCAATTTAGTGAGACTCTGAGAAACTTGGCAAGATCCTATCTCAAAAAGGAGTGGAGATATAGCTCAGTAGTAAAGCATCCCTGGGTTCAATGCCGAAATCCAAGAACCTAAATAAAGAGATATACCACATTCATGTACTGAAAAACTTGATCTTGTTAAAAATGTCAATTATCTTTCAAGTTGCACTATCTACAATCCCAATAAAAATTTCAACTGGATTTTCCTATAAAAACTGATGTAAAACTATATATGAAAATTCAAAGAACTCAGAACATCCAACTTGAGAAAAAGAATTAGAGGATATATGCTACTTTATTTCAGATCTTTCTATAAAGCTCTATCAATTAAGACATAAGGATTGACAAGTAGATCAAAGGAACAAAAGAAAAGACTCTCGTATTTCCATACTTTTACAGTCATTTGAGTATTATGAACAATTCCAGAAAAGGATCAAATGAGAAGAATTGGAGAGTTAGAACTCCTTAGAGATTGGTGGAGTGCTCATGATCAGAATACTGATAGAAATGTGGATAGTAAAGGCCATGTGGACAGTGCTTCAGATGGAAATAGGGAATATCACATTAGAAACTAGAGCCCATTCTTGTTATGAAGTAGCAAAGAGATTGGCTGCATTGACACAGCCACAGGGAGAGCTGCCTGATGCTTTGGGGGCCGTCCGTGCCCAATGGTTTACAGGACGCCAGAGCTGGAATTTTAAGATTCATTGCCTTCCCTATTCAGTTTCAGTCTTGTTGAGGGCCTGTGACTCCTTTCTTTTGGGTTATGTCTAAGAATGTTTACCTTTTGCCTATTCCACTGTTGTTACCTTAGACTATGTAACTTGTTCTTGATTTTACAGGCACAGCTAAAAGAAGTTACCCTTGAGTTCCAGGTGAGACTTTGGACTTCAGAGTTTTGAAGCAGTTAAAACCCTGGGGACTCTTGGCATAAATAAATGCATTCTGAATTGTGAGGACATGAAATTTGGGGACCAGTGCTGGAATACTATGATCTGTTTGAGTGTGTCCCTCGAAATTTCAGGTGCTGAGAGCTTAATTTCCTTAAGAGATGGGGCCTAGTAGAAGGTAAGTGGGCCACGGATTTCATTTCAATCACATTGGGTTCAATGAGCCTAGCCCTTACCTGTTCTACTGCTTGCTCTCTCACCATGTGATCTCTCTGTACATGTGCCACCACTTTGATGCCATCTGTCATGAGGCCCTCACCAGAACCCAACAGATATGGATGTTATTCTCTGGAACCTCCAGAATTAAGAGCTAAATAAACTTTTTTCTTTATAAAGTAATCAGCTTTAAGTGTTTTGTCATAGCAACAAAAAAAATGTATCTGGACAGCTAAGTTAAAAAAGTCAAAAGATAAATATTGGTCAGTGTGTGGAGAAATTTGAGCCCTTATACACCATTAGTGGAAATGTAAAACGTTGCAGCCACTATGGAAAACAGTATCAAAATTCTTCAAAATATTAAAACTAGAACTACCATATGATCCAGCAATCTACTTCTGGATATATACCCAAAGAATTGAAATCATGATCTTGAAGAGCTATCCACTGTCATGTTCAAAGCATTATTCACAATACACAGGATGTAGAAATAACCTAAATATCCATTAATGGGTAAATAAAGAAATGTGGTATATACATAACATGAAATATTATTCATCTTTAAAAAAGAAGGAAATCTTACTTTATGGAACAATGTGGATGAACCTTGAGGACATTATGCTAAAAAGTCAGTCAGTCACTGAAGGACAAATACTGCATGATTCCACTTACATGAAGTACAGCTAACAGAGTCAAATTCAAAGAAAAAGAGTCAAATGGTGGTGGTGAGGAACTGTGGGAGAGGAAAATGGGAGTTGCTCTTCAACAAGTATAAAATTTCAGTTATACAAAATGAATAAATTCTAGAGGTCTGATGTATAACATTATGGCCATACTTAACAATACTGCATCATGCACTGAGCTATTTAAAAAGATTTTTGTTAAGAATAATAGCACAGCAAAAATTTTACCATGTTCATTTTCAAAGCAGATGATCTGCTAACAAATTATTTCACTCTTTTTGAAGAAGATTTCAGGTGTTCCTAATTTAGCCCCTAAGTTTTAGAAATGTGAGAAGAGATTCCTAGAAGTTTAAATCAGATTAGGTCAAATAAAAATGTTGAATTTTTAGCTGCATTTTCCCTCATTTAATTAAGTATGCTCTACTTACATACCAACTTAAAAAAACTGACATGTTCATACAATGAAATATTAGTCTGCAATATATTCATAGTGAAAGAAGTTTAGAAGTACATGCTATTCCATTTACATTAAATTATCTAATAAAACTGCTCTAGGGAAAAAAATCAGGGCAGAAGTTGTTGCTGGAAGAATGAGGAGAAGGACTGACTGGGAAGGGGCTTGAGAGAATTTTCTATGGTAATAAGTTTATATCTTGATATCGATTTGGGTTACACAGGCATAAGGGTTTGTTAAATCTCAATAAAGGAAATTTAAGAATTGTGCATTCCATTGTAAATACAGCTTACATCAAGATAAAAATTAAAAGAACATTAAATTCTAGTTAATGATAAGCACATTAAAGTAGTTTGGGTAAACTTTATGGATATCCTGAAATTCCTTTGAACTGTTTCTCAACATGGGTTAGTGGACAGATAAGGTGTGGATAGGATACTTTGTTGGAGCAGTCCTGGCAAATTAGTACTGTGTTAAAAGGAGTCACATCAATGGCTTTCAAACTTCTGATCACAACCTACAATATAAATTCATTTTATCGGAGATCCAACATGGCGGCAGGCACGGAGAGATAAAGTCTCTGACCTCTTCAGCTGCGTGGGCATAGGGAGTCGTAAACCGTCTAAATGCTGTTTGCTCAGGATCACTAGGCAATGCTGAGCTGATGTGGATCTGGGGCGAACAGTCTGGGCCTCTCAGAACACACACCGAGCCCGGATCGGCTGAATTCAAGCTCCCGTTCGTCTGCGTCTCACAGACAAACTGCTGTGACTCAGCACTAAATGATCCCGCTGAAACAACTGGTCGGCCCATCTGAACCTGCGGAGGTTAATACCAACTGAGCCTTCATAGGCAGTGGCCACAGGACTGAGACGGGGCTTGGGAGAGCCAGTCAGGACCCACCCGTTGCATCAGTCACCCAGCAAAGGGAATGAACTGTCGCCATTTCCATGGGATACTACCATGGCAGAGAACTAATGTCACCAGAATGCTGCGGAGAAGATAACTTCATTGAAACCGGCGGTGGCAGGTGTGTAACCCCCTAGCCCTCCCTCTCCACACAGCGAGGAAACCTTAAGGGCCCCTCCCAACTCTCCTGTAAGGGCCCCTCCCAGCTCTCCCGTGAACGCGATAGTCAGACCGAGGGAATCAGGAGTGGCGCGGGACCCGCGGCTCGGAACCCCCAGCTACCGCTCCCACCAGTGCTGACAACTGAGGTCTCTTGCACCAGCTACCGGGGGCATGGCTACCGGAGGGCAAGCAAAATTCGCTGAGGGTTCTCAGCCCCAAGCTCCACAAACTTAGGGTCTGAGGGAATGGCAAACAGGGAGAGTGTGCCCAGTCGTTCAAGAAAATAGGGCTCCCGGGAGCAGCAGACCTGGCGTGTAGCCAGTATTGTGGTGAGCGTCACCGGAGAGCGGGGCCTGGCTTGAGGAAAAGTGGGGAAGTGACTAGACACAAGAGAAGGCCCTAGGCACTCAGGATTGGAGACCCGCCCAGTCTGGGAGGAGGAGCTGCTGCACAGTGATTGGTTCCCGCGTATTGAGAGGAGAAGCTTGGCCCGGTGGGCACAGCTCCACCTACTGGAAGAGAAGTTAATCAAACTCTAAGACTGCATTTATTAATTTTTTTTTAATTTGGGTTTTTTTTTATTTTCATTTTTTTGTTGTTGTTTTTTAAATTTTTTTTAATTTTAATTTTTATTTTTTTATTATTTTTTTAAATTTTTTTTTCTTTTTTTATTTTCTATTTTTTTTCTTTTGTCTTTTCATTTCTTTTCAATTTTCTTATTCCCCCTTCCTTGAATTCTACCTGCTTACTCTCATTCTCTTTAGTGACTTCTTCCCTTCCCTTCTAATACCTTTCCTCCCAAGCATCAAATAAATTTATAGGAGTAAACAGTAACTCAGCAGTCAAACAGAACAAGAAGTAACATGAGCAGCATGAAAAAGCAAGGAAGAAAAGGAGTACAAACAATGCAGGACAGCCTAAATATTCAGGAGGACCTAGAGGCATCAGAAAAATGGTCAAATAAAGAACTCAAGGAATACCTTAGACAGATGGAATGGAACCTTAAAGAGGATATGAGACAGCAAATTCAAACAGTGAAAGAACACATTGAAAATGAATTACATAAACAGATAAAAGAAGCAAATAAGCATCTTTATCAGGAGATAGAGATTATAAAAAAAATCAAACAATAATTCTAGAAATGAAGGAAACTATAAACCAAATTAAAAACTCAAATGAGAGTATCACTAACAGAGTGGAGCAAGTAGAAGCCAGAACGTCAGATAATGAAGACAAAATATATCATCTTGAAAAGAGTCTAGCCAACTCAGAAAGGCTGGTAAAAAATCACGAGAAAAACATCCAAGAGATATGGGATAACATAAAAAAACCAAACTTAAGAGTCATCGGGATAGAGGAAGGTATAGAGGTTCAAACCAAGGGAATGAGCAACCTGCTGAATGAAATAATTATAGAAAACTTTCCAGAAATAAAAAAGGAAACGGATATACAAATTGTAGATGCATACAGGACACCGAGCACACAAAATCACAGTAGACCAACGCCAAGACACATTGTTATGAAGATATCCAATATACAGAACAAAGAGAAAATATTAAAAGCTACAAGAGAAAGGAGGCAGATTACATTCAGGGGTAAACCAATAAGGTTAACAACGGATTTTTCATCACAGACGCTGAAAGCGAGAAGATCCTGGAACAACGTATTTCAAACACTGAAAGACAATGGATGCCAACCAAGAATTCTGTATCCAGCAAAATTAAGCTTCAGGTACGACAACGAAATAAAAATCTTTCATGATAAACAAAAGCTAAAAGAATTTGCAGCCAGAAAACCAGCATTGCAAAGCATCTTGAGCAAAACACTACACGAGGAAGAAATGAAAAACAATAACCAAAACCATCAGTGGGAAGTGCCTCTATAAAGACAGAGGGCGGGGGGAAAGCTAACCATGGAGAAACAAACTAAATTAAAAAAAAAAAAAAAAAAGAAGATAAATAATCAAACATGGCTGGAAGTACAAACCATATATCAATAGTAACTCTAAACGTTAATGGCTTAAACTCTCCAATAAAGCGACATAGGCTGGTAACATGGATTAAAAAAACAAATCCAACAATATGCTGCCTCCAGGAGACACATCTGATTGGAAAAGACATACACAGGCTGAAGGTGAAAGGTTGGGAAAAAATATACCACGCACACGGTCCTCGTAAGCAAGCAGGGGTGGCCATCCTCATATCGAATAAAATTGACTTCAAGACTAAATTAATCAAAAGGGATAAGGAAGGACATTATATACTGTTAAAAGGAACCATTCACCAACAAGACATAACAATTATCAATATTTATGCACCAAATAATGGTGCTGCGACGTTCATAAAACAAATTCTCCTCAAGTTCAAGAATCAAATAGACCACAACACAATAATTATGGGTGACTTCAACACACCTCTCTCACAATTGGACAGATCCTCCAAACAAAAGCTGAATAAAGAAACTATAGAACTCAATATCACAATCAACAACCTAGACTTAACTGACATATATAGAATATATCAACCATCATCAAGTGGATATACTTTTTTCTCAGCAGCACATGGATCCTCCTCAAAAATAGACCATATATTATGCCATAGGGCAACCCTCAGTAAATATACAGGGGTGGAGATAATACCATGCATTTTATCTGATCATAATGGAATGAAACTGGAAATCAATGATAAAAGAAGGAAGGAAAAATCCTACATCACATGGAAAATGAACAATATGTTACTGAATGATCAATGGGTTACAGAAGACATAAAGGAGGAAATCAAAAAAATCTTAGAGATAAATGAAAATACAGACACAACATATCGGAATCTATGGGACACAATGAAAGCAGTCTTAAGAGGGAAATTCATTGCCTGGAGGTCATTCCTTAAAAAAAGAAAAAACCAACAAATAAATGAGCTCACACTTCATCTCAAAGCCCAAGAAAAGGAAGAGCAAAATAACAGCAAATGCAGCAGAAGGCAAGAAATAATTAAAATCAGAGCAGATATCAACGATATTGAAACAAAAGAAACTATTGAAAAAATTGACAAAACTAAAAGTTGGTTCTTCGAAAAAACAAATAAGATTGACAGACCCTTAGCCATGCTAACAAAGAGAAGAAGAGAGAGAACTCAAATTACTAACATACGGGATGAAAAAGGCAATATCACAACAGATGCTACAGAAATACAGAAGACTAGAAATTATTTTGAAAACCTATATTCCAATAAAATAGAAGAGAGTGAAGACATCGATAAATTTCTTAAGTCATATGATTTGCCCAGACTGAGTCAGGAGGATACACACAATTTGAACAGACCAATATCAATTGAGGAAATAGAAGAAGCAATCAAAAGACTACCAACCAAGAAAAGCCCAGGACCAGATGGGTATACAGCGGAGTTTTACAAAACCTTTAAAGAAGAATTAATACCAATATTTTTCAAGTTATTTCAGGAAATAGAAAAAGAGGGAGCTCTTCCAAACTCATTCTATGAGGCCAACATCACCCTGATTCCGAAACCAGACAAAGACACCTCAAAGAAAGAAAACTACAGACCAATATCTCTAATGAACCTAGATGCAAAAATCCTCAATAAAATTCTGGCGAACTGGATACAAAAACACATGAAAAAAATTGTGCGCCATGATCAAGTAGGATTCATCCCTGGGATGCAAGGATGGTTCAATATACGGAAATCAATAAATGTTATTCACCACATCAATAGACTCAAAGATAAGAACCATATGATCATCTCAATAGACACAGAAAAGGCACTCGACAAAGGACAGCATCCCTTTATTTTCAAAACATTAGAAAAACTAGGGATAACAGGAACTTACCTCGACATTGTAAAAGCCATCTATGCTAAGCCTCAGGCTAGCATCGTTCTAAATGGAGAAAAATTGAAGACATTCACTCTAAAATCTGGAACAAGACAGGGATGCCCTCTATCACCACTTCTATTCAATATAGTTCTCGAAACACTGGCCAGAGCAATTAGACAGATGAAAGAAATTAAAGGCATAAAAATAGGAAAAGAAGAACATAAATTATCACTATTTGCGGAAGACATGATTCTATACCTAGAAGACTCAAAAGGGTCTACAAAGAAACTACTAGAACTAATAAATGAATTCAGCAAAGTGGCAGGATATAAAATCAACACACATAAATCAGAGGCATTTCTGTATATCAGCGACAAAACTTCTGAAATGGAAATGAGGAAAAACACTCCATTCACAATATCCTCAAAAAAATAAGATACTTGGGAATCAACCTAACAAAAGAGGTGAAAAATTTATACAATTAAAACTACAGAACCCTAAAGAGAGAAATAGAAGAAGATCTTAGAAGATGGAAAAATATACCCTGTTCATGGATAGGCAGAACTAACATCATCAAAATGGCGATATTACCAAAACTTCTCTATAGGTTTAATGCAATGCCAATCAAAATCCCAATGGCATTTCTTGTAGAAATGGATAAAGCAATCATGAAATTCATATGGAAAAATAAAAGACCCAGAATAGCAAAAGCAACTCTAAGCAGGAAGTGTGAATCAGGCAGCATAGCGATACCAGATTTCAAACTATACTACAGAGGAATAGTAACAAAAATAGCATGGTACTGGTACCAAAACAGGCAGGTGGACCAATGGTACAGAATAGAGGACACAGAGACTAATCCACAAAGTTACAACTATCTTATATTTGATAAAGGGGCTAAAAGCATGCAGTGGAGGAAGAATAGCATCTTCAACATGGTGCTGGGAAAACTGGAAATCCATATGCAACAAAATGAAACTGAATCGCCTTCTCTCACCATGCACAAAAGTTAACTCAAAATGGATCAACGAGCTTGATATTAAATCAGAGACTCTGCGTCTGATAGAAGAAAAAGTTGGCTCCGATCTACATATTGTGGGTTCGGGCTCCAAATTCCTTAATAGGACACCCATAGCACAAGAGTTAATAACAAGAATCAACAAATGGGACTTACTCAAACTAAAAAGTTTTTTTNGTTCAAGAAAATAGGGCTCCCGGGATCAGCAGACCTGGCGTGTAGACAGTATTGTGGTGAACGTCACGGGTGAGTAGGGCCTGGCTTGAGGAAAAGTGGGGAAGTGACCAGACACAAGAGAAGGCCCTAGGCACTCAGGATTGGAGACCCGCCCAGTCTGGGAGGAGGAGCTGTTGCACAGTGATTGGTTCCCGCATATTGAGAGGAGAAGCTTGGCCCGGTGGGCACAGCTCCACCTACTGGAAGAGGAGTTAATCAAACTCTAAGACTGCATTTATTAATTTTTTTTTTTTTATTATTTGGGTTTTTTTTTCATTTTCATTTTTTTTATTTTTTAAATTTTTTTATTGTTTTTTAATTTTAATTTTTATTTTTTTGATTATTTTTTTTAATTTTTTTTATTTTCTGTTTTTGTTCTTTTGTCTTTTCATTTCTTTTCAATTTCCTTATTCCCCCTTCCTAGAATTCTACCTGCTTACTCTCATTCTGTTTAGTGACTTCTTCCCTTCCCTTCTAATACCTTTCCTCCCAAGTATCAAATAAATTTATAGGAGTAAACAGTAACTCAGCAGTCAAACAGAACAAGAAGTAACATGAGCACCATGAAAAAGCAAGGAAGAAAAGGAGTACAAACAATGCAGGACAGCCTAAATATTCAGGAGGACCTAGAGGCATCAGAAAAATGGTCAAATGAAGAACTCAAGGAATACCTTAGACAGATGGAATGGAACCTTAAAGAGGATATGAGACAGAAAATTCAAACAGTGAAAGAACACACTGAAAATGAATTTCATAAACAGATAAAAGAAGCAAATAAGCATCTTTATCAGGAGATAAGAGATTATAAAAAAATCAAACAATAATTCTAGAAATGAAGGAATCTATAAACCAAATTAAAAACTCCAATGAGAGTATCACTAACAGAGTGGAGCAAGTAGAAGCCAGAATGTCAGATAATGAAGACAAAATATATCATCTTGAAAAGACTCTAGCCAACTCAGAAAGGCTGGTAAAAAATCATGATAAAAACATCCAAGAGATATGGGATAACATAAAAAAACCAAACTTAAGAGTCAT
>NW_025999968.1:7004610-7005960 GCF_001458135.2 Marmota marmota marmota | reverse complement strand
TCAAACAGAGCTGGAAAGTAACGTGAACAACATGAAAAAACAAGGGAAAAAAGGATTACAAACAATGCAGGACAACTTAAATCTACAGGAGGACCTAGAAGCATCAGAAACATGGATAGGGAAAGAACTCAAGGCATACCTAACTCAGATGGGACGGAATATTAGAGAAGACATGAGACAGTAAGTCCAAGCAATGAAAGTATATTTTGAAAACGAATTAAACAAACAAATTCAAATGGCAAAGAACGAGCTTTACCAGGAGATAGAGATCTTAAAAAAAAAAAATCAAACAGTAATCCTAGAAATGCAGGAAACTATAAACCAAATTAAAAACTCAAACGAAAATATTACAAATAGACTAGATCAAGTAGAAGTCAGAACATCAGATAATGAAGACAAACGGCGATATTACCCAAAGTTCTCTACAGGTTTAATGCGAGGTCAATCAAAATTCCAATGGCATATCTTGTAGAAATAGATAAAGCAATCATGAAATTCATATGGAAAAACAAAAGACCCAGAATAGCCAAAGCAATTCTAAGCAGGAAGTGTGAATCAGGCGGTATAGCGATACCAGATCTCAAACTGTACTACAGAGCAATAGTAACAAAAACAGCATGGTACTGGTACCAAAACAGGCAGGTGGACCAATGGTACAGAATAGAGGACACAGAGACCAATCCACAAAACTACAACTTTCTTATATTTGATAAAGGGGCTAAAAGCATGCAATGGAGGAAGGATAGCATCTTCAACAAATGGTGCTGGGAAAACTGGAAATCCATATGCAACAAAATGAATCTGAATCCCTTTCTCTCGCCATGCACAAAAGTTAATTCAAAATGGATCAAGGAGCTAGATATCAAATCAGAGACACTGCGTCTGATAGAAGAAAAGTTGGCTACGATCTACATACTGTGGGGTCGGGCTCCAAATTCCTTAATAGTACGCCCATAGCCCAAAAGTTAATAACAAGAATCAACAAATGGGACCTACTTAAACTAAAAAGTTTTTTCTCAGCAAGAGAAACAATAAGAGAGGTAAACAGAGAGCTTACATCCTGGGAACAAATTTTTACCCCTCACACTTCAGATAGAGCCCTGATATCCAGAATGTACAAAGAACTCAAAAAATTAAACCATAAGATAACAAATAACCCAATCAACAAATGGTGCTGGGAAAACTGGAAATCCATATGCAACAAAATGAATCTGAATCCCTTTCTCTCGCCATGCACAAAAGTTAATTCAAAATGGATCAAGGAGCTAGATATCAAATCAGAGACACTGCGTCTGATAGAAGAAAAGTTGGCTACGATCTACATACTGTGGGGTCGGGCTCCAAATTCCT
>NW_025999968.1:6984020-7004119 GCF_001458135.2 Marmota marmota marmota | reverse complement strand
GGTAGAGAGGGATGATGGGAGGGGAGGGGAGGGGGGATAGTACGGGATAGGAAAGGTAGCAGAATACAACAGTCACTAATATGCCATTATGTAAAAATGTGAGTGTGTAACCGATGTGATTCTGCAATTTGTATTTGGGGTAAAAATGGGAGTTCATAACCCACTTGAGTCAAATGTATGAAAGATGATATATCATGAGCTTTGTAATGTTTTGAACAACCAATTTAAAAAAAAAACAGAGACATGAGGTGGGAGGGAAAGGGAGAGAAAAGGGAAATTGCATGGAAATGGAAGGAGACCCTCATTATTATACAAAATTACATATAAGAGGTTGTGAGGGGAATGGGAAAAAAAAACAAGGAGAGAAATGAATTACAGTAGATGGGGTAGAGAGAGAAGATGGGAGGGGAGGGGAGGGGGGTAGTAGAGGATAGGAAGGGTAGCAGAATACAGTTACTAATATGGCATTATGTAAAAATGTGGATGTGTAACTGATGTGATTCTGCAATCTGTATTTGGTGTAAAAATGGGAGTTCATAACCCACTTGAATCTAATGTATGAAATATGATATGTCAAGAGCTTTGTAATGTTTTGAACAACCAATAAAAAAAATTCATTTTATCATATCTGAAACATTTTAAAACAATTTCCCTTAGCACAGTCAGTGCATGTTGATATTTTCAATTGTATTATAATATTCCATTAATTCATATAAAAATTTACAATAACTGAGTTTTAAAGAATTTTTTTAGTTGTAGATGGACACAATACCTTTATTTATTTATTTATTTTTATATGGTGCTGAGGATAAAACCCAGAGCCTCATACCTGCAAGGCAAGGGCTCTGCCACTGAGCCACAATCCCACCATAACTGATTTTTAATCAATGAATTGCCCAAGTGTTGAAAAATGCTAGTGAGAAATACTATATTTGTTGAAACAACAAAGACCCCAGCCAACTGGATATATGGCAAAATAGAGCTGGAAAGGATTTTAGTGGGTGTCAAATTTTTAGTTTCTTTAGTATCCAGAACTTTTTAATTAATTATTTTTTAGGGGGTAGTTGTAGATGGATAAAATGCCTTTATTTTATTTATTTGTATGTGGTGCTCAGGATTTAACCCAGTGCCTCACACATGCTAGGCAAGCACTCTGCCACTAAGCTACAGCCCCAGAGTGGGCATCCATTATTTAAAGCACCCACCCCCCATATAGAATTTTAGGAGAAATTCGTAAATCAAACACATGCACATGTTAAGACAGTAGTAGGGAGAGAAGTAGAACTGCCATTTCCAACTCTGATAGCCCTTTACAGCTCAGTAACAGCAAGGACTCTTGGGAACAGGACTTAAAAACTAAATGCTGTTTAATCCATTCCCCTCATTTTAGAAAGGGGACCCTGGGGTGAAGTGTATTAGATATCTGTGAAGGACCATAAAGATGTTAGGAGTGTGAGACTGCCAATAATTACAAGCCAATGTTATATCTGGATGCACCCCAATCCTTCAACAAATATAGGAGTGAGACTCTTAAACTTAACAGAGATTTACAAATTTCGTCCCTCACCTCATACATTACAACCATAAACCTGAGAAGAGAAGCTATATTTGGTGAATCTGACATATCTGTGCTTAAATTTTGTGCTGTTCCACTGCCCTCTACTGGATGAGCATAGTATTTGTGGCCTCAAAATGATGCTATAGTCCAAATCACAGGGAACAGTAATCACTGCCATCATCATACCAGCTGTAGCTTTGTTGAGCTCAAGCACTGAGTCACATGCTTATATCCTGAGCTCCTTTAGTCCTAACTACTCTATGGCTGGAATACTTTATCCTCACGTTGTTGGTCAAGAACCTGGAAGCTCAGAAGTAAGTAAACCAATCAAGGTCATACAACTAAAAAAGAAAATTAAATATTGGTTCTAAAGACCAGTACTTTGTAACTTATGTTCATCAAATATAAACTTTCGATTTTTCAACTGCATTGGTGATTAATCTCGAATGGTATTACCACTTGATATCTACTGATTCACTGATTAATAACAATGGAATTATGAAATGACCTTTATTCTAAAAAGCCCCAAATAAACATGTTCCATTAACTTTTCTTTCTGGAGAAGGCCCCAAATTTATCAGAGGAAGATGACTCCTCACCTCTCAAACATAAGAGGTTCACCAACACCACCCATCTCGTCAGACATTAAAATAAAAATATAAGAAGATATTTATGTGCTTAATCTTGTGCTGTTTCACTGCCCTCTGCTGGATGAATTCTTTCTTGAGAGTAGGAAAAAATGCTTCTAAAGGTTTCTCACCCAGTGGGATCCATGCCTCAATCCCAGACCACAGAATGTGTTTAAGATGGAAAAAGTAGGATTTGATGCTAGAAATGGGATTAATGGGTGGGGCACAGAAAGACCACGAGGAATTAAATAAGACTTTTGGCTAAGCAACTGGTTGGACAGCAGTAACATCAATTGAGATGGGAAGGATTGGGAGAGGATCATGGGTTTTTATTGTTAACTCACTTGTGGTAGTTATTTTGGCAGTAGACATAAAATTAGGAGTTTGGGGTTGGGTGTGTTATGTTTGTGATGCCAAGTAGATAACACACAAAGTAAATTTTTTTTTTATTCCAATCTGTATTTAACATCTAATCTTGTTGTCTCATGTGTATGTTTCTAATTGCTGCATAGTAGTTTGTAATTCTACCAGTTATAAATGACCAGATCGCTTCCAACTCCTGCCACCACAAACAAAAGAGCAATGAGCATCCTCCTGTAAGTCCTCTGCATCCATTCCTTTGGTGTGTACACTCAGGAGTGGAATACACTTAACTAAGCACTGTGAAAATTTTAACCAAAATGGCTGCAGCAATCTGTGCTCTATCAGCGCTGCATAAGCGTTTCTCTTATCTTCTCGTGTCTTTGAATGCTTATCATTAAACAATCTAATTTTTGCCAACTGGATAAGTATAAAGAGGTAACAGGTTATTTTAATTCATCTAAGTTTGGGTACTTTTACACAGGTGTTGACCTTTTGGGTTTCTTCTTCTGTAAATTACCTATTCATATTTCATCTTTAAGTTGGGATTCCTGGCCATGTCGGTGGTCCTCCAACACAGCCCACGGTGATCTTTGCCAGTTGGCATTCACTTGCTTGTATAGTTCCCTCCCACACTGAAAAGACTGACCAGAGAAACCAACAGAATACTGAGCAAAGTATAGCATGTGACTTCTGAGACTAGTTCATAAGAGAGATTATGGATTCTGACCTATTTTCTTAGATGTCTTGCTCTGGAAAAAGCCCACTGCCATGAGTCCAAGGACACTAAGTAGCCTTCTGAAGAGGTTCAAAGGAGAAAGATCAGCCAACACCAACTTGACAGTTGTGTGAATGAGTGCCCTTGGAAATGAAATGTCCAGTTCTGATCAAGCATATTCTAATTCTTTATAATGCATTCCAGAAAATAAAAAAGAAAACACTTCCCAATTCAAAACCCCAAACCAACAGACACTAGAAGAATACCACAGGCCGATTCTCATGAGCACAGATGCAAAAGTCATCAATACAACTTTAGAAAACTGAATTCAAGCAATGTACAAAATCATAATATGGGATTCATCCACAGAATGCAAGGCTCTCTCAATAATCACTGTAATTTACCAAATTAACAGAACCAAAATTTTAAAAACTATATGGTCACTAAAATAGACCAAATCAACATTCAATGATAAAACTCTCAGCAAAGGGAATCTTCAAAAGTTGCAGCTAACATTCTACATAATAGCGAGAAACTTCTCTTTCAAATATCAGGAACAATGCAAAGATGTCCCATCTCATCATTTCTCCTCAACACTTGCTAGACAGTTCAATGAGGCAAAAAAAAAACATACATAAAAAAAGTAAAACTGGAGCCCTGTTGACACCCTGCCGACACCTGTGGAGCCCACACTGAGTCTGAGCTGCATCTTTGAACACATCACCTAAAGCCACAGCCCACCCCCACCCCCACCTGATCTGACCATTGTTGAAAGCAGCTGCCTCCATCTTGGGACAACTTTGGGGCCATCTTTAGCTGTGGCAACTTCCATCTTGGAACACCAGCTGGGCAGGTATCAATAGTCCCCAACATCCCTCTCTCCCCAGAAGCTGCTAACCCAGCACAGTGACTGACCAATACAAAACAGCTCTCCAACACAGGTGTGCAGCCCTCAGAGTGCAACCCACGAGACCTCCTAAGAGAAAGGTCTCCATTTAGGAAGTAGAAAGGGACAGGGTGAGAGAGATACAGTTTAGAGACTAAATTAGAGACCAGGAACTGTGAGGTCTATAGACAATAAATAAAACCAGGTGCCCACATCACATGAGTAGGCCTCAAAGGAGATGCTTGAGGTGCAGTCCTTTATTGGTGCCATACCCCACCTCCAGGTGCCCTGCACCCAAGACCAACCCTCCCACCCTGGTAACCTTCAACATCCTGAGGGTGGAGATACCAGCAAATAACAGAAAACACGACCTACTGGATGAGAAAGGAAGCAGAAAAGATACTGAACTCCAACCAAAACAATCCTTGTTTCTTCAAGACTTTTTTTTTCTCCCTCTATTCTCCTGCCCTCACATCTCCAACATTTGTGAAACAAAGTACTTTGCATGAATTAGGATACTGAGGATGGGGATGTCTGAATAGTATATTACAGTTGGGTTGTATGTTCTTTTATCTCCTATTTTTACCTTTTTTATTTTTCTTAATATGTCTGTTTTGTATTCTCTACTGTCTCCCCAAAATCACTTCCTCTCTCTTCCCCTGCTACTAACCATCTTCTTTAGATTCCTCTTTCATGCTTTCTAAGATCTAATAACTCTATATCCTCACCTCCTACCCCCTCAACATCTCATCTTATACCACACCCCGATTCTTTGTCTCCCATCAGAAACTGTAAACCCTTTGCAAACCTACTGTTTGTATTGTAGAAATTAATTCAACTCACCATTTCTGTATATTGTGACAAACTATAAACACCTTAATAGCAACCATTTGATTTAAGGTTGCATATTGGGATCTGTTAACATTGTTCTTCCCCTCAAAGGAGAAGTATTGGAAATCTGCAGGGACACAAGCCAAAGATGTAAAAAATGGTAATACCTTGGATCCGCAATGCTAGAAGGAAAGACACACAAACAACATGAAAAAGGAAGGAAAAAAAGTGCCCCAAATAAGTCAAGATACTAAATTATTAGAATACATCGTTAGCACAACAGAAGAAATGACAGAGAAGGAGTTCAGGATGTATATAATTAAAATGTTCCGTGAATTAAAGGATAACATAAGAGAACAAATACAGGCAGCAAAAGATCATTCCGATAAAGAGTTACATAAGCAAATACAGAAATCAAAAGATTACTTCTGAAAAAACAAACAGAAATCCTTGAAATGAAAGAAACAATAAACCAAATTAAAACCTCAGTAGAAAGCATCCCCAACAGATTAGACCACTTGGAAGACAGGACCTCAGACAATGAAGACAAAATATATAATCTCAAAAGAATGTATATCACACAGTAAAGATGGTAAAAAAAACCATGAGCAGAATATTCAAGAAATATGAGATAACAAAAAAGGTCAAATTTAAGAGTTATTGGGATAGAGGAAGGCATAGTTCCAAACCAAAGGTATAAAAAATCTATTCAATGAAATAATAACAGAAAATTTCCCAAACACGAAGAATGAATTAGAAAACCAAATACAAGAGGCTTACAGGATGCCAGATGTATAAAATCACAACAGATCCACACCAAGGCACATTATAATGAAAATGTCTATCATACAGAATAAGGAAAGAATCTTAAAAGCCACAAGAGAAAGGAATCAGATTACATATGAGGGAAACCAATTAGGATATCTGCAGATTTTTCAACCCAGACCCTGAAAGCTAGAAGAAGATCCTGAAAAACATATACCAAGCAATGAAAGAAAAATAACTGTCAACCAAGAATCTTATATCCAGCAAAATTAAGCTTTAGATTTGATGATGAAATAAAAACCTTCTAATAAACAAAAGTTAAAAGAATTTATAGCTAGAAAGCCTGCACTACAGAATACCCTCAGCAAATATTCCATGAGGAGGAAATGAAAAACAACAATGAAAATCAGCAAAGGGAGGTATTACACTAAAGGAAAAATCAAAGGAGAAACCAAGTCAGTTAAATACCAAAAATAAACAAGAATGGCTGCAAATACAAATCATGTCTCAATAATAACCCTGAATGTTAATGACCTAAACTCACGAATCAAAAGACATAGAATGGCAGATTGGATTTAAAAATCCAATAATATGCTGCTTCCAAGAGATTCATCTCATAGGAAAAGACATCCACAGACTGAAGGTGAAAGGTTGAGAAAAAGCATACCACTCACATGGACTTCAGAAACAAGCAGGGGTTTCCATCCTCATATCAAAACAAGTAGACTTCAAGCCAAAGTTAATCAAAAGGGATAAAAAAAAAAGGACATTTCATACTGCACAAGGGAACCATTCATCAACAAGACATAACAATTATAAATATATATGCCCCAAACAATGGAGCATCTACTTTCATCAAACAAACTCTTTGTCAAGTTGAAGAATCAAATATATTACAACACAGTAATTCTGGATAACTTTAACACACCTCTTTCACCACTGGATAGATCATCCAAACAAAAGCTGAACAAAGAAACTATAGAACTCAATAAAACAATCAGTAACTTAGACTTAACTGACATATATAGAACAGCACATGGATCCTTCTCTAAAACAGACCTTATATTATGCCACAAAGCAACTCTTAGCAAATACAAAAATGTAGAGATACTACCCTGCATTCTATCAGATCATAATGGATTGAAATTAGAAATCAAAGATCAAATAAAAAATAAAAGCTACTCTAACACCTGGAGACTAAATAATATGCTATTGAATGAACGATGGATTGCAAAAGACATCAAAGAAAAGATTAAAAAATTCTTAGAGGAAATTGAGAACAGTGATACAGCATATTGAAATCTCTGGGACACTATGAAGGCAGTTAATAAGAGGAAAGTTCATTGCATGGAATTCATTCCTTAAAAGAAGAAAAGGTCAACAAATCAATGACCTAATGTTACATTTCAAAGCCCTAGAAAAAGAAGAACAAATCAACACCAAAAGCAGTAAAAGACAGGAAACAATTAAAATTAGAGCTGAAATCAATGAAATTGAAACAAAATAATTGAAAAAATTGACAAAATGAAAAGTTGGTTCTTTGAAAAAATAAATAACATTGATAAACATTTAGCCATGCTGACAAAGAGGAGAGAGAAAACTCAAATTACTAACATCTGTGATGAAAAAGGAAACATCATGACAGACAGTACAGAAATACAGAAGATAATTAGAAATTATTTTGAAAGTTTGTACTTCAATAAAATAAAAAATACTGAAGGCATCGACAAATTTCTATAGACACATGATTTAGATGGGGCAGAGGGGATGATATACACAATTTAAACAGATCAATTACAAGCAATGAAACAGAAGACACCATCAGAGGCCTACCAACCAAGAAAAGCCCAGGACTAGATGAATACATAGCTGAGTTCTATAAGACCTTCAAAGAACTAATACCAATACTCCTCAAATTATTTCATGAATTAGAAAAAGAAGGAACACTTCCAAACTCATTCTATGAGGTCAATATTACCCTGATTCCAAAATGTGGCAAAGACACATCAAAGAAAGAGAACTTCAGACCAATAACTCTAGTGAAACATTCTCAGATAGATGCAAAAATTCTCAATAAAATTCTGGCAAATTGAATACAAAAACATATCAAAAAAATAGCACACCCGATCAAGGGGCAGGAGGGGCGGGCAGTTCATCCCAGAGATGCAAGGTTGGTTCAACATACGGAAATCAATAAATCAATAAACTTAAAGATAAGAACCATATGATCATCTCAATGGATGTGGAAAAAGCATTTGATAAAATATTGTCGAATATTTCATGTTCAAAACACTAGAAAAACTAGGGAAAACAGGTACTTAGCTCAACATTGTAAAAGCTATCTATGCTAAGCCCCAGCCCAACATCATTCTAAATGGAGAAAAACTGAAAGCATTCCCTCTAAAACCTGGAATAAGACAGGGATACTCTTTCACCACTTTTATTTAACACAGTTGTTGAAAGACTAGTCACAGCAATTAAACGGATGAAAGAAATTTAAGGGATACGGATAGGAAAAGAACTCAAATTAGCCTATTTGCTGATGATATGATTCTACTCATAGAAGACCCAAAAAATTCCACCAGAAAACTTCTAAAACTAATAAATGAATTCAGCAAAGTAGCACAATATAAAATAAACACCCATAAATCAAATGCATTTCTGTATATCAGTGACAAATCCTCTGAAAGAGAAATGAGGAAAACCACCCCATTTACAATAGCCTTAAAAAATAAAAAATAAAAAAATAAAATACCAGGGACTCAACTTAGTGAAAGACCTATGAAAACTAGACAATGAAAAAAAAAGACAATGAAAACTACAGAATGCTAAAGAAAGAAATTAAAGAAGACCTTAGAAGATGGAAATATCTCCCTTGTTCTTGAATAGGTGGAATTAATATTGTCAAAATGACCACACTAACAAAAGCATATACGGATTTAATACAATTCTAAACAAAATCCCAATGACATCCCTCATAGAAATAGAAAAAGCAGTCATGAAATTTGTATGGAAAAATTAGAGACCCAGAATAGCTAAAACAATCCTTAGGCAGGCGGCATCACTATACCAGACCTTAAACTATACCTCAGAGCAATAGTAACAAAAACATCATGGTATTGGCACCAAAACAGACTTGTAGACCAATGGTACAGAATAGAGGACACAGAGACAAACCCACATAAATACAGTCATCTTATATTAGACAAAGGTGCCAAAAACATACATAGGAGAAGAGATAGCCTCTTGAAGAAATGGTGCTGGGAAAACTGAAAATCCACATGGAACATAATGAAATTAAGCCCCTAACTCTCACCATGCACAAAATTCAACTCAAAGTGAATCAAGGACCTAGAAATTAAACTAGAGACACTGCACCTATTAGAAGAAAAAGTAGGCTCAAATCTCCATCATGTCAGATTAGGCCCCAATTTCCTTAATAAGACTCCTATAGCTCATGAATTAAAATCAAGAGTCAATAAATGGAATGGATTCAAACTAAAAAGCTTCTTCTCAGCAAAAGAAACAACCAGTGAGGTAAA
This sequence comes from Marmota marmota marmota, assembly GCF_001458135.2. Taxonomy (NCBI): domain Eukaryota; kingdom Metazoa; phylum Chordata; class Mammalia; order Rodentia; family Sciuridae; genus Marmota; species Marmota marmota. The sequence goes on along the minus strand of NW_025999968.1, from coordinate 6,994,830 downwards.
TACAGAGCCTACATTTTGGGAGCAAATTTTTACCACACACACATCAGATAAGAGTACTAATCTCTAGGATATATAAAGAACTCAAAAATCTTAACACCAAAAAAACAACCCAATCAATAAATGGGCCAAGGAACTGAACAGACACTTCTCAGAAGATATACAATCAGTCAACAAACATATGAAAAAATGTTCAACATCTCTCGCAAATTAGAGAAATGCAAATCAAAACTACTCTAAGATTTTATCTCACTCCGGTCAGAATGGCAGATATTAAGAACAACAATAAGTATTGGCGAGGATGTGGGGAAAAAGGCACACTTATACACTGCTGGTGGGACTGCAAATTGGTGCAGCCTATATGGAAAGCAGTATGGAGATTCCTTATGAAATTTGGAATGGAACCATCATTTGACCCAGCTATCCCTCTCCTCTGCCTAAACTCAAAGGACTTAAAAACAGCATACTACAGGGACACAGCCACATCAATGTTTTACAGCAGCTTAATTCACAATAGCTAAACTGTGGAACCAACCTAGATGTTCTTCAGTAGATGAATGGATAAAGAAAATGTGGTATATATAAACAATGGAATATTATTCTGCATTAAAAGAGAATAAAATCATGGCACTTGCAAGTAAATGGATGGAGTTGGAGCATATAATGCTAAGTGAAGTTAGCCAATCCCCAAAACCCAAATGTCTTCTCTGATATAAGGATGCTGATTCATAATGAGGATGCGGGGGTGGAGCATGGGAGGAATAGACAAACTTTAGATAGGGCAGAGGGGAGGAAGGGGAAGGGAGAGGACATGGGGGTAGGAAACACGGTGGATTGAGATGGACATCATTACCTTAAGTACATGTATGAAAACACAAATGGTGTGACTCTACTTTGTGTACAACCAGACATGAAAAGTTGTGCTCTATTTGTGTAATATGAATTGAACTGCATTCTGGTGTCATATATAACAAATTAGAATTTTAAAAAAACCTAAAAAAATCTGTAAATACTTTTATGTGACATATTGAAAAGTAAAACTGTAATACTTTCATGTGACATATTTCATGGAGAAAATATGAAAGGAGCTACAATAAACTATTAGAATTAAAAATGACTTTAGTAAGGTTGCAGGACATAGGAACAGGCAATATATGAAAGTCAATTGTATTCCTACATATATAAGAAATAAATAACTGTGATTTGAAATTTTTTAAAAATGTATAATTGTACCAAAAAAATAACAAAGTCCTTAGGTATAAATATATCAAAATATGTATAGGATGAAAATTATTAAAAATATAAATAAAGGTAGAGAAAGATTCATAAAGACAATCTTGTTGAGATGTAAATTCCCCTTATTTCATCCATAGACTCAAGGCACTTTCAATCAAAGGCCCAGCAAGCATTTTTGTATATATAAGTTCATTCTAAAATTTACATGAAAAGGTAAATAAACCATAATGGTGAAAACAATTCTTTAAAAGAAAAAATTTGGAAGTCTCACATTACCCAATATCAAGGTTTACTACCTTAATCAAGGTAGTGTGGGATAGGCAAAAGAATAGGCACACCATTAGAACACCATAGTAATAGTTATTGCAGGCAATATCCACTCAATGTTAACAATTGGTTAAAACTAAATTAAGTGAGAAACTGTTTTTTTGTGCTACCTCATATCTCCCAAAATGTACTAATTCTTGTGGTGGTTTCAACATAGCCACATGTTCTTTCATATGCATCTCTCCAGGAAGCAAAGACTAATCTCTTTTCCCTTGAGGCTATAAACTTGTATATACTCATCCATTCATTTACAACAATGCTAGAGAACCAATATTAACCTACAGTAGAAAACCTTAGCAGATATAGCTTAACAAAGCACTCCCTGACATAATACAAAGAGAAGGGCTCATCACTATGGTGGTATTTTCAAAAATTCATAACCTCAGGCTAATCATGAGAAAATATCAGACAAACTGAGATATCATCCACAATTTCTGACCATTACTCTTCAAAAATTTCAAGGTCATGAAAGAAAAAAAGACAAGGATACTGTGGCAGACTGTTAGAAACTAAGACAAATGACAGCTAAATAAATGTAAAGTGGTATCTTAGTTCGAATTCTGGAATAGCAAAAAAATTAGTGGAAAACCTGGTGAAGTAAGAATAAAAATTAAATAATATATCAATGATAATTTCTTAGTTTTGCTAATACTACATCATGATTATGTAAAATATTAACATTAGAGGAAGCTAGGTGAAGGATTACAGGATTCTCTGCTACCTTTGGAACAGTTCTATGAATCTAAAAAATATTTCAAAATGAAAAGTTAAAAACATGAATCACCATTTGCTGCTACTTATGTAAATCAGATGTTTTAAAATACTATGAAACTAAAATAAATTAAGACTTCTTATTTAACCAGAATCTGAATTTCAATTTTAAGCTCATCAACTCCACTGTTCACTTCATAAAAAAATACATTTATGCCACTAATCTTTTGCATATGTACTGAGAATCCATATAAAAATTTCAATTGGAAAAAAACCCTAAAAGTACAAAGGTTGGACCAAAAATATTTATGCTACCTCATGGTGACTGAGATAAATATGACTATTTTCCTGACCAAAAAACAAACAAAAGAATTGAGCGTCTCGTCTCCGTACTTATGATAAGTATTGCTGGGCATGATAGTGCATGCCTATAATTTCAGCAGCTCAGTAGGCTAAGGAAGGAAGATCACAAGTTCAAGGTAAGCCTCAGCAACTTGGTGAAGCCCTGAGCAACTCAGTAAGGCCGTAAGGAATTAAGTGAATTCCTGTCTCAAAATAAAAAATAAAAAGGGTTGGGGATGTTGCTCAGTGGATCAGTGCTCGTGAGTTCAATCCCCAGTATAAAAGAAAAAAAAAAAGAAAGAAGTCTTAAAACCATGAGAAAAATACTAAAAATTTGATAAAATATCTGTAATAGAGGTAATTAAAGGTATTAAAAAAATAAAATATTCTGGTAAAATCAGTTTGGAAGATTAATTTAAATTATTAAAGCAGGCTACCTTGCTGGCTACATAAGCAAGCAGGATATCTGAAGTACAACAGAGGACGACATCTGCTTTTATATCTTCATGTGTACCAACCAAAAATACCACATTACCTCCACTCTATCAGAACTTTTCTTATGGAGCTTTCTTTATGTAATATAAGAATTGAACAACAATTGGAAAAGAAAGGAAAATAAAGAGGCATTAAAGGTGAGGAGAATATTCTTGAAAGATAAGGAAAAAAAAAAAGTTTCTTGAGGGGAAAAATTAGCACTCCAGGATGACAACGCAAGGATATAAAGAGAATGTAAAAAAAGGAAGTGTGAAAGGGCCTGGACTCTACTCTTGGGCTTTAAGTGTTGTTCTGAACTCCTATAATCAGGAAACAAGATGTGTAATTGTACTAAGTGTATTTTCTGGCATATAGTAAGTGCTTTATAAATACTATTAGCAGATAGATGATTGCTGAGAAGGAAAACAAAAGGAACAATAATGAAGAGTAGAAGGAAAGACAGTCCAGCAGGCAATATTTTTTAGTAATAGCTTTGACATTATTATAGCTTTAATGCCTTTCTAATAAATATGAACCCAAAATACTGCCATGATTCTAAATTAGACACATCTTCACTTAGAGAGCTGTTATTGAGGGGAAATCCTCTGACCTTTTGATAAGAACTGAGAAAAACTGTCTCTTTACACACATTTTTATTAAACAAGTAAGGCTGGTAGTGGAACATTTTTTTATTTAATGCATAAACATATAAGTCCCTTTATTAGAGAAATTATACATATTGGTGAATATGGTCAATGGTCACACCTATGTGTTAATTATTTAAAAATCAGAACCAATAATTTGGAATAGATTCTATGTTCTCTTCATTACATTGTGAAGTGTCTTGTGTAGTCATATTCTATTGTTGGAATGACAGCTTGTACAAATTTCAAAAAAATTAGAAGATACCTGAAGGCCTTTAGCTAAGGAAAATAAGACTTGTAAATGGTTTATGTTTTAAATCCATATTGTAATTATCCATTTTATTAAGCAATAATTCCTTAGAAAAAATGACAAAATCTTTTTCAATTTCATTAAAGATAATTAATCATAGAACTTTAAGACTGCCTGACTACCTATTCCAATATTTGAATTTAAACTTCTTAATGCATAGAAGTTCATATAGGTCCCTTTGATATAAAAATAAGGACAAAGTTACCCATGTTTAAATAAGTATAAAATTTATTCATTTTCTTTATCCCTTTATAGCTTATAAATTTGCTAGAACTTCTATATTGATCTATATTTAATGAAATCTTGCAATTTTTTAAAAAAATGTTATATTGCACTGGAAAGCACTGTGAGTTAAGGTTTACTGGAGAAATAATGATTCTGTAACGAATTACACAGAGTATTCCAAGTTGCTACCTAGCCTCCAATATAGAGATGAATGAGAAAATTATATGTAACAAGAAAGTTCTTGGTTTATTTCAATGTCAGATATGCCCCAAGTTTCTCTGAGGGACTTAAGCTTTATTATCAACGTTTAAAGTTATCTGCACTTCATGATACTCATGACCCCTCAGTCTACATCTAACACTGAGTGCTCTGAACTAATCACTTAAACAGCAACCCAAAAACAAACTAATTCAAGCTATATGGCATCTAAATTGTTGAATCTGAATATTTCTATGACTATAGATACACGTATCTCAGAATCCAACTATGTACTGGAAACTGACTTTCATTTAATGCTCTTGGCAACTCCAGAGAACCACAGTAAAATACTAGATACATAATTTTCACTGGAGAAAAAGAAAATAGTATTTTTTTAAAATATCTAAAGCACTTCTTGTACTTTAATTTTTAATTAACCAAATTGTTTTAAAATTGAATTCTTTGCTTCAGGGAGACTTCAAATTGATACAACCTAACTTTACTCTTACATGATGGGAAAGCATATTTTTGGTAACATGTTAAATTGGAAATGTATTTAAAGAAAAGATATTTATGTTATTCTAAATTAGCAGGTTACCTGTGTAACAAGGCAAAGCTAACCAATGCACAGGGACATGTTCTACCCAACGAATATGGTGTATCACAATATAATATGCCCTAAATAAATTAGACTCCCATTAGGACTTTCAGACATGAGGAGCCAAAACAAGTTATAAGTACTAAGTCATAAAGGTTTTTGTCACTAAATTTCCCAAAAATGAAAAAAAACAAAAAATCCTACAACACATTTTGCCATCAATCATATGCACGAAAGGATACATATGAACGCCAAGCTCTCCCCCTCCTTCTGCAACAGTTTCAATGATTTTCTTCATCACTTCAGCATGCCTGAAAGCAAAAGCAAATCTTATTAGTGTAGATGAAATAGATGAAAACAGGAAAAACACACATTTTGTAAAGAAACCTGTTGTTGGTGAATTTTTTAACATGTAATAGTCATAAAATATTCCCCCCTTTAATCTTCACTAGAGTGTTGGGTTCAATTTTATACTACACATTCATAGAAAGATGCACTGTCAATAACACAAATCATAATGATAAGTAATTTTGAGTTCAAAACAGATCTTCCAAGCTACAAAGAGGAAGACCACAAAGATCTCTTCTATACGTAAATACTTTAACAGAACAAAAAAGTTCTTAATGTATTAAACAAGAGGTTTTCTTCCTTTCTTTCACATATTTAAGTGCAAGAATATTTCTAAAGATTCTGAAAAGTTTATTTACTTATGAATTTTTCTTTTTCTATATTTATAGGTTCCAAAATAATAATCCTATGAAATATACATACACTCTCTCTATATACAGACCTGCATGGGTGAACAGAACACATGGGAGGTGGTGGGAGATGAGGGTGATTTTCAATGGTCACTGTTTTCTTCACATGATCTTGACTGATGTCTTCATACATGTGCTCAACTGTTAAAGGCTGCCGTTGCTGAAATCGTAAAAAATGCTTTGAAAGTACTCTTTAAAAGCTTTCATATCTTTAATATACTTATTCTCCCATCTAACTTTAACTAAAATTTAGAATTGCAGATTATTTAGAATTGGGGTAAAGTTTACAACATTTAGATCAAGGCAGGGAGCAGAAAAGGAGCCTACATATCCAGGCTACCCAATATCAGTCACCACCTAATGCCGAAAAGATTCCACAAAAAGGCAAGTATGGAGGCTGGGGTTGTGGCTCAGGGGTAGAGCGCTCGCCTAGCATGTGCAAGGCCCTGGGTTCAATCCTCAGCACCACATAAAAATAAAATAAAGATATTATATCCAATAAAGATATTATATCCAATTACAAGTAAAAAGGCAAGAATGTGGCTTTTTTTTAAAAAGGCAAGAATGTGGCTGCCAAAACATTTTAAAATTCAATTCATTTCTCAGGGCTATTGTTTTATTTTCTTGTTTCCTATTTACAGTCATAGGAATAATAGGTTAAACAAGTTGAGCCAGGCATGGTGGTGCACACCTGTAATCCCAGTGACTTAGGAGGCTGAGGATAGAGGATGGGAAATTTGAAGCCAATCTCAGCAAATAAGAGACCCTGTCTCAAAAAAATAAAGGACGACTGACTGGGGATGCAGTTCAGTGGTAAAGTGACCCTGGGTTCAATCCCCAATACCAAAAAAGCAACAACAAAAAGTTAATTTTACATTAATTACTCTTTCATTTAATTCCATTAAGCACATGAATTTAAATGGTCTTAAGGACAAATTCATGTGACATGATCAGTTTGCAAATGCTTAAACATCCAACAGATGTAATCCCAAACAAAAGTTAAGAAAATATACCCAGTTGAATTTCCCTCACATTTTGAAGAGATAAGCTTAAAGGCAAAGGAATACCCTTATAACAGATCATTTGTGCTTAATTAGCATTAATGTCACATTGAATAATTCAGTTTATTCAAAATAAAAAACAAGTTCAATATCAACCATAAAACTGTAAAATAAATGATTTCTAAAATTTAAAAGATCATATAACCAAGTACTTAACTAAGGAATTAAACCCAACAACTTAAAATATTTATACTGAAATATATTTTTCTTTATTTTTACCTCATCATAGCCAAACAACCATAATCGTGGTGTCTGGTAATATTTATCATAAGTGATGTACAGGTCATAAGTTCTGGTTTGCAAAATAGCATCTTCACCTCCAGCATCAGTTTTAGCTTTACAAGCTTCTACTATTTTCCTTGTGTCTAGGGTAGCCTGGCACATAATAGAGAAAAATTGACAGCCATTATATTAGTATGAATGTGACATTCTAGAAAAATCTATTTTTTTCATTCTATATTGTTTTTTCCTTAAAAGTAAATGAACTTAAAATTCATGGATAAAATTTCGTGTTATAAATATTTAAAAATTTCTTTGAAAGAGTAATATGTCATTAACAATACTATTAATCCTCAAGTATACTCTTTAAAAATTAACTGAGAAAACAATTTACAAACCTCATCTGTTTCCAATAATCCACTCTCTTCGTATTCTGTTATAAAAATAAAAGATGAATCAAGTTCAAGATTCATTAAATTTTGTTTATATATATTTATACATATTATATATTAAATATTACTTCAGAGTATCACTCAAAAACTGGGGTTTGCTTGTTTTTAACTGAAGATAATGAAGCAATATAAATGAGTTAATTCTGTATTTCAAAACCAGCAGATACCTTGCATGACAAAAGCTCAGAAAAAGTCAGCATATTCAAGGCCTGGTCTGTGCTGCAGTCTATTAGAAATATCAACTGGCATAATAATACTGAAGGGATCTTGGTGACTCCTTGGTAAAGGCCATTGTATACAGCAACCCCTTCCCTCTTATGTGAAGGTGATATGCTTCAAGAATCTCAGTGGATGCCTGAAACTAGACAGTATTAAACTCTATAATTTGATACCTCCTCTGTCTCAAGCAGGTATCACGCATGTGGCTTTAACTTCTGCAGTCTGAGGAGCATCAGCCTAACTAAGAGGAACTTTTTTGTTTTTCACAATTTCATGGAGAGATTCTTACTCTAGGTCTTTGCAACCTCGGTATAAGATTTTTTTTTTTTTTCCTATCATTACTGTCAAGAACCTCCACTTTTTCACTTGGAGAACACATTCTACAACTTGTCTTTGATATCTGAATTGCCAGCATCGCTACTTTTGTGTTTTGGGATCATTTTTTATAAGGGTCACCTGAGCACAAGTAAGGTGATACTGCAACAGTTGATTTGATAAATGAGATGGCTACTAAGTGACTAAATGGCAAGAAACATGGATACATTAAACAAATGGATAATTCTTGTCAAGGACGGAACACAGTGGGACGGCATGAGATTTCATCACATTACTAAGAATGGCATGCAATTTAAAACTTATGACTTCTATTTCTGGAATTTTCATTAATATTTTCAGACTGCAGCTAACCTTGGGTAACTTAAACAACAAGAAAGCAAAATGACAGATAAGGGGGGATGACTATAACTACATAAAATATGCTCATTATATTATCAGTGATTTCCACTTTTCTACATTCAATAGTAACGTTGAATGTTGACCTCTTAGGAATATCTGACATGATTTATTCTCTCCTCCTTGGAACACTTTCTTTCCTTGGTTCTTAAGATATAATATTTTCTTGGCTTTCCTCACACCTCACTGGCTGCTCTTTTAATACGTTCTTCATATATCACAAATGATATTTGAGGCTGCAATTAGAAATTCTGGATACAAATATAATAGTAGGGCAGTAACTAACAGCTCAATTCTTAGATCTTGTCTCTTCTCTACCCACGTTTACTCCAGTGATGAATTTATTAGTCTTGATGGCTTCAAATACTGATGAATCCCACATGTATTTCTTTAAACATGGATATATAACTGTTTATGATTCTACTGGATGATTAATGGGCACCCTAAGTATCACATGTCTAAAACTGATACTCCCTCTCCAAAGCTAATCATTCTGAATCCCCACCCCTGCCAGCCACCCTCAGTCAATGGAATTTTCCAGACACTCAAGTCAAAGACCATGGAGTCATACTTGACTACTCTGCCTTTTATATCCCATGCTCAATCTAGTAGCAAATCCCTTTGGCCCTACCCTCAAAATATGTCCAGAATTCTATTGTTTCTTATCACTACCAATATTATAACCGTAGTCCAAAACATTATTATTTATTGCCAAGATTATCAAAATACATCCTAATTGTTGTCTCTTTTCCCCTTCAACATGTTCTCATTGCAGTTACAGTGATTCTGTTAAAATATTAAATTGTTAGAAAAATGGCTGCTTGTCTTAGTCTTAGTTAGGACCCTGCACAATCTGGGCCTGTATCTCCCTGAGTCCACTCTTTACTACTCTTCTCTCTCTGGACAGAGAAAATTCCTTACAATATTATATGAAATATTGTAAGTCACACATATTATTACCTCAGGGCTTTTGCACTCTTTCCCAGATAACAAAATAGATTGTTTACTCACTTCCTACCACATTTTACTCAAATGGCATACTTTCAATAGGGTTTTCCTTGAACAATTTACTTAAAAAAGTTGCCCCCCAAAAAACTTATGCCCTTTCCTCATTTTTCTCCTTATCACTGATACAAATCTAACACATTATGTATTTTAACTATTTTCATATCCCCGATTAGAATCGTTCCAGACACTCAAGTTTAAAGAGATCATGTCTATTGTTTTTCTGCAACACCAAGAACCATCCCTAATACACAGATACTATATTGCTCAATAAACATTTGTTGACTAAATGAGTAAAAATTACTTTTTATATTCATACCATCAATATTGTTTATGAGCAAAATTCCACATTAGTAGTTCTTTAACTCTATCTAAGGAAAATGTAATAAACAATACTAAAAGGCTGTCAAATATTTAAGGGAGTCCCATAACTTGTACTTTAAAAACAGTGGTTTCCTCTCTACCACCGCAACCCCATCCTAGACTGGACAGAAACTGAACCTAGAAAAAGTAATTGTGCAAGAAAAGGGTAAGTTCAGTTTTTATCAGCTGTGAGACATCCAACTGGAAATAAAAACCACCAAACAGTTTGAAGTTGTGAGATCTAGGTTGAAGTTGTTTAAATATGGGAGTCCACAGAGCATAGAAATTTTATGAGGTTTCTGTGACCAAACTCATGGATTTCAGGGACAATAGTTTGGTGTGGAAATAAGGAACAGAATTGCACGAAAATTTAGGAACAGATACCCAGCTAGATTTTTATGAATACTTGAAAGCAATTTGGGAAAAAAACCTGAAAAGTACTTATAGTTCAGTAAAAACTACTTGCCTTTATGGTGTTTCAACTCTGACACCATCTTCTATTTTTACATGTTACAATATACAACTAACTAAATTTTATGTATTTTGGGGATGTAGCTGCCTTATAGACTTCAATGCCTGCCTCCCCACTTTTTCATATTCTTCCTTTTTCTAACTTTTAATGCATCTCTTGTAACAGTGATTCTCTAATGCAATGATTCTTAACTGGTAACCCCAAGAGGACATTTCAGAATTTTAAGGAACTGTGAGGGCATTGTGTGTGGCCAAAAAGGCTTCAGTAAGAATTCCTATTTTGCCAGGCCTGGTGGCACACACCTGGAGTTCTCAATACTCAGGTGGCTGAGACAGGAGGATCCTTTGAGCCCAGGAGTTCAAGATAAGCCCAGGCAACATAGCAAGATCCCCTACTCAGAAAAAAAAAAGATCACTATCTTAATGATTTTAATTAAAAAAGATGCTATTAAAAAGGAGAAATTAAGG
>NW_025999968.1:6797611-6983998 GCF_001458135.2 Marmota marmota marmota | reverse complement strand
TAAAAAAAAAAAAAAAAAAAAAAAATGAGATGGAGATGTGACTCAGTGCTTAGTCACCTATAGGTTCAATCCCTAGTACCAAAACAACAACAACAACAACAAAGGAGAAACAAAATACAAAGTTGCTCTGAACCAATTTTTAAAAACTAGTATTTTGCTGCTACATCCAGCATTAAAGATTTATGACTTGACATTTATTCCAGCAGAAATAATGCTGTCAAGACTATGTAAGAGTCTAAGATCAAAGGAAGTTTTATATTGATGAAATTTAAACAAAATATTCCCTGGGCTGCTAAATGTCAAAACTTAAAATTCAAAGGGATAGAAATTTTTTTTTAAAGTCACATATTTATGTAAAATCACATTACATTTCAAGGAAAAATGTGGGCTATCTTAGGGGAGAGATGTCTTTGAGGGTAGAGTATAAAAAAATACATATTTAAGAGAAAATGCCAGCCATCTGGACAGTGAGAAGCTTCTGGAGTAAAACAAGGAACTCACATTCAAGTGAAAATGTGGGCCATCTCCAGAAGGAGAGACACAGCTTAGAGTATAAAATTCTTAATCCAAAGAAATTATAAATATTGTAGAATCAGTATTTTAGTATGATTAAAGCAAATCTAGAGCACAAATACCTTCCATGTCTGCAGCTTCTCCTTCATCTTCCTCTTCTTCCTCTTCACAAAGCACTGAGCAATCTTGGAGTTTTATACTGTCCTTTGAAATTAATTACATTTGGTTTTTTTGTTTGTTTGTTTATTTATTTATTTATTTTGCAGTGCTGGGGATCAAACCAAGAACCTCAACCATGCTAGGCAAGTGTTCTACCACTGAGTTATACCCCCATTCAAAGTTAATTTTATTTAAAGTTACCTAAATAAGTTCATTAGTTCAAACATTGAACAATCATACTAGCACAGTGCTAACTAACCACTGTGAAAATAAGAAAGATAAAGCAGTTCTTATTCTCAAGAAATTGAAACACCACGGGTGGAGATGACAAATCCATAAGTCAATCATTGAAAGTAATGTACTAAGTGTTGTGACTAAATAATATTCAAAGGTATTTTGGGAACACCAAGAGTCAAATAAGATATTATTTTAAAAACAGCTGACAGTTGAACTCCCAATGAAATAATTTTTTTAGTTAACCAATTATTAGTATGAGAAAATCACTTAAAAATTTTGTTAAATTGTATAAAGAAGAAAAATTTGTAAATCACAACACATTTATAAGCTAAAATATTTTATAAATCAAACACTTTTATATTCTAGCTGAGTATGGTGGCATAGCCTCCCAGCAACTGGGGAGGATGAGGCAGGAGGATTTTTAAGTTCAGGGCCAGCCTCAGCAATTTAGTGAGGTCCTAAGCAACTTAGCAAGACCCTGCTAAATGAAAAATAAAACAGGTTAGGGATGTGGCTCAGTGATTAAACATCCATGGGGCTCAATTCCTAGCAACAAAAAAAAACAAGAAACCCCACTATTTCTCATTTGTTAATAAATCCAAAATTGCTGAATTAATCCAAAATTATCAAACTTTAGTTATTATAACACATAAGATTTCCATTGAATATCTTAACTGTAATGTCTCTTATGAAACAATAATGCTAACCAGTGGTATGCATAATATACACAAAACTAATATTCTAAAAATATAAAATTGATAAAAGTAAGTGAATAGACATCTGGTTTCATTTAGGCTACATTTAGAAGAGTTTTATTTACCTCTAGAAATTTAAATCAAATGCACCCTAATTATACTCAAAATGTAAATAAAAGTAAATAGATTATATTTACTGGATAGTTATTAAATGAGCTATTATCTAACAAACTGATTATTAAGAAAAATTTTAATCATGCTGGTAATAGTCATACTTGATATAGAAGAACAAAGTTAAAAAAAAAAAATCAAGAACCAAGGTTATTCTTAGGGCTTAGAGGAGTAGTTCAGTGAAGGAGCATGAGCTCAGAATATGTGAGGCCCTAGGTTCAATCTTCAGGGCCAATTATCTAAACAAAAAACAAAATTAATACTTCGGTCTAAATGTCAAATATTCTTAGGACTGTTATTTTTAAAATAATATAAATTCTATATAGTGTTAATTAAAAAATGATATGAAAGATATATCCCAGTTTTCAATTATGAGCATTCATTCTTTAGCATCACATAATGATGTTTAGTGGGATGCCAAGTATCACAATAACCATTATTTATTAAAAATTTTTGAATTACCATAAATATATTAAAAAAAACTGTCCACATTGCTCTGCCACTTATTTAAATTTGAAGTATACATACTAATAGAGCAAATAAAGTCATCTGAAGCAGCAAAACCATTTGTGTGATTGCTCCTCAATCAAACTTTTCCAAAAAATAAAAATTCAAAAGGATGAAATCTCAGGTCAATAAATCAAACCTTAATCCCTAGTATAAAACTGAAAAACAGAAGTTATTTTACTTTCTTATACTTCTGTTAAGCTGCAATTAAAAATTTCCAAAGAGGAAATGACAAAAATACAAAGAATATCTTAAATTAGTAACTGTTTTAGGGAATGTTCCTAAGAACAATAGGGACACAATTATTCCATCCAAATAGTCTATCCTCCAAGAGACTTGGTGATTAAAAGAAATAATTAAGAAAAGATCAAAGTGAGGACATTTTGTATTTTTTATATAATTTTAAATGACTATATAAAAATCTGAAAACAATTTCAATGATTCCAAGAAATGGAAAGCCAATATAATATATGCAACTTGAATTAAATGAAAACTTACAAGCAGGATAATTCTACCCAATTATATATTTTATCCTCCCCCCAAATAAATCATATAATAAAAATTAACTAACTTAGCTTCTAGTCATTCAAAATATCATGATTTTTGGTGATGCTAAGCTGAAGTATACACTTAAATTTTCAAAAATGAAAGCCAAAAAAACCCCACATTGTCAGTAATTTAAGAAAACAGAGAATAATTACTTATGTAACATTTAGAGTACAAAGTTTAAATATTAAGATACCATTAGCATCTAGTACTGAATATACTTAAAAACAAAATCACTTCAACTACCTTAAGTCTTTCCAATTAATGAAAAATAGTAGTAGTAGTAGTAGTAGTAGTAGTTTGTAGTAGTAGTAACGATCTTAAAAATGTTTTTTCTTGCATTTTCTTCTTCTTCTTTTTTTTATTAATGGTGCTAGCAATTGTACCCAGGGCCTGGCACATGCTGAGTAAGGGCTCTACCACTGAGTTACAACCCAAAGCCCCAGAATGATTTTTTAAGCCATACTACAAGAAAAATAAGGGAGGGTTGTATTGTGGCTCAGTGGCAGAGCTTTTTCCTAGTATGCATGAGATCAGGCCTTGGGTTTGATCCCCTGCACTGCAAAAATAAAAAAAGAAACAGAAAGAAAGAAAAGTAAGGGAAGTATAAAGAAGCAGTAGTGTTCTAGTATATGCTGATGCAGAAAATGAGAGGGGGGGAAAATAATTGGAATTTAAATGAGTTTGATAATGGTAAGTGTGGATAAGAAAGATGAATGATTTCAACATAGATATATAGATATAGACATATTACATATGCAAATAACTAGGTCACTGATTTTAGAAATATTAACGAACCAGTACCTTGTTTTCCAATGTAATCTCCTTAACTGCTTCAGTTATTCCTGCAATACCTGTTTACAATTCAGCAGAAAAAGAGTAACTAAAATTAAACTGTAAACATCACATTTATTTGAATAAAGCAACATAAAAACACTTAAAATTATCTAAATTCTCATAACTGATCTGAAGTAAAGAGATAAATACAAATATAATCCCAAAGATGCTGCCTCAAACTAAAAATACAAACTAATTTAATGTTCTCCATGACTTATCCTTCTCATCCTTAATTTACTATTCCTCACTTAGTTTATCACAATACATTCTAAGAAAGTGAAACTATTAAGAGATTACAGTACTCACATTTACATTTTGATTAAACCTGTATCCAAATTTTCTCAACTAGGTATGGCTATATTAATATGCTATTTACTTCAAATATTTAAAATATGCTATTTGGTTCAGAAACTTAGAATATTTGATAATACCATTTTACATTTACATATGGCTTACTGCTTTGCCAAGTGTTTACACATTCTATTTAATTCTTCTAAACACTAGCTTCTAAAGCAATTATAATAATAATTTCTCCTTATGCAGAAATGAAGTCACTGGAGAGGCAAAATGCCCTGCTTGAGTCTCACAGTTATGAAGAAGCTGGGCTTAAAATACATATGAGTTGACATTTGGTTCAATGATTCTCCATTGCACCTCACAAAGCAAATTCTTCAGAACCTCCTTTGTCTCATTGGAAGTATTAAGCAGGTGGCAATATATCTAGTCAGCTAAATAATATTTCTAGTTCAAAATACCTGTCAACATTCTTATTCAGACTGTTTAACAAGGATAGACAATTAATTAAGACAAGAGTAGTTAAAGATACTACAGGGAAAAAAATATCTTAAATACAATATATGCTTAGCTCCTAATAAGCATTCATCCTCTAAAACTTTAATACATCTGTTTAATATACTCACTTTCACAAACAGAAGATGTCATTTAGCCAATCCCTAAAAAACAAATGCCTAATGTCTTCTCTGATATAAAGGAGGTGACTCAAAACAGAGTAGAGAGGAAAAGCATGAGAAGAATATTACCACAGAACAAGGAAAAGAGGTGGGAGGGAATGGGAGGGAGAAGGGGAATTGCACGGAAGATGGAAGGAGACCCTCATGGTTACACAAAATACATATAGGATGGTGTGAGGGGGAAGGGAAGAAAAAAAAAAGAGAAAGAGATAAGTGTCACAGTAGAATGGGTAGAGAGAGGTGATGGGAGGGGAAGGGAGGGGAGTGGGGATAGGGAGGGCAGCAGAATACAACTGACACTAGGACTGCTGTATGTATACACATGGATGTATAACCAATGTGATCCTGCAATCTGTACACATGGAAAAATGAGAATTCATACCCTATTTGAATCAAATGTATGATATATCAAGATCATTGTATTGTCTTGAGCAACTAATAAAAAAAAAATAAAAACATTGTGTCCAACTACAACTAAAAAAAAAAAAAGAATCAGTGTAACAGTTGAAGTTTGAAAGGTAAAACAACAGCTCTCGTTATAGTAGTTATTGGATGGGCACCAGTTAGAGATCCATAAATGGTATTTACCTTAAATATTCATAGTATTATATAGAATCCATCTTATACTCTATATCTTAAATGATATGTAAAACCCAAATCTTAACATATCAAATTGACATTACAAAATGATCCACTGAATATTCTAAAGTTTTACATCTCATAAATAATTAGAATTTACATTAACAGAAATAAAATACTGTGTTATTTTTCACATGCAAAAAATGACACTGCCTGTTCTCTATCACTACAGCACTATTTTTTACCTGTTGAATTTCTAAAGATTTTTGTTTCTCCAATCATACTGACACCAACTTATCTCTGAGACAAATGATACTATAAATACACCCCTGGAGTTTGCAATAATGAATATGAAATAGAATACAACTAAAAAATAGAGTAACCCATTATGTTGACTTCAGAAACAGTGCTTTATAACCAACTGTTCTAGTCAGTCAATAGGCAATTTAATAACAATGGACTGACTACATCTTCCAGTCATGAGAAAATTAAAGTAAAACAATTAGAAGATTTTGTAAAGGTCAGGAAAAAAAGAAGTCTAATAGCATTAATTGGTGGGGGAAAAAAGAGGACCATTTAAAAAATCATTATAAAAAGCTGCTGAGGGCTGGGGTTGTGACTTAGCAGAAGAGCGCTTGTCTAGCATGGGTTCGACCTCAGCACCACATAAAAATAAAGATATTGTGTCCACCTATAACTAAAAAGTAAATATTAAAAAAAAAGCTGCTGAATCGGTTATTTCCTCTAAGCTTTGACATAACATCACTCAACTCATTAAGCAGCAAACAAGTTTCAGTTTGAGAAGTTCCAGTCCTGGATTTGTGCCTATATTTTCATAAGAAAACAGATGGCAGTGTTCTTCATTTAGAGTAGAGGAGAAATTGACCTCTAAGGTGGTACTTTTACTTGTACAGAGACTTAGTCTATTGTCTATTGCAATAAATCACAATTAAGAGCAACAATTTGCTAATCATGAAAGATGTAGCAATGTCTGGAGGTATTTTGTGTGGTAACTGGGGGATGCTACTGGCATCGAGTAGGCAGAGGACAAAGATACTATTAAACATTCTATAATGCACGAGAAAGGCTACAACAAAAAATTATCCAGGGCTAAATGTCAATTGTGTTAATAGTGTTGAGGTTGAGAAACACAGCTGTAGGATAAACCTATTTGTCTCTAGGATTCAGGGAGAGAAAACTTGGTTTTAGATCATGCACTTAAACTTAGAACACATTTTCTTTATTAAAACTAAGTAATAAGCAGTAGCTACAGCAGCACATAATAATATGTATTTTTTAAAGATACATAAACACAGAGGCAAAATAGAATTTTTTATAATTTGTAATAATAAAGTTTATTCAGTGTTTCAAATAACACGTAAACATGCACTTAAAAATCCCTATAATTCAATTAACAAATACTTATTGAACAACTTCTATGTTAGACACTAACATAGATACTGAGGATTCAACAATGAATCCCTCGTGAAGCTCACACTTAAATTTCTTCCAGATGCTAGTTCTCTGCATGTAAGTAATAAATCAGTATGAGTATAGAAGAGTTCCTGACATAAAGGAGCTCATAATCCAATAATGCAACAACATGTAAATAAGAGATTTTCTATAGCAAAGTTTTAGTATTTTTGAATGGTTTTATTTTTGCCTATAACTTAGAAATAACAAAAATAACATGGATATTTCAAACTGCAACTGAAACAGCAGGCACTAAAGAAATTTAATATACTCCAAGGATTCTTTTTTTTTTTTTTTAAACTCTTTTCCCCCATAATATGTCCTCCTACTTCTTTTAGGTAAAAGTCTACTGGGACAATACCTCTTTTTCTTATGAAAACTGTTACAATGAAGGATTTTGAAAAGTTTAATAAAATTTAAATATATGTCACTCTATTCTCTTTTTACCTGTGTTATGATATGTATCTACCCATCCCCCATCACCATCATCTTCTTCAATGATAGCTTCCAATTCATCTGAATATTCCATCTGTTTGCACCGCTTATAGCATGGCACTATAAAAAAAGGGGAAACACAGTTACTAGTACACAATCTGTTAACCACAAATTTGTTAAAAAGAAGAGAATTCTTATTCCATTATATTTACTTATGCTATAAAATTATTAAGTGAATATATTTCACTTCAAATGAAAGTGGTTAAGAATTACATTCAGCCCATAGACATATAACTAATTATTTGACCACATTAATTTTTCCCTGAATGACTTTGTCAGAAGACAAGTAGAAAGGCTCTGGTGGGAGTGTTCTACATATTTCTTTACCATAGTGGTAAAGAACTGTAGGCTGAAGTTAGATGGCACTGTTCAATTTCAGGCTAATCCAACAATAACCTTGAAGTAATGGCTTTACTCTCAGAACATGGCAGTACCACATGTCAGAATTCATATTTAAGTTCTAGTTATTCTAATGGATAAAACAGTTTAAAATTAAACAAACTGCTAAATTTTACCCCCTTATACAATATTGGTGACCAGTTTTTCACAAAGCAAATGTGTCAATTAATAAGTATTTTTACTCATAAGCCTTAAAATTGAACAATTATAAGGTAAGAACATGATGTAGGGTAAACAAATTGCTATGAACCTCCTGATTTACTTAATCAGAATATAAATAATAAATTCTAAAAGTAAATATACTGAAGGGAATAAAAAAATACTGTTTTTTTACATATTATTTTTCCTTTCCCATATGGGATAAGTTAGAATGAAAATCAATATATTGTTATGTGATTATTTAAAGACTATCATAAACTTTTAGTGCTATTTTAACTTCATAAATAAGATATCTGCTTCAAAACATTTTTTTTTTTGTCTATAGGCAATCCTTCAATAGCACATGGAAGATAAAATATTTAGCTTTGAACTTTTAAACGTCAAAGGTAGGCAGTATCAGTTAAATATCCAATTAGAAGAAATCCAACTTTTCTTAGGACCCTCTTCCTCCATATCTTGACAACCAAATTTTTTTCTTTTTTGGCAAAAATAAGTAACAAAAAGGAAGAGGAGACAAAAATCAACTAAGAAAAATGACTCCAAGAATAGAAAATTTAGAGCTTCATAAAATTTCCTCATTTCTGTCTGAAAAAGTTTTTAGATCAGTTTTAGGAATAAACTAGAAATCTGGTAAGTGTCAACTGTTGTTTTTAATATAACTGTGCAAAGTTTACCAATGTATACAACATAATTCTTACCATTTTTGGTTACCAAAAATTGTTTGCCTGTTGGTAGGTATGCCTTCACTTTCAATTCTTCCCCTGTAGCCCTTTAAAAATAGTGAAAAGCACCAAAATACAAAATATATTTTATCAAATATGGAACAGAAGATATAAAAGTAAATCTCAAAACTATAGAATCCACACTACTATGGGAATTGTTTTAGGATTGATTGGGGAAAAATGTCTTTAACTGATTGTGTCAGGACACAGAAAAGCATAACAATAATATAAATGAAATATACTAAGAGATGCAGACAGACTTCAGAGAATTTGGATTAAATATTTGACAAAAACTGTAAGATAATAGAACTATCAAGCAACCATTATATCTCGCCTCTAAGCAAAAAGAAAATGCTGCTCTCAGGGAGCTGTATTTCATTGAATAATCTTTCACATTATCAATCCAAATTGTAGTTCATCTTGAGAATCAAGAAAAGACAGACAGAAAGAAAGAAAGAAAGAAAGAAAGAAAGAAAGAAAGAAAGAAAGAAAGAAAGAAAAGAAGGAAGAAAAAAGCTGCATGTCATTACATAATAAAGTAGGTGGTTGGCAAGATCCCTGTTCCTACCACTGTATTAAAATTGGAACTAAGAAAAGATGGCTTTGAATCACAAGATGATAATATTGAGAACAATAATGCTTTAAAAAGTTTCTTTTATTGGATGTTAGAACTCAAACATACACTATTATTAATTAATTTTCATAATTCTAAGACATAGCTAATATTAAGACGTAGCTAATATGCCATTTTATAGGCAGGTAAACTAAAGCTTAAAGGGGTCAGGTTGCCCACAGTCACAAAACCAGAAGGTGTAAAGAAAGAGGATCAAGCCAAGCAACTCCAGGATTTCTACTCTTAAATTATTTTTTCTGTGGGTCAGAACCAATTGTAACTTTTTTTTTTTTTTTTAAGCTATTCTGACATTTCTCATCAAGAATTTGTGGGCTATCTACTAGGCTTAGCCAGTACCGAGATGGCACATGTTTTCTTCACAAATGTAAGAACACAAACTTGGGAGTTTGACTGCCTTTTTAAGCTTCTGCAGAAATTTCGAGCCATAGTCTGGAGCACAAGATAAAACTAGGAAATGCCCTAATACATTTAACATCTCTTCTTTCAACTAATCTCAGTTGTCAAATTTTAACAATATGATGACAATGCCTAAGGTTATGAAGGAAAAAGTTAAAAAAAAGTTCATGATAGCACTTGAGCACATGACAAGTACTGACATAGAAATAATCTGTTTCTATCAATGATTTAAGATTATTCCTTTGGCCCCAGCAATTCAGTCAGAAGCATGGACACTGGGTGGAATATAATTGTGTTCTAAGTTACAAAAAATTATTTCAACAATCATAATTCATAAACTAGAACTCTATTAACCCCTATTCATAAAATAGATCTACTACTAGAAGATCTTGTCCTTATATACAAACCCCTATCACAATGCTACCAATCAGATAGTTAAACTTAGACAATTAAAGTTTACAATAAAGAAATTTCAATATAGAAAATGAATGTCATATCTTCACAAAAGAAACATTAATATTTTATATCTATTTGTATTGAAATATATTAAATTATAGACCAGAACCTACTTTTCACAAAAAGCTTAGAATATAAGGGAAAAAAAACCCCATAACTTTCTTGAATCAAAGAACTTCTATGATATGAATTTAATTTTCTTAAATATGGAACAGAGATACAAGTATAAAAGAAAGACATAAAAATAGATATAGCTGATGATATTTTGGCTTTTTTTGATACATAAAAAACAATGCCCTAAAATATAAAAACTGAGAAAAAGCAACAACCAGTGTTTCAGGTACATGGTAAATATAAAGGAGAATAAAACTAGCTTAAAGTACTTAAACTATTTAAGTTCTTTAGAAATTAAGAAAAAAAATTGTCAATTAAAACCTTGTTAATTCTAGAACCACTGTCCCCAACCAAATCTGTATCTTTCAGCTACAAATTAAAAAAAAAAATTACTAAGAAAAAAAATCACAATAAATTGAAACAGCTACATTCACACAAGATGATTAATTCCAAACAATTCTAAACTGAATAAATACATCTGCTAGTATTGGGATCTCTTTTTCTATAAACTGTAACCTTTAATTAGTACTTGAAAGTAATGAAACTTCATTTGCTTTAAAACTTTGTTATTTTTCAGAATATTTCAAAGTATATGTTGTATTTAATTACTTTATTAATTATGAGTTAATAAAGAAAATAAAAGCTTTAAGTCTATCATAAGTAGATTTATAGTCAAGATCTTAATTAGTATAATGAACCTTTTTTAACTTTGGCAATTTGTAAAGAGGGTACATACTTTTCAACCTTAATAAAAATGTTCATACTTTATGTTTTAAAAAACATAAAAGGATACCAAATATTTGCATTTGCTGTCATAAAAAATATTCAATAAACATTTGTTAAATTGAATAAAGAAACTAATTAAATTTATTAAATACCTGAACATTATTTTTTAAAGAACCACAAATTTAGACACAGACACTACAAAGGGAATACTAGTAAAGAAGGTAAACAGATAAATCTCCAATATGTCCATCTTTTGTGTTAATGGAGCAAAATAAAAAGGTACAACACCATTTTCTTCCTTCATTTTATTTTGACTATCACTGGGATATTGTTTGAAAAAAATCTACAGGAAGTAGGTTAAGCTTGTTATTCTAATTTCCAGACATTAACCTATTTTGCAAACTGCCATAATTCTGAAGTCATTCTTTTTCTAGTTTTCTATTTTTCACTTAAGATTACTTACCATTGCCATGTTGGACAGTGGTGTACTAAGTGATCTCCAGCTGCCACAAACTTGATTTGGAAGGAATATGAAAGAGGGAAAAAGAAAAATGGAACATCACTAAATGTGGGGTTGCAAAATACCAGACTGATCACTCTGGGTAACCTTGATACCTGTCAATCAATTAAGGTGTAAAAAGCACCAAACCTGCTCTATCTGCTCCAACACTTATTTTTGACTATTATTACTGTACTTTATTTTGTTTATTTATATGCGGTTCTTAGAGTTTAACTCAGTGCCTTACACATGCCAGGCAAGCACTCTACCACTGAGCCATAATCCCAGCCCTGATTATTAATATTGATTAATACAGAGATTCTTGGTAATGACTGAAAAACTCAGTGTAAACCTTTGAAAAAATAACTAAATAGGTACAGGTATCAGATGTAATACTACTCTTACATCACAGTGTATGCTTCTTTTATTTATATAATTAATATTTCTGTATATGTAAATATACATGTATATGTGGGTGTATATGTACATAATTACTTATTTATTGTAGTACTAAGGATTCAATCAGTGGTGCTCTATGTGGCTTTTTTTTTTTTTTTTAAATAACCTTAATTTCTTTGTTCTTGTCCCTTTCCTTTTCTCTGTTTTTCTTTTTCAATGCTAGGGATTGAACCCAGGGCTTTGTATGTATGCTAGGGAAGCATTCTTATCACTGAACTACACCCCTAGCACTCTCTTTATGATATTTTTAAAAACGTAAGTAACGACCAATTTTGAAAACTTCATCATACTCTTTAAGAAATCATTAATAACAAAAATGTAGTGCCAAACAACAGGGGAAAAGTTAAAAATTATTGAACTTACACTGAAAACACATAAAAAAAACTAAGAAATGAAATTCTAATCCTTAGGCTTTACAGCAGGTTCAACACTATGTGCATTTTATTTCCTTCAGAAAAAAAAAAGACTAAGAAATAACTGAAACTTTTGAAAATTTCCAGTTCATAAAATCACTTAAGGTGATTTTACTAAAGGACAGTAATCCACTTATTTTTGAGCAGAAAACAGAAGAAGCATAACTACAGTCTCCAAACTCAAGCAATATATGCACGTACTTTCCCAATTGCTTCTATTTCACAACAGTTCTAACTTAAAATATTGCATTGTTTATGGGTTTATTAAACAGCCAAAAAAATCACAATATATTTAGTCTTCTAATGCTTCCCTGAGAAAGTATATCTATATAAAATACTCTTTTGAGAGTAAAACTCCTATCAAGTAAAAATTTTGAGAATAACCTATTTTAAGATGACATATCATCAAGATATATCAACTATATTCCCATAGGAAATTTCTAAGTGTTTCTTTTCCTTCATTTCATATAATCTTTTTATTATTTAAACTAGTTAAGTAAAGACAAAAACCAAAATGAAAACAATAGTTTTGTTCTTAAATCAAGCATTTTGGGGTCACTGGAACAAATGCTACTTTAGTTCTGTGGTTATCAGCAGCAAAAGTAAGAATTTACCCCTTTTATCCACAGTATTCTTTTGTACGGTTCCTGTTACCCATAGTGCAATGTAGTCTGAAAATAGTAAATGGAAAATTCCAGAAATAAATAATTCATACATTTTTAAAAAGTAATAATTTAACAAAATGGAAGTTAAATTAAGTAATTAAAAATAAAAATTATTTAATTATATTGCCTTGAAGTCACAAGACTAATTTTATTCCTGGGTCACTCTACTGGTATCCATTAATTAAAAAAAAAAAAAAATCAAACACTAGAAAGTAAGGAAAACTATTTTGAAGAACACAGAATTATACGAATAATTAGCACATGTGTGCAGTTACACTCATTAGCAATGGCCATTATTACTTGCTTTGCATTTTCAAATGAAATAATGTGGAAAATATAGTCAAATTTCAAATTATCAACCGTTTGCTGTACCTTTCTCTTTCTGATTAAATATTTTCTATTTGTCACTAGATAATAAAGAATAACTTCAATATGATAGAACCAATATTTACATTTTGGTGAGCAATTTTATTCCTCAACCTACCCTTTATTAATAGAATTCTAATTTAATCAAGTCATTACACACATCCAACATTATTTTTTTTCCCAGACAATATCATGTTAGACACTGGCTGTCCCTCTTTTTAAACACAAATACTTTTACACCTCTCAATGAAAACAAAACGATAGTTGGAGACTGACAGTAAGAAGCCCAGAAACAGGAAAAACAAATGAATTTTGTATACAGTATTTACTCAAAGCAAATACTGTCTTCCCATTTTCCTTTTCCAGTGTCATTTTAAACTAACTCAAATCCTGTAATTGTGCTCTATCCCAACCCAACATTATGTGGATGGTACCCAAGTTGGGTAGTTTTGTCTTGATTATTTTTTAAGAAAAAAAAAAAAAAACTAACTTTTTTCATGGTATCAAGTATAACAGCTACTCATTTTAGGATGAATCCCTATCTTAAGCTTAATTCTATTCAACAACCATAGATTGCGTCTCTAACATCCACTAATAATTAGTCATCTTCATGTAGTCAAGATAAAGCCTGAGAGTGCAAGAACAACAAATGCTCATCTCTGCTCTTGATTTCAGATACTTAAAGAGCCATGTCTACATTATAATTCTGGTTGGCAAGAAAATGTTAGCCTTTTGATCATAACTTTTGTTTGTTTTTTGTTTGTTTGTTTTTTGGGGGGGTATTCAAGGTATTAAACTCATGAAGCCTAAGGTAGAATAAATTCTTCAGAGAATGTCTAGCTCAAGCTCTTCCTCTTACAGATGAGGAAACATGAGGCCTGGACTTAGATAGCTTAATCGATGTGCCAAAATAAGTAGAAATTGGAGAAATGGGTCTAGAAAGTAGGTCTTCTAGGCTTTTTTTTTTTTTTCATTCTACCATGTGTCTTCATTAAAATTAAAGGCAGTTTTGGATAAAAGATCAGTTTAAGAAACCATTCTTAAATCTCAGAAGGATTTGGGACTAGGAAGATGCCATCATAATGAAAACTGATAGACCAGTTAATTCTCTGGCCTGAGGACCTGGAATGTATAGCTGCAACAGTGGTCCCATCATGTAATATGACTTATTTCAAAACATTTCTTTTAAAATAATGAATATAGATTGCCAATGAACAGTGTTTACAGTGAGTTCAAGATCAAACTTAAATAAATCCCTTGCCTTTTACTTAAAAAACAAAATAAATCTGATACAAAGCTGGAACCAAAAAGGGCTTTTAGCTCAGTATATACTTAACTTTTCTAGGGATAAAATACATAATGAAAGAGAACTCTTGTCATACAGATTTGGTCAATAAGTGAAATGATTCTTCAAAACATAATTCTATGTTTAAAGTTCAATAAAATACAACTGACCTATCACATAGCTGTTAGTTCCAGTACCAAGTAGTTTCAACATTACTTGTTTAGTAGAAAAGGTAAACTAAATGAGCGCCCAGTAGGTAACAATACATTTAATTCTGAATATTAAGAGAAAATTTTAGCAATGAGTAAAGTTTCCAGACAGAAAGCTATAAAAATTCACATTTGGTATAGACAGAGCCTGACACAGCAACCCTATGAGCCCACTGTAAAGCTCAATACAATAATAAGTATGAATAAAGGGTGTGACCATAGGAATCTTTCCCATTCCCTCAAACACCTTCATTTCTATATAAAGAGGAACCACAGAGAAATAGGAGAAGTTGCAAACTGAGAAGGAAGTTACATATTCTCTTCTATAGGAAGCAGAAATTCCCATAAATCACCAAAATCTAACTGTAGTGAAATCAAAAAGTTCAAGATGTTCTCTCACAAAGCAAAAAATCCAGTTTAATACAATTTTAGAAAATAAAGATTTTAAAATATCTCAAACACTTACCTCTTCTGGGGTGATTACACCCGTTTCCTTAAATTTTGATTCCTAAAGAAAGCAAAAACAATAATATAATAATATCTTTCAATTTCAATTACAAAATGTTGCAGGGGCAATGAATTCTTCTACGCAATGGAGTACATTCAAAAAATTATACACTGTGCATATCATGTACATCACTGGTACTTGACCAAAGATATATAAAAGCCTAATGTAGAAAACTTAAACAATTTGATCACAGTTCTAAGAAAAAACATTCAAAGGTTTAAATAAGCATGAAGCTTTACAATGATTCTGTGCAATGAACAAATATCTTTATTTAACAGCACCATAAAAATGACTCAAAGATGTTTAAGAATCTTAACAAATCTTATTTAAACTGAGTAATATTAGAAATCAAATGTAGGAATCATTTAATATTTCCCATTACTCTCATCTCCACCAAGATATTAAAACAATATTCTTTCCTCTAAGTAAGATATGGTATTTATTAAATTTTTCTAAATTTTAAGCTATAAGTAAGATTTTGTGGTAGCCTACAAAAAATGAAAAGATTCATTTATAAACATTACTCATTCAACAAATATTTACCAACTACTTTGTGCCAGGCAATGGTATGTATGTATGAATAAAATAGACCAAACTCATCTTTGCTCTCAAAAATTATTTTAATTCTAGTTGAGGAAAAAAAAGTCAAATGATAATGAATAGCATACTATTAAAAAAAATGAAGCAGAGAGGAATCTGCCAGGTGGTAGGGAGAGGGCCGTGAAAGTTTGAAATAAGGGATGAGGACATAGCTCAGTTGGTAGAGTGCTTGTCTTGCATGCACAAGACCCTGGGTTCAATATCCAGCACCACCAAAACAAACAAACAAAAAAATTGAAATAAGAGAATAAAGATAAGTAACTTAAACACCTATGTCAATGAACAAACCATAAAGCCATCTGGAGGGAGAGCATTTCAAGCTGAGAGAAGAGCAAATACAAAAGCTTAGAAGCAGGACTGTGTTCCATGGAGTGCTAAGAGGTCAAGTTGGCTTAAAGCAAAAGTGCTCATGAGACAGAGTAGTACTTGAGATTGCAATTTCTACCAATTAAGTACAGCCTTGAAAATCATTATCAGGACTTAAGTTTTTACTGTATGTATGTTCCCTAAACAAAACATGATTTTTTTTCTTAAGTTTAGCAGAATTCATTATTTCTTTCTTAAGAATTTTCCCTTTTTTCTCCTTCCCTCATTTAGCAGGATACTTTAAGGATTCTCTCTGTAAACCAAGAGCAAAGGAGTGACAGGAGAGGGTCATAATTCTGCTTTCCTTTATAGTAAAAATATACACCTTACATACTAACAGGTTAACACTTCTTTCCAGTTGAGAAACAAGTAAAATGATTCTTCAAAACAATCTATGTCATAAATTCAATAAAATACAATCAGACTATTAAATAACTTTTATATTTAAGAGATCTTTGATTCATCTCTCATTGAAACTAAAAATTTGTAACACTGCGGATTGTTAAAATGCTGTATACCTAGGTAAACATGCTATTCTGAAAAAGTATAATATAAGATGAGGTAGAAACATTTGATTCAATGTCAAAATTATTTTTGAATTTTAAATAGTTGACTGAAAAAGCTTAATTAACTAAAATGACTTTCACAGTAAACAAACAAAATGAAAGCAAGAGTTAGGATCCCATTTAACTGTACCTGACTTTTTTCTTACTTGGCCCAACTAGGTCTCATTTCAAAACGAGTCTTGGAAGTATGTAAAAAAAAAAAAAAACATACAGATCTAACATTTCTCTATGTCAAGGAAAGGAAGTAAAACTGCCAACCATTTCTCTTATTATATCAGAATATTTTATCCCCACACTAAGATTAGTAAAATTCGAATAAAAAGTTAATAAAAGAACAAAATGAAAGAAAACTAAGCGAGCACTTGCCAGTCATTTAGTATCACGATGCACTTTTCAGAAAAAGTGCAAAAATAAAGATACCCCAGAATAAGAGAAACTTGACTGCAGTTCTAGAAATTTATCTCTGAAAATACGAAACAATACAGTCACTGCTGTAACAGCTAATGTGTTACAATTTTTACTTTGTAAGTGCTGTATTTTGCCAATATACTAAAAATTATATATTCAAGCGAGTCAAGCTGCTCTTTATTATCACTGAAAGTCCAAGATTAAAAACCAGTTACTGATATTTTTAAAACGTGGGAAAGCATAGTTCTGCTCTTTAGTTCAAGTACAATGTTAACGTTACCAATTTCACTTCGTTCCTCTAAACTCTTAAGGAATAGTAACCTCAGTCACTATTTACGTATTTCATACTTATAAAAAGTCTTTCTCCGAAACTTGAGGGTGGGGGAGTGTCATATGTCATTTTGCTACCAAGACTTATTTCATTCCACCAAAATAAGCAAAATCCTTGGTTAAATGTTTTAAACTTCCGATGTTAGGATTTAACATTGTTAAATCGTCCTAGCTGCCGACCACCTTCCAACCCTACAAACCAGACGCAGAGTTGTGAAGGGTGGAGACCCGAGCACACACACAGAGCGTCGCTCCAAGTTTATCAATGAGGAGCCAGAAAGCCCTACCGAACGGTAAGGGGAGACCAGGGATGGGGGCTCCCCCTTCTCTGCGTCCCACCCTTACACCTTCCTACACTGTTCCCCGTCGGATAACAGGGGTCTCCTCTGGCGCCCGGTTCTTGCAGAGCTGACCGTGAGCCTGACAGCCCCCGGCAAGCCCGCCCGGCTTACCTTGAGGACCGGGGTCAGGTACTCAGCCACTTCCAGTGCCTTTCCCTTCACCGTGTTAATCACATTCTGCATCCTGGGGCCGGAACAGCGGCCGGCCCCGCGATGGGGAGGGCAGCCCGGATAGGGGCCGGGAAGTCAAAAGATGTCCCCAATGCCTCCGACTCGCATAGGCACCCAGACGGCAGCACCCGAAGGGACGGGACAAGACTGGACGGGAAGCGACTGGACGGACGGGGGGGAGGGGCGACGAGCGCCGCACTAGAGGGCAGGGCGCGCGCTCCTCACGCCCCAGGCAGCACGCGGCCGGCCGGGCCCAGCTGTCACCTGGCTGCGAGCGACCAAAGTAGGGCCAACCGGAGAGCTACAGGGAGAAGCAAAGGTACACGCACCCCTGGCCCTCCCGGGAGCTGTCTTTCCCCCCGCCCCCCTTGCCTCACTCGCACCCCTTCCGACTTCCCCTTCCTCTCACTCTCGCAGTAGCTCCGCCGCCACCTGGGCCTCACGTGACACCAGACTCCCCCGTCACGTGACACAGAAAGGCCGCGCGGGGCGGGATCGCGCCTCTTCTCCCCACCCGCCGGAAGCCTAACACTGAGCGCGCTTGCGCAATGGGCGCAGAGTACGCTCTATTCAGGTCGAGACGTTATCTTGCTTTTTGTTCCGGAATAAGGAGCCGAGGGGAGAGGCTTTTTCGCCTCTGTTTCCCTCTTATAGCTTCCCTTCCTATGGACCGTAAAAACCTACTGCTGCTACTACGGAGCTAAACAGTCACTGTCTTAGCTTTATGATGTGCGTTCTTCCACTAGAAGCTTTTCTGACGGCTGAGGTAACCGCGCCCCGCAGGCAAAGTATTGCGCGTGCGCATAAAGGGGGGGGGGGAGTGTTGCCAGTCGAGCTCCTTACTGCGCAGGTGTAATGAAAGGGTTTCCCTCTCTGTGGAGGGAAACCTGGCCTCCTTGTAAATTGGAGGTGTCTCGTTGGTTCTGTCATGCTTGTGCCTGGCTGCGCTGTAGAATTGGCATTTTCTCTCCAGTCCCGGGCTCCATGTGTAGTGCTTACCGGTATGCTGGGAGGCTTTGGGCATGTACTCAGCCAGCCTGGGATTTCGTGTCCTCAAGCTGTCAAAAGAGGGCCTGAGACTCATTGAACCCAAAGATTGGCTCTTCTGTTTCCCACACCAGTGGAGTAAAAATTAGCAGCTGTGTTTTAGACATTTTCATTTTGGTCATTATGACAAAGAAATCTCTTCCAGAAAACCCCTTTTCTTCATCTGAGGGAAGAGCTGCTACTCAAAATATAATTCCAAAATCCTGTTTCTGGTTTCAGGGAAAAGTTGCAGATGAGTTGGACTGCTTTTCTGCAGTACCAAAATGTCAGATTCTCACATGCTACGATTGGTCAGCATTTCTAATCCGGCCCTGCCGTTTCTCTCTTGAGTACCCCCTCTTAACAGATTTTGATTTTGATTTTTCATTTCCTTTCCCCATTTTTCTCCTGTATTCAAGTTTTTTGATTCTGATATAGCCATAGCCAGATTACTGAAAATTTCCTAGTCTGCACAGTCAGTGATATTTGCATTATGTTTAATCTCTAGGTCTGACAACAGGGTTACTCATGAAAGTGTTCTTCTCTTTAAGGCAATTTAAAATCAGTAGAATGGAAAGAAAGTGCTGTAGGCGGCCTGGGTTATGGCCCTTCTCGACAATGTATACATTCCTGCTAGGTGCCTTATTCATTGCTTTAAGCTCAAGTCGCATCTTACTGGTAAAATACTCTGCCAATGAAGGTAAGTTAAGACTTACAAGTCCATATAGAATCCTTTTGTGTGTGTGTGAGAGAGAGAGAGAGAGTTGAAGGAGTGGAATTTATTCAAGTGTGAAAAATAGAAATAACTCTTACAGGGGCAAGAGGAGAACTATATAGAATACTTAATAACACATTCTCTCCTGTCTTTGGTTTCCTTGTGTATAAAATGGAGATAATAAAACCTTATGAAGTGCTTTCCTTCATATGAATGATAAAGCATGTTTAAATATTATTCTTTAACCTTTCATTCCTCAGCAAGACAAAATTTTGATAGTGCAGTCTGGTTCAGGCAAGCACTAAATCAAACCCTTTGTATAGAACATCTTACAACATCTGATTACTGCTTCAATCAGCAGGTGTTTCTGGGCATATAACAAAATGTATAATTTCAGCCTATTTTGAAGTAGATGGGAGAATATATTTGTCACTTGCTGTTTTTGAGGTATAATTATTATATCAATTGGTTAATATAGTTTATAATGTAGTTGATAAGTATGTGCCCAATAAATTATTATTTTTTTAAATGTAAGAATTTAAGCAAATACGTCAATTCCATAAAATTGTTATGAGTACTTCTCACTACTTATTGATAACACTCAAAACCATGATATCATCACTCTAAATGATCTGCTTGGGGAGTTGTGTGTCTCAATGTCAGTTAACTTCTGTCAGGTCCTAGGCTAAGTCTTAGTGATATGACTTCAAAGTGCATAAGCTATTGACCTTATCCTTAAGAACTCACTTTATTTGGGGAGACATACATAGAAACACATTGTGAAAATAGAAATAGAAATATGTCAAAGATGCAGAGATAGTGGATAAAAAGGCTAAAAATGTTTTCTGTGTGTACTATGATATGAAATACACTGGAAAATTCTGAGTTAAGGAAATGCCATTGATAAAGTATACCTTGATTTTAATAAGGTAGAAAGGTCACATAAGAAGAACCATAAACTGAGTAATAATACAGCATGTAAAATCATAACAGCTTGATTAGTCAGACTCCCAAGTGTCAATTAAATGGTCAATTTAGAAGGCAGTCTGCAATGCCTTGCTACAGAGCTTTCTTTGCTATTGGCCCTAGTCTATTCAACATATTTATTAGTAACATGGATGAAAGCATTAGGCATGCTTTATAACTTAAAGCTAAATAAAAGAGAGATAGCTAATACACTGGATGAACTGTTTCAAAATTTCATAAAAGCAAAGCAAATGGTAAGAAATTTATTGCAGTCAGTGCAAAGCCAGCTTTTAAGTTTAAAAACAATTATAATTATTAACTGCATACAAACATATAGAATAAAAAGTATAGTTAAGAAAACATTTCTATTATATTTCAGAGAACAAGTATGATTATCTACCAACTACTGTGAATGTATGCTCAGAACTGGTGAAGCTAGTTTTCTGTGTGCTTGTGTCCTTCTGTGTTATAAAGAAAGGTGAGTCTTGAAATGGTACTATGTAATCGCAGAATCAAAAAACATTAGAACTGGAAATGACAGTTTATATCATTCTGGTCCTTTTTATATCTGAGGAAGCTAAGACACTAACATAATTGTGTTTTATTATAGGTAGAGAAGTATGCTCAAAGTATTCTGTAGAGCTGTACTAGAAAGGACAAAGCAAGTACACGAACCCACACATCCTGTCCACTGCTTTCCCTCATACTTGTTCTTGTTATGGTTTCACAAGCCCGTTGGTTTTTTATCTAAATTCAGGATTTTTTAAATCACTGCTAATGTGAGGTGCTATGCATCATATTGCAAAACAGTTCCCATTTTGTACAGGGAAGTCACCATAGAAACTCTGGAGTCAAAGAGGTTCTATGTTTTGAGGTAGAACTATTAAATAGGGATAGTAATCCTTTCCTCAAATGTAAAAGTATTACCCTTTATGGAATGTACAGGTCTTTGTCGTAATTCTTCACCTCATTTCCCCAGTTATGAACCCTTAACCCACTGCTTCTTTGATCTGTCTTCTCAGATGAGGTAAACATAAAATGTAAAGCATTAAAGTGATTGCCTTGGGAACATGACTTTTAACATTCAAGGGTTTCAATCTGTGTAGAGTTTCTAGTTAGTGGAATACTAGTTAGTTTTAATTTCATGAAACTCAAGCATTACTTGCAGAGTTTAAACTGTTTGCTTCTCTTTTCATTTTACATTCTCTCTGTTGCAGTGTTTGGCAGTCTGGAACTGGATAAAAACTCACACTAGAATTAGTAAAAGTTAATTTTAATTGCTTTTAGTTCCATATGTATAAATTTCTACATATTAATTCCGTTTCCTGGTCTTCTGCAGGGTAGGAAGGAATCCCAACATGAAACTTGTTTCCCCAACACACTTATTCCAACATTGATTTTTCTCTTATTCTTATGTTCTCAGAGATATAAGAGAAACCACATGTGTATCTTGAGTCAACTTAAACAATACTTCTGCTTTAAGTTAATAGGAATTAGGATAATCAGTATTATCCTAATAAGGATGTTGCTGATTGTCAGTGATGGGACACAAAGGTGGGTTAGAGAGAGACTAGTAAAGTTCCATATTATCTTTTTTTTATAGGCTAATGACCACTTAGGAAGCAAGCTTATAAAACCCCTTTTGACGAATTCTATCAGTGATCAGATATAATGTACTTTCTCTAAAAATATAGGCTTTCTCATCAAGATTATTTATTTATTGCTCTGTTTTTTTCTGTAGAACCTCATCGAAGTAGAAATTTGAGATGTGCTTCCTGGAAGGAATTCTCTAATTTCATGAAGTGGTCCATTCCTGCCTTTCTCTATTTCCTGGACAACTTGATTGT
Organism: Marmota marmota marmota; assembly: GCF_001458135.2. Classification (NCBI taxonomy): domain Eukaryota; kingdom Metazoa; phylum Chordata; class Mammalia; order Rodentia; family Sciuridae; genus Marmota; species Marmota marmota. Next base: position 6,961,469 of record NW_025999968.1, on the reverse strand, counting down.
CTTCTATGTCCTATCCTATCTTCAGCCTGTAAGTAAATATGACAGAATGCCATTGAAACGATAACAGAGAAATGAGTCCCAGAAAGTATCTTCCTTTTTTTTTCCCCATCATTTTCCTCGACTGTCTTAGTTTCTTGTGGCTCTGACTGACCTTGCTGAAATTTTCCCAGATTCATTAGAAAGTGAAATTATGGATCTGCTTGCCAGGTTCTGTCACTGTTAGAGATTACTATATTTAAGTGTACTGACTGCTATGGTGGAGTTGCTCCTTGTCCCAAGAGATCTGAAGCCATGCCTCTTTGTGTAACCTTAGTCAGTCTGCCTGTATTCTGAGCCATACTGTAATCAGCCTCTAATCTCAATCTCAACATCCAAGCAGACTTCCGTTATTAACTCAGAAAATATCTCTCTTACATCTGTTCTAATGTAGTTTAAATGCTTTCTATTTGTGTAGATTTTCTTTTTTATTAATTTTATCATTTAACCAGCAAATTCTTTGAGAGTAAGGATTGTATCCTCCCAACAGAAAAAGCCTTTGTGTCACTTTGGAAAGCCATCAGTAATCAACATTGAAGTTTGGTCTTCTGCTTTTACCCATTACTCAGTTTGATACTCAAATATGTATTCCTATTAACATCTTATAAAATGAGTATCTCTATTGCCTTTATTGCCAAAATGTGTTTTAAGTTTCTTTAAAAGGTTAAAGTGGGCATTTTGGTTGTAAGTAGGATTTTTATTGGCACTGATCTCTGTGAAACCTGTTACATGTAACCAGGTGAATTTTAGAACAGGATGAAAAGGCGCAATAGCACTATAGTAGGAAAGAGGAGATTTTAACATTTTTTTCACAACTTAAAAGCTATGTAACGAGTTAGGCCCTAACTGCTCTAAGTTTCAGTTACTCTATTTATTAAGTAGAAATAAACTAATCTAGGTCAAAAGCAGGAATCTGGACTAGTTGATCACTTGAGGTTACTTTTAGCTCCTTGACCCATGTTGGTAGTTAGTGCTCAGTCCATCTAAAACGTGTCTTCTCATAAATTCTTGTTTCTACTTCTTTTTTTAGATTTGAGAATTCCTGTGCCTAACAATATAATTATTCACATTCAGTAAATAAATATTTGTTGTATTTTTTTTTTTTGTATCCAACAGAGAAACTCTAAATTTATACCCCTTTCCTTCTCTCTCTCTCTCTCTCTCTCTCTCTCTTTTTTTTTTTTTTTTTTTTTGGATACCAGGATACTTAACCACTGAGTCATATCCCTAGCCCTTTTTATTTTTTATTTTGAGACAGGGTCATCCTAAGTTGTTTAGCTCCTCAGTAAGTTGTTGAGGCTGACTTTGAACTTGGGATCCTCCTGTCTCAGCCTCCCAAGCCACTGGGATCACTGGTGTGCTCCACCATGCCTGCTGCATGTTTCTTCTTTTTCCTCTGTATTTATTGTTTTGCTTTTCCTTCCCAATAATGTACAAACACAGATATTATAAAACAAACCACATGGCATACTCTTGTATTTCTATTTGAGCCTATTGAAAGAATTAAATGGAGATACATGGAAATTTAGGGGCAAATAGCTCTTATGTTTGATTTATTCTATAGTACTATATGGTAACAGTGTTTAGAATTCCTCAAACCAACCAGGCTGCTTAGTTAGGTGTGTTTGCATTGCCCTTGGTATATTTATCCAGGACCACCACTTCTTTACTCTTACCAAACATTTTCCTCATCTTAGTTTTCTCTTTTAACTGGGGGTTCACAAGAATTTGTCTTACAGAGACATACTCTGAAAAAACCCAATTCAAAGTTTTCCAATAAAAGAAAAGATAAATGGTTAAGAAGGTAGAAATGCTAATCACCTTGATTTGATCATTATATTATATTACACGTATTATATTACATTATATATGTATCAAATTATCACCCTTTATGTACCCCATAAATATTTACAATTATTGCACATCAATGAAAATTTTTAAAAATTCAGTAGAAAAGCAACAATGGTATATTCTTTGAATTATTGTTAGTTTTTTTGAATTATTCTTTTTCAGTTTTAATGTAGCTGCTTATTAGCCATGTTTGCTATCATTAGTGGTTACATAAGACTACTTGTACTCTTTGGAGTTTATTTTTAGTTTTTTTTATACTGTTGGTACTAGGGATTGGAATCAGGAGTGCTCTACCACTGAACTACTTCTCAAACCCTTTTTTTTGAGACAAGGTTTTGCCAAGTTGCCCATGCTGGCCTTGAACTTGCAAACCACCTGCCTTTGCCTTTAGATTCACTGGGATTACAAGGATGTGCCACTACACCTGGCTCTCTGTGGAGTTTAATCAACTTAAATTGATAGCAAGGAAGAAAGCAGGGTGAACCAAATCATAGGATTTATTTTAAAAATTATTGATATTGTCAGGTCCAGTTGTATAGAGCAGTGATAGATTTTCATGCTTTCTGAGCAAACTATATACACATTCAAATTAATATTGTTCCTATGAAGTGTGACAGAATTCACAAAAACAGACCACTATAAAATCTGGCTAACATATTTCTAAGTGTTTAGAATAACTTGAATCAATCCAAAGGGTGGAGTTTGATTTTGAGTCATGTCAGTTCAAGCTGGAAAATTGATTCAATTTCTAGAACAGTAAAGATCCTTAAAAATCTATCTAAATTTTATTACCATATAAATGGGCCTAACGGTACTTCCTTTCTACTCACCTATAGAAGCAGTATTAAAAATCTATAAAGTGTATTGAAAGCAATGGAAAGTATATTTCATAAGCATGGTAGCTGTTAATTTCTAGACCTAAACCTTTACAAGTCATAAGTATTTCCATAAAGATTATTTACACATAAAGATTATTTACACATAAAGATTATTTACACAGGCATTGCCTGAACTCAAACACACAGTTTCAAAGCCTGAACAATAATTTGATCATATCTCCATAAATTTAACAAGCAATAAAAATGGAATTTAATCCTCTAGTGAAATAGCTGCCCTAATAACCCCTCTGGTTTTTTACGAAAAAGCTTTTTTTGTCAGGTGAATTACCAAACTGGGAGATTTCTTAGGTCAGTACTCTGTTTGGATTGTAATTCTATCTTCTCTTTCTTTCTAGGCCATGGCTGTTATCTTCTCAAATTTTAGCATTATAACAACAGCTCTTCTATTCAGGATAGTGCTGAAGTAAGTAGCTTGCTGTGAAAGCATATATCATACTTCAAAATGGCACAGCCTGGTTTCAGATGATATACCCGGGGCACTGAGCCCTCCGAATCCCAAGACCAGGATTTTGTTCCTAATTGGCTTTGTGTATTGGGCACATTGTTTAACCCATGTTGAAAGCAACTCCAGTGATAGCCTGTCTAAAACTTCTGTGATCAGATATATATAAAATGTCTTGAGCATCTCAAAAATAAGATAATTAATTGGGCTATAATTAGTACTTTAATTTTTAGTGCCAGATTTTCAAGAAAGAATTCATAAGCTTTTTAAATACAGTCGATTGGACACTTAATAGGGAATCAGGAGGTTCCTAAGATATTTAATACATTAGTTCTTTGGAGATGATAGAGTGGCAAATTCTTTTTTTAACCCTTTGAGATAAGTTCATGATTTGATCCCTAACTGGAAGACAATTTGTTTGAAGAATCTAGTCAAAATGAATAAGAATGATGGACTTTTAGACTTAAAAATGTTTTCACCCATCTTTACAATATCCAGGAGGACCACTGAGTAGTATAAACATTTTTCAGTAAATAGGCTCTGTTACAAAGCAAAAAGGAAAATATCATAGTCTGAAGTAGGCTGATACAAAGATGGTAGGTACTTAATCTCAAATGAATTTGTTAATAATGACGATAAAAGAATAAAATTAACTTTTTGTTATATTTGTCATGACGGTTTTTAAATTTTACACTCTTTTTATCTTCTTAATTTCTTATTTATATGTTATGTGATAGGTGTTCCTTAATAATTTATGTGTACTAAAGGATGGATAGCTTATATAGAGGCAGCCTAAATGTTTGTTGAATCCATGATACATTTATTATATAAATTATTTGAGTTTCTAGAAACATTTACTCTGAGGAAACAGTCAACTTGATAGTTAATGTGAGATATTTTTAAAAATTAACAGTACACTTAGTATAGTTTAAATGTTAGAATACATTGAAATTTGCTTTGTGCATCATGTTCTTCACTTTAGTTGTGAATTGTAAAAATAATTCTATAACTAGCAAGTTAAAAGAATGCGATTCCAAAAAATGTTTTGAAGCCTTTGAAATCAACATGAAATTCACTTTGTAAAAAATTGCATTCTAGGAGAATTTGTGTAAGTGATAATATTTTTGTATTTAGTTCCTGTGATAAAATGGAGATGTACTTCCATGAACCAAAAAAAAAACTGGTTCCAACATTTAATAAAATGTTCACAGTTTAATAAGGGAGTAGAGGCCTCAAATTTTTTCCAGTGAAATGACAGTTCATTAGGACACATAGTATAAAACTTAAGTTATTAGATAATATACAAGTTTTATATTGAGATTACATTAAAACTTCATTTGCCAAATCATACATGATTTGAAATTCATTCGTTAGTTGTTCTAACTTTACCCTCTAGTAAATCTAGTTAAATTTTTAAGCATTTAACTGTTTGTATTAAGAAAGTTAATTCTTCATATAAGCAAATTCAAATCTACTTGTACTGTAAATTTTGTTTTAACATTAATTATAATAATAATTATATTTTGCAAATTTTAGTAATCACATTTATGAACTAAAGCTAAAAATATTTTCCATGCACTTTACCTCTTATTTTCAGAACAATAATATTGGTTCTTAGACATGTTAATAAATATCTCTCTGTTTTGAGCCCTTGGAAGTGTTTATAGTAAAGAATAATAAAACCACTCCAGTTTTATTTCTTCCAGGAAAGCTAAATTAGCAACCTGAGTGGGTCTTAATTGTACTAATTCAAAAATTAGCACTGATGCATCTCTAAATAATAAAGCCACAATAGTGTGCTAATTAATATTGTCTTTATGAGCATGACTTTTAAGTATTCTTTTATTTAGTATTAGCTTTTATTACATTTTTAACTTTTCTAATTGTTAAAAACACAGCATATTTGCCATCTTAACCATTTTTTTATTATATGATTCTGTATATTAGGCATATTCATTTTATTGTGCAACCAATCATGCTTTCCAACTTACAGATTTGAAACTCTGAACACATTAAACAACTCTCTTTTTCTTCCTCCCACGCTTGGTAACCACCATTCATTCTACTTTTTTGTTTCTGTGAATTTGACCGCTTTAGAAACCTCATGTCAGTGGAATCATACATTCTCTTTTTGTGACTGGCTTCTTGCACTTATTTATGTTCTCAAAGTTCTTCTGTGTTGTAGCATGCAACAGGATTTCCATCTTTTTAGAAGCTGAATAATTTTCCTCTCTTCACCTTAACTGTGTTCTCTTTTAATCATTTTGTCATTGGTGGTATATGTTGTTTGTTTTTCCCTGTTTAATATTACTCTTTGTGGGTCATATGATCATTCCTTTGCCCTTTGCCATGAAATTTTGACTTTGGAGTAGCACCTTAAGGGTTCTATCACATGTTCTTGGTTTGTTTGCCATAACTCATTTTTCATTTAGAATATAGTTGTTTTATACTTGACTCTAACAGAGCCATCAAACAACTTTTCTATACAGGTATAATAAGGCTGCAAAAGTAGAAAAAATTAGGTGGTGATTAATGCAAGAATTAGTTGGAGGAATTTGAAAGTGGGGGGAAAATACCATTTAAATGTCCTATTGACTTTTCTAAAGAAACTCTATGTGAATATAGATTTGTTCTTTGAAATGTAGCCACTAATTCAAAGTGGAAACTGGTGGCAGACATTCTGCCTTCAAGTCTGCCTTATTGGTTTGCTCTTGCACCTTAGCAGAGTTGTTTAATCTTGTTTGCTTTGGCTTTGGAAAATAACAGCATCAACCTGGAAATTTATATTTTACAGCAAAATAACCATGATTAGCAGTTATTTTTACCTACTTATATGTATAAGGTTCTCTGATGTTACCAAAGCAAAGCTGTGGGAAAAGATCATTAACAAACACATTTTGATACACACCCTGTCCCAACCAGCAGAAGAATTAAGAAATATCCCACTCAGGATTGTAAGCATTTTCTTCAAAATTATTTATTTACTTTACAAAGCTTTATGATTTCTCTTAAATCTACTCCAGTTGGTCTCTTTGCTACTAGGAAATGTATTTTGTACAGTGCCTTGAGAAAATAAATTATTTCATAACCTACTAAATTGTTTTGATGCTCTGCCTTGATTTACTATCTACCATATTTACTATTCTACCATCTTTCCAAATATGGTAGAAAGATGGTAGAATTATTTTTATCTGACACAATTTGAATGTGATTGTTCAGTTACTAGGTAAACTCATAATGGAGAATCTCAATATATAGTCATCCGTAGATATTCATAGCAGATTGGTTCCAGGACCCCTGCAGATACCAAATTTATGGATGCTCAGGTCTCTTAGTATTTGCATGTAACCTACCATATACTCTGTCATTTCTAGATTACTTAAAATACTTAATACAATGTAAATGTTTTGTAAATTGTTATCATACTGTATTGTTTAGGAAATCATGAAGCTTGTACATGATCAGATAAAAATTTTTTAAATATTTTTGGTTTGCAGTTAGTTGAATCTATTGATGCAGCACTTATGCATACAGAGGGCTAACTGCAAAAACAGTAATCCCTCCGCCCCTTATCTATGGGAGATAGACATTCTAATACTCCCAGTGGATGCCTGAACCCTGTTACAGTAGTTTTTTCTCTATATACATATACAAATGTAATGCCCTTTCCATCTTAACTAAATATTTGCCATATACTGTGAGTACAATTTTTGCAGTTTGAAGTTTGACAGCAAAACATGTATTTTGTTTTCCTTCCCCCCCCCCGCCCCCGTTGAGAACTTTAACCTTCTCATCTAAAGGAAGTGCTTTACAGCATCTCTTTGGCATTTCTGAATTGTTGGCATCATTATTCTTGCTCCTTAAAGCTATTACTAAGTAAAATGAGCATTACTTGAGCACAAGCTCTGTGATACCTCAAGTGTCAATATGATAACTGACTGATGGGTGGGTAGCATATACAACACAGATACACAGGGAAAGGGGATGATTCATAATAAGGTGGGGCAGACTTGCTGTAATGAGATTTTATCCTGCCTACAACATCAGAGAATTTGAAACTTATAAATGGTTTTGTCTGGAGTCTTTCATTTATTAGTTTGGGGTTTGCATGAGAAACAAAACTGCAAATGGGGATAGTGTTTGTGTGTAAATCTAAATTTATTTTAACTTTTGTTTATCTGTTCATCCTTTTGATGAACATCTTTCTGTTGTTGAGCTAGGGTTTTTCCCTTGAGTATATGTAGGGTTTGCTAATTGGAGTTCTTTGGTTTCTTTCTTGTATGAAGCTATAGTCACTTATGATCCATGACTTCTGGTTTCAGTTACCTTAAAGCACATCAAGTATTTGAAAATACTTCTAAGAAAGATAACTCATCAAGATTTTTATTATTTTTCCCTAACCTTTACAATTAGCTTACCTATATATAATTTACAACCAGCTTTTTATCTTCTGAATTATTTGCCTTTACCTAGTCTTTCTAAAAGTTTCAGCTCAGTTTTAAATAAAACAGTATCCCTTTTCATAGTTTATCATTTATGTAGTTGTTAAAATATGTTATGACAATAAGGAGGTCACCAGGTAAAAACACATTTGGGAACAGAGATTTGGGAGCAGAGGCCATCAGGAAAAGTGGTCTTTTAGCCACTCAGTTCACTTAGCAGTCAACTCTTAGTAGTGATTGACTCTGTTTTACTTGAACAGAGAAAGGATTAGATAAGTGAACTATTTTATTACATTAATTAAGCTGAAGAATAAACTTTTCCATACAGAATTGGTCATCATTTATAAATACACAAGTCCTTAGCTAATTTTGCAGGATAATTTATGAAGCTTTATATTTTTTGGAAAGCATACAATTTCTTAATAATTTTTAATAATTTTTACCTTCTCTGGAATATTACCTCAGGTGAGTAATTGTTTAGAGTAGGTATTATTTAGTTTAATAGTTCGTTTCCTTAGATTCTTTATTTGCAATTTCAATATTAAGGGAGAGTCTATATCTCCAAGAATTGAAAATTTCTAAAGATACTGTTTTTGCCTTGGTTCTTATGTATAATATTTGTTTATATAATTATTTTAATAAATCAGACATCCATTTTTCATCTCTGTAATTTTGTCTTACCATTTCTGTTTGCTTTCCACTACTTAGTATGTAGCAGCTGTACCTTCAGAAATTTAGGAAACTAGTTCACAATTTTTGACCTCATGACATAGAGCTATAGCTAACCCCATCACTGAGCTCTAGCTCTAGTTAATTAGAAAATTATGTAAATGAGAAGACATGAGAGTGTGCAGACAGGTGTGTTGCTGTCTAGACTGGTATGGGTTTCACAGTGTAAGAGCATGAAGCTATATAGAAGTATTAGTGGAATCATACCTATGTGTTTACCCTTCATATATATATCATGGGAGCTCAGAATTATTTCTGAAGTTTTTCTGTTGTCATTTTGTTTTGGTTTTAGTTTTTTTAGCAGTATGGGGATTGAACTCAGGGCCTTTAGCATGATATATAAGCACACTACCACTGAGCTACATCCCCATCCCTCAGAATTATTCTTAAAAAGTTGTGATGATCTAGAACATACAAAACTGTGACTCAAATCCCTTTCTTACTCCTTCATAATATAGACCTTAGGGAAATCAGTTAACCTTTCAAGACAGCTTTCTTCCCTCAGAGCCTGACCCCCAAAAGTAGGTGCTCAATAAGTACTCCAATAAAATTCTTAGGACTTCTGGTTCTCGTATATAACTTTACTCTTCTGCCTTTACTTATGTCATTTTCTTTTCTTGGCTTCTCCCTTTTTTAACCTAATTGATTTTCTAGTATCAAGATTTTGTTCTCTCCAGAAGTATCCCAGAGTACCACAACCTGAGATATTCCTTTGTTCTTCGTTAACATTGTAAATGATTGTTGCCTTTATATAGATACGTCACTCTGCCTGGAGATGACCAATGTCCATTTAGATGTTTTTCATCTCAAGTGTCATTTCCTCATTGAAGCTATACCTGACTTTGTTTACAGATTCAAGTGCTCCTTCCTCAGTGTACTTCAGTGGTTCCATGTATCATTTGTCACACATTCTACTGCCATTATTTGGTTTATAACTCTCCTTATTAAAGCATAAATTCATTAAGGAGAAAGATCAAGTCTTTATCTCCCCAGTTTGCCTGGCATGTAGTAGCTGCTTATTAAATGTCTGTTGAACTGAATGATTAAGCAAAATGGAATAATAATTCATATCTCCTGTATCTCACAAGTCTGTTGTAAGGTAAAATGAATAAATAAAGCATTGTTAGATTTTTAAACTGAAATGCTACCCCCAAAATCTTTTTTTTTCCTTGCCTTATCAGCTAGTAGTTAACAATATAATGCTTTTCTGATTAGGACCTTCATTCAGGAGCTAGCTTCCTTAAATATTTTTTGGGTCATGAACACTTCTGAAGAATAGATCTCCTTTCAGGGGGCTGGTGGGTGGGATTCATCTATATAGAAGATTTCTGAAGCTACTCTGCATTTTTTCTGGTCTTTAGAAACCAATTTGAGAATCACTGCTGTAACCAATCTTGTAGCACAGAGGTTTCTGTACCAAGATAGCTCTGGATGTAGAGATGGTGCTTTGTTAAACTTGCTGCCTAAAAGGAAACCTACAAGAAGAAGAAATGATTGAATGGCCTTAAGGGAAGTTATTATGAAAGCAAATTAAAGTGTCAAATTTGAGACACAGAGATACCACCAGCAGGTTTTCTTTGAACTTGAAGTGTGGGGAATGCTAGCAAAACTGGGTATAGTTTATTCAACAAGCACTTGAGTTTCTGGGTTTTCAGTAGAAACAGTGGATACAGGTGGGAAAGACAGTAGTAAAATCTTGTTTTTCATCTTTGGAACAGGCGGCATCTAAACTGGACACAGTGGGCTTCCCTCCTGATTCTCTTCTTGTCTATTGTGGCCCTAACTGCTGGCACTAAAACTTCACAGCATAACCTGGCAGGACATGGATTTCATCATGATGCCTTCTTCACCCCATCCAATTCATGCCTTCATTTCAGAAGTGAATGTTCCAGAAAAGACAATTGTACGGCAAAGGAGTGGACTTTTCCTGAAACTAAATGGAACACCACAGCTAGAGTTTTCAGTCACATTCGCCTTGGCTTGGGCCATATCCTTATTATAGTACAGTGTTTTATTTCTTCAATGGCCAATATTTATAATGAAAAAATATTGAAGGAGGGGAACCAGCTCACTGAAAACATCTTCATACAGAACAGCAAACTCTATTTCTTTGGCATTCTTTTTAATGGACTGACACTGGGCCTTCAGAGCAGTAACCGTGATCAGATTAAGAACTGTGGATTTTTTTATGGACACAATGTATTTTCAGTAGCCCTTATTTTTGTAACTGCATTCCAGGGCCTTTCAGTGGCTTTCATTCTCAAGTTCCTGGATAACATGTTCCATGTCTTGATGGCTCAGGTCACCACTGTCATCATCACAGCAGTATCTGTCCTGGTCTTTGACTTCAGGCCCTCCCTGGAGTTTTTCTTGGAAGCCCCATCAGTCCTTCTCTCCATTTTTATTTATAATGCCAGCAAGCCTCAAAGCCTGGAATATCCACCTAGGCAAGAGAGGGTCAGAGATCTAAGTGGCAATCTTTGGGAGCGTTCCAGTGGGGTAAGTTTGTGAGGATACTGCTTTTTGCTTGTTCTTCCCCAAATTGAAAACATGTTTATTCAAGAAAAAATAAGAAAAGTATTAGATCTCTGTGACTGTTGGAAAGCAGTCAACAGATGTGCATTGATGTTTGCAAGGACTCATGATAAATGCTATCAGGAATGGAGAAAAAGTTTAAATCATCTCTCAAGGACTTTATGTGTTGATAGTATCACTGACCTGGAAGATGCTTCCCAGGTCTTGTCCAGTTTCCCTACCTTTATGATTGAAGAAACTGGCTAAGTGTTTTACAGGTAATAAGTGAAAGAGTTAATATTAAACCCATGAGGTCTGACTCCTAGTCTCTTGCTCTTTCCACTGCACAATAGGTGGAAAAATAAGCCTCATTCATAAAAAGTAGTTTATCTTTTACTTTCATCACTCTTCTTACATGGAAAACCTAGCTCTTTAATTTTTCTTGTAGTTATTTATAAACCACAATGTGCCAGAAAGACAGTTTCTTTTAATTCACTAACGAAGGTAGTTTTCAAAAAGATCTTTACAAGTAGGAGAAAAAAATTTCTAGAAAAAACACATATGTAGTTATTCTGAATATATGCCAGTTGCTTATAATCATGTGGAAGGATATTTCAGTCATGTTATAAGTAAATTCATAATCTTGGAGATTCTATTAAGGAGTTAAATATATGGTTAGATGAAAAATGCAATGAACTCTTCTATATAGCTTTAGCTTGACAATTTTCATGATTATACAAAATACGAACTGTTTCTCACAGTGAACACATTTACATATTCACCCTTTGGGAAATCTGTTACTTACTAGCATCCATGACAGACCTTCTGTAAGTGTCATGCCTCTCAGGTGGTAATAAAACAAATCTGAAGATGCAAAATTTAGAAGTTTACATCCCAGATGCCCTAGTCCCGCCAGTATACATTCAGAATTCCTCTTTTCCCCCCACAATGGACTGATAATGATGTTTGCCCCAACTTTTAAGTAAAATAACATCAATTTAGGTAGTAAGACTAGTTTATATTTTTTCTTCCATCCTTTAATTGTTTTACCTCAAGACCAGCAGGTGGTGCTCCTCACTTTACTCATGTTGTTAACTTTGGAGTACATTTTACTTTTTTTAAGTTTAATTTTTTATTACAACATTATAGTTATACTTAGTAGTTGGATTCATTTTGACAAAATCATACAAGCATGGAATTTGATTTATTCCATTTAGATCCCTGTCTTTCTGCTTCCCTTCCCTCCTCCCTTTTCCTATTCTTTATCTACTCTACTGATCTTTGTTTTGCACATTTGTTTATTTTTGATTGGTGCTTTTGACATATACATAAAGGTGGAATTCACTGTGGTATATTTATATATGCACATAGTGTGATTTTGTTAAATTCATTTTTGCATTTTCTCCCCTTTCCTGCCCCCCCCCCAATCTCCTACTCCACTGAACTTCCCTTTATCTTTATGATACCCGATTTCCCACCCACTCCCCCCCCACCACCACTTATTTGCCCTAACTTCCACATATGAGAGAAAACATTCAACCTTGATTTTCTGAGTCTGGCTTATTTCGCTTTGCATGATGTTCTCTGTTTCCATCCATTTACTAGCAAATGCCGTAATTTCATCATCCTTTGTGGCTGAGTAAAACTCCATTGTGTATATATTCCACGTTTTATTAATCCATTAATCTATTAATAGGCACCTGAGCTAGTTCCATAATTTAGTTATTTTTAATTGTGCTGCTGTAGACATTGATGTGACTGTATCACTGTAGTATGCTGATTTTAGTTCTTTTGGATAAATACCAAGTAGTGGGATAGTGGAGCCGTATGGTGGTTCCATTCCTAGTCTTTTGAGAAATCTTTGTTCTGCTTCCAAGAGTGGTTATACTAAAATGCAATCCCATCAACGATGTTTAAGTGTCATTTTTTTCCCCAATTTATTTATTACTTGTGTTCTTGATAATCGCCATTCTAACTGGAGCAAGATGAAAACTTAGTGTAGTTTTGATTTGTGTTTTCCTTAGATATCGTTGAACATTTTTTCATATATTTGTTGGCTATTTGTTTTTCTTCTTTTGAGAAATGTGTTTTAGTTGTTTTTCTCATTTATTGATTTGGGTTATTTGTTTCTTTGAGGTTAATCTTTTTGAGTTTTTTAATATATTCTGGATATTAATTCCCTGTCAGAGAAGTAGCTTGCGAAGACTTTCTCTGATTCTATGGGGGTCCCTATTCATGCTCTTAATCTTTTTCTTTGCTATACTGAACACTTATTGCTTGTTGGTTTTATTTCTTGAGCTTTAATGGTCTTGTTAAGGAAGTCAGTGCCTGCATCAATATGATGGAGCGTTAATTTTGTTTTCGTGTAGCAGTTGCAAAATTTCTGGTCTAATTCTTAAATCTTTGATCCACTTTGATTTGATTTGGGGGCAGGGAAAGAAATAGGGATCTAGTTTCATATTTCTATTCAGTTTTCCTAGTACTAGTTGTTAAAAAGGCTATCTTTTCTCTGACACATGTTTTTTATTCCTTTGTCAAGTATCAGATGACTGTGTATCTGTGTGGGTTTGTCTCTCTATCTTCTATTCCATCAGTCTTCATGTCTATTTTGATGCTGGTACCATGCTGCTTTTATTACTATAGCGCTGTAGTATAATTTGAGATTAAATATTATGATGTCTCCAGCACCATTCTTCTTGCTCAAGGTGGCTTTGGATATTCTGGGTCTTTTATTATTCTTCCAGATAAATTTTAAGACTGCTTTTCTAGTTCTGTGAAGAATGTCATTGATATTTTGATGGGAATTGCATTGAATCTTATATTGATTTTGGTAGGATAGCCATTTGACAATGTTAATTCTGCCTATCCAAGAACATGGGAGGTCTTTCCATCTTCTAAGGTCTTCTTCAATTTTTCTTCAGTGTTCTATAATTTTCTTAGTAGAGATCTTTCACCCTTGATTAGATTAATTCTCAAGGTTTTTTTGGTTTTGATGTTTCTTGTTTTGTTTTGTTTTTTAAAGTTATTGTGAACAGGATAGTTTCCCTGATTTATTTCTCAGCAGAATCACTATTAGAGTATAGGCCATCTATTAAATTATGAATATCGATCTTGTATCCTGCTACTTTGCCAAATTCATTTATCAGCTCTAGAAGTTTAGTGGAGTTTTTTGGGTCTTCTGGATATAGGATCATGACATCAGCAAACAGATAATTTGATGTCTTCTTTTCTTATTTGTATCCTTTAATTTTCTTCTCTTGCCTGTTTGCTTTGACTAGAGTTTTTATGAACTATAAATAGAAGTGGTGAGAGTGGACATCTTGTCTTGTTCCTCATTTTAGAGGAAATGCTTTCAGTATTTTTCTGTTCAGTTTGATATTGGCTTTGGGTTTGCCACATATATCCTTTGTAATATTGAGGTAAGTTCCTTTTATTCCTCATTATGCTTCTAAAGTTAACTTTCCAAGTACTTATCTAACTTGACCAGATGATGTTCACAATTTAATGAACTAGGATACTGATTTACATGTTAAGTAAGACTTCTCTTTACTAATCTAAATTTGACCTTTTGAATTTTGTTTTAATTAATTACTAATTTTATCTGTTTCCTTATAGGATGGAGAGGAACTGGAAAGGCTTACCAAGCCCAAGAGTGATGAATCAGATGAAGATAATTTCTAATTGGTACCCAAATAGTTGGCAGCTCTCACAATCGTATTTTCACATTTTCAATATTTGTAATATTTATGTTTTCATTTTGATAAACCAAGGATGCACTAAAGTATAACCCTTTTTGTATCTATCTAATCGCTCCTAAAACAGTTTCCCAAGGCTTAAAGTACCCAAAGTGTGAAAAATTTCCCAGGAAATAACACAGATATCATAGCATAGAGACTATATTAATAACCCAGTGTTTGGTAAGTCAGCAACAAATATTTGCAGATTATTTTCCTTGTACTCCAAGTTTCCAAATTTGAAGTAATCATGTTAGCTAGATCCTATAAATATACAGATAGAGATCAGTTTGCCAGATATTCATAATTATGTGGTTCTAGTCTGCATGTGACAGTCTTCCCTTTTTTTATGATAAATAACATAGGTTTCCTCTCCAATTTAGAGTCTGTAGAGATAGTCATTTTGCAATTAAAAAGCAATGAAAGTAAAAATTTTGGCTGGAGGGCCTATCTGACTGTGCCATAGTTTCAGGATGATGTGGTCTGTGCTAAATGTTTTGCCGAAAAAGTAACTTTTCTGAAACAAAATCTCAGAATTTTAGTTTTTAGGAATTTACAGAAATTTTTTTTGTAATTATCTTTCAGTGTTTTATATACAAGTAAGCTTTGTGTAAATGAAGTTGGTTCCCAAGTTACCACAGTCAGCACTTGTACTTAAGCAAACCGTTGTGAGTTTTTTGTTCCTTCCTCTTCAATTTGTATATCTCAACATCTTTGCATCATTGCTTTTGGATTATTACATTTTGGAAAATAAATATGAAGGCATTTTGTTTTATTAGTTATTAATTAAAGCTTGTGACTGTTAATATGTCTTTATATCATATTCTGTTTCTGAGAGTCAAAACACTGGCTTCAAAATCATTACAAGATTATCACTAAGACTAATGCCAAAGAATTCCTTTAAAAAAGATGCTTTTGCAAATAAATGTTGACTTTTAATGAAATATGAATAGTATAACTCTAAAAATAGCAAATCACTTTACAGTAATTGTTCTCACTTATAAGTGCATGGTATTTTTTAAGGTACTTTTGCATGCAGCCAATTGACTCTATTAGATAGAACAATCAGGTGATAGATAATTTAAAAACAAGAAAACAGTGATTTGTTCAAGGTCATGCAGCTGAATGGTGATAGGAGGACAGGCTTTAGCTTATAACACTGTATGTTTACAAAGTTCTATACTGTAAATTTAAGTGATAAGGTGTCATGGAGCCTACACATTTCTTCTTTATTTCCTCTTAATTTTTATATATGTAAGATAATGCTATTATATAATCCATCTGTGATATCCTGAATAATATGACTGTCAAGAATTGGTCACAATTTGTAATTAAATTAATTATTAAACCTGTATCTTGTGTCACCACTCTTTCATATGAGGTGGGATGTGGAAACTTTTTAATTTCAAAAAAATGGAGTGAGGCAAAAACTGAAACAACTTTGAAAATTCATTGAGTATATTTTTACATCTAAAAATAGCAAAACTACATACCTTAACATAGAACATAAGCATTCGTGAAATATGAAGATGATATCTATTATGGCAATCCATTTTGAAGTTAATGAACACAAAGTATAGGACCTAACTTTTAGGAAATACAGTATACACAATGTTTTTTTGTTTTGTTTTTAAGTTGGGCATGGGGACACATACCTGTAATCCCAGATCCCAATTCTGAGGCTAGCCTGGGTAAACTTAATGAGAATCTATATCAAAATAAAAATTAAAAAAGAGCTAGGATTTTAGTTCAGAGGTAGAATGCTCCTAGGTTTGATCCAAAGTTAAAAAATAATAATAATCTTATAGAATACATTAAATAGCAAATTTCAGAAGTGCATGGAGGTAAGGTTTTCTTTCTTTTTTTCCACCCTCCTTTATAGAAAGTATTTATTGCTCAATGTCAAGTCTACTGTGTTAACTGACCACTTAATGAAAGAAAGGAAGAGAGGGAAAACTAAGGTAAAATGATAGGTTCTGATGTGGATGCCCTAGAGTACTTCATGGGCATACTTTTAAAAGAGGATGGTTTGAAAGTGAGAGGTCTAGAAACCATATCCTAGATGCTCTTGGAATCAAGGGATTGTATAACCTGGAGGGAAGAGTATCATGTAGGCATCTTTCCAACTTTAGGAAACTAAATTCCAGTGAGAGTGATAGGGTAACGTTATAAATACTCTCAACAAATTACATTTTTTCTGTAGAAAAAGCCTTCCTGAAGAATAGAAAGTACTAGTAAATTAACATTGAAGTTTTTAGGGAGAGATTATATTATTGGGATTTTTTAAATTTTTTTTATTAGTTGATGATGGATCTTTATTTTTATATTTATTTATATGCAGTGCTGAGAATCGAACCCAATTCTCACACATGCTAGGCAAGCGCTGTACCACTGAGCCACAACCCGAGCCCCTATTGGGATGTTTTAGAAGAGACTTCTTCATTGGTATAGAAATTGGGTCAAATAATTTCTAAAATCCCTTTCTGTATTTAGATTCTCTTCTTATGACTCAGAACTAATGCACTGAATCTACTCCATGGCTTCTGAATAGCCATTGGTTGGCACAAGATACTACCTGCAATGAGTAACCTGATCCAGCTCTGTTATTTGTCCTAGAACTGAATTTCTTGCTGTCCAGAGGGGAAGCAGGAGCACTGCTATTGGTTATAGGGGAAAAGGTGGCTAAGACCAGGATTCCAAATCCTTGGCCAGCTGCATCCTGTAGTCATAGGTGCTTAAGGTCCACATGTAGAAAACACCCTGGGCAGAACTAACTCTGGTTATAGCTAAGGCTTTTTTTTGCCTCCCTTTGTGGGTGCCCTGCCAACTAGTAAAGTGGGGTAGATTTTGTAGTTTTGTAAAAGCTACTATTGCAGAGAATCCTTTCACTTTCAAACATTTCCAACAGGTGAATGAAGCACAGCCACATCGTTGACTCCTTTTCCTTTTACTGTGTCTTGATTTTGTCCATAAGCCAGTAGGGGAAGGAGGCAGAAAATGTTAATTGCAATGAAAAAAGGGTGATTTTTTTCTTTTCTAAAACCAAGAACAGAGTTTCTGAAATTAAATAATACACATTCTCCATTTAAAGGGGAAAAAAAATTCTTACAAATCTCAGGTTGAACATTTTTTTTTTATTTTACTATTATTTAAGTACACACAAAAAAAATATAATAGGAAGTATACACTTGCTTGCTTATACTTACATATGAAAACCAAAACAAATTTACTAAATAAGATACAAAGCTATAAAACCAATAAATTCTTAATTCAAATATGAATTTAATAAAGTTTTGGTCAATAGATTCACAATAGACCCCCTAACAGCCCTGCAGAATTTCTTCCCCTATTGCTGTTTTAGTTGCTTCAAGAACCAACATGTCTCTGCTAAAATTACTGAAACCTGCTGATATTGCTAGTAATACGTTTAATCCTGCAGGGGTTTATCAAACCATGTCTCCAACAATCCCACACAGATGTGGCATGGCCAGGCTGCCAATTCCTACTGGCCTGAGTGCTGGAAAGGTTTTTAAAACATTAGCTTTATGTGTTCCCTGATGTTCTGAAAGAACTCACCAGTAAAATTGCCTGGGTTTACTTTTTTATTTTTAAGGAGGAGTACTTCCCCCCAACACACACACACACACACAACATTCTCTATTTCTTATCCTCTTCTTGGTTTACTCTTATTCATTTATATTTTGCAAACTAACCAATCAGATTTTTAAATTTATTTTAATAAGAATGTATGAATCATTTTCGCTGGCCAGCCATGGACTATGTGTGTGTGAACTATGAGCATGAGTACACGAGAGGACTGGACTGATGTTGCCTCTCTGTGTGGGATAGCTCTGCCTATGATCCCTACACAGCACGAGATGGGCGTGACCTTCTGAGATGTCTATCTGCTGACCACTAAACATCAGGAAGCTAGACTCAACCTCATGAAACCTGACCCCCCTCATTGGGGTGGAACTTTCTCCAGTGTCTTCCCTTAATAAAAAGGGGCTTCAGACCATTGTGGGAGCTGGAGCAGAGGGGTCATCGCTAAAGAATCCCAAGAAAAAGGTATTTTCTCTATCTCGATGTGATTACTTCGTGCCAACCCAATTTACCTGGGGTAACCCTGAATGACTTAGTTGCTGCAAATCAGTCTCTTAATTTCTTTAATTTCCTCTATTACTGGTATTTTCTTTCTTAGTCTTACATATGAATGTTTTTTTTTATTGGTTTATCTATTGTTTTATGTTAGTTGATTCTATTTAATTTTTTCCAGACTTTTTACTGTGGCAAAATATATATAATATAAAATTTAGTATCTTAACATTTTTAAGTGTATAGTTCAGTGGTACCCAGTATGTTATTCATATTGTAGAATATCACTTTCCATCTCTAGAATGCTTTTCTTCTTGCAAAATTAAAACTTTACATCAATTAAACAATAATTCCTCATTCCCTGTCCCCTTAGCCCTTGCAGCTTCCATTTTAGTTCTGTCTGTATGAGTCTGACTGCTCTTAAGTACTTTATATAATTGAAATTTTATAATATTTGTCTTTTGTGATTGACTTATTTCAATTACTATGTGGTAGCATATCAGAATTTTCTTGCTTTTAAGGCTGTCTGTTCCCTTATTTGTATAGACCACATTTTGCTTATCTATCTGTTGGTGGATTGCTTTCATGTTTTGACTATTGTAAATAATGCTGCTGTTAACATGGGGGTATACATGTTTCCTCAAGACCCTACTATCAGTTCCTGAATATAGACCTAGAAGTAGAATTGCTATATCATGTGGTGATTCTTTCTATTTTTAACATTTTGAGGAACTTCCACACTGTTTTTCCATGGAAGCTATACCATTTTACATTGCTACCAATAATGTTCCAGTTTCTCCATATTCTCACTGACACTTGTTTTCTGATGTTAGTTTTTTTTATTTTTTATAATAGCCATCCTAATGAGTATAAGATGGCATTTCCTTATAAAATTTGACTTGCTTTTTCCTAGTATTAGTGATGGTAATCATCTTTTCGTATGCTAATTGGCCATTGTATGTCTTAGAGAAATGCCTATTTAAGTCCTTTGCCCATTTTTTAATGAAATTGCTTTGTTATTGCCATTGAATTTTTTGAGTTCTCTATATGTTCTGGATATTAATCCCTTCTCAGATATGTAATTTGTGAATATTTTTTCCCATTCTGTTGATTGCTGCTTTACACTGTTTATAGTCTTTTGATAACACAATTTTTAAAAATCTTTTTTATAAAATCCAATTTGTTTTTTTAAGTTGTCTTTGGTTTTGGTATCATATCCAAGAAATTATTGCTAAATCTAATGCCATAAAGCTTTCACCATATTTTATCCTAAAATTTTTATAAGTTTTAGATCATAGATCCATTTTGAGTTAATTTTTACATATGATTTTTAGTTAATTTTTGACTATTGTGACTTATGTATATTATAATGTATATAATTAACTCCATCCTTTTGCATGTGCATATCCAAATTTCCCAGTATCATTTGGTGAAAAGATTGTTGTCATCATTGGATAGTGTTGGCAATCTTATTGAAAATATTTGACTATATTTGTGAGAGTCTTAATTCTATTTAGTGGTCTGTATCTGTCTGTAGGCCAGTATTACACTGTTTTGATTACTGTAGCTTTGTAGTAAATTTTTAAATCTTAAAGTGTGCATCCTCCAACTTACTTCTTCTTTTTGGGGATTATTTTGGCTATTCAGCATATCTTGAGATTCCATGTGAATTTTATTATGGGGTTTTCAATGTCTGCAAACACGAAAATTTGGCATTTTTATAGGATTGCATTAAATCCATATATTACTTTGTATTGACATCTTAATAAGATTAAGTCTTCCAATACATGAACACGAGATGTCTTTCCATCTATTTATGTCTTTAATTTCTTATGTCTTTAATATCTTGTAGTTTTTATTTCATAAGTTGTTCACCTGCTTGGTTACATGTAATTCTTAAGTATTTTACTCTTTTTGCTGCTATTACCTGAAATTGTTTTCTTTTTCAATTTTTTGAAAGATTCCTTTTTATTCTTTCATTTTAACTATAACTACAACTGATTTTTGTGTTTTGACTTTGTTTGCATCCTACTATATTGCTAACTTTGTTAATTAGCCCTAATGGATTTGTGGGTGTGCGTGGAGTGTGTGTGCAATCTCTAAGAGTTGCCTATATATAAAATTGTACTATCTGTGAATTGTATTATCTTCTTTTCTGATTTGGATGCCTTTTTCCCCCCTATTTCTTGCCTAATTGCCCTATGAATACTGTGTTGAACATAAATGTTTGAATTGGGCATTCCTGCCTTGTTGCCGATCTTAGAGGAAACGCTTCAGTCTTTACCACTGAATACGATGTTTTCTATTCAAATGGAAGATTCCTTTTTATTCTTTCATTTTCAACTTATTTGTTGAAATCAGTTGATCCAAAATAATTTAGATCTAAAATAAGTCTCTGGTATTTAGCATATAGTTCGTGATTTTTTATTCATTATGCCAATCTCTAACTTTTGATTGGAAAGCTTAATCTATATACATGTAAATTAATTGCTGATAGGAGGGACTTCTTTGTGCCATTTACTATTTTCTATGTACCTTAGAGCATTTTTTAATCCCTCATTTCCTGTATTACTATCTTCCTTTGTGTTTTCCTTTCTCATTTCTTTTTATGTATATTCTTTAGTTTTCTTTGTAGTTACCATAATGATTACATTTATTATCCTAAAGTTTACACACTCAGTTCCTTAGGGTAGTGATATGTGGGGTGCTGTTAGTTTAACTCAGTACAAATCCAAAGGCTTCAGAACCACGAGAGTGTAGCACTTACAGTCTGAGGCAAAAAGCCTGAGAACCCAAGAGATCATTAGTATACATCGTGGTGTCCAAGGACCAGAGACCCTGAAGTTCTGATCTTCAAGGTAGGAGGAGAGTGTACCAGCTCCTGAATTGAGAGAGGAAATCACCTTTTTTTCCCCCTTTTTTATTCTATTCAGGCCCTCCAGCCAATTGGCTGTCACTACCCCCACCCCACATTTGGAGCAGATCCTTCCCACTCATTTCACTGACTTACATGACAGTCTTGTCTGGAAACATTTTCACAGCCACTCCAAAATAATATTTCCTTAGGTATTACTTAATCCAGTCAAGTTAACACCTAGAATTAACCATCACAGAGGGGAAAGGATTTTTAAATCCTATGGAAATCATTTCAGTCCAAAGTTGAAGGCTGCACAATATTGAGAGGAGGAAGCTGTGATGACATTGGCTTCACCACTTTGAACTTCTGTGATCAGAAGCAATGATCAGAGCATAGCTCCCCAATATTTGGAGAACAGGGCCCTTTTTGCCCACCCTGGGTCTAGCTGCAAGCAGTCTACACCAGGAATATAAGCACAGCTCCCTGCCATGGGGCGGGGCTAAGGGGTGTGGGATTAATAGCTGTCACTGTGCTAAGAGCTAACATTGACCAAAATTAACTGCAATTTATAATCCAAACCTTCCCCTGGAACTTGCAAGTCTTCAATAGCTTCATAGTTCCAAAATAGTTGCATGAGGCCTATCTGCCAGTACATTTGTTATTCAGGTGAGGAAACAGATTCTTGGTGCCTCCTGTGCCACCATGTTACCAGAATCCTGTCTTCTAATTAATTTTTACTTTTTTAAAATTTATAATGTGTTCAATTTTTTAAGGGTTTGGCTTTTGTTCTTTTTCTACCTTGTTGAAAAAAAATGTGTATTTCCTTTTTGGTTTGTTAATGAATATGTTTAAAACTAGTAGACATCATCTGGAGGGATGTCAATGAATCCACAAAGACTGAAATATACTATTGTCATTGTCATTATTTTCTAACTGTTCTATTTTGAGTCAGGATAATGGCCTTGAGGTTTTGATTTATATTTTTGTTTATTTCTAGTTTTCACATATTTGATTAGAGAATGAGATCCATGTTCTTTTCTATTATATCTTTATTCTTTTCTATTAGAGATAAGGGATATTTTCATCATGATCACTATTATGCATGTTTCATGAGCATTTAGACAAAAGTATACTCTTTATTTTCTTAGTACAAATTTATTACAGGATGTCTGTCACTTTCCCATTGTGGTTTTGACAATTTTTTTTTATCATTCACTTGTGTCTTTTGGCACAGAAAGGTGCACGCCAGCTGTAGCTTAACAATTTGTATATTACCTTAATAATTAAAAAGTCACCATTTTTCTCATTTAATGATTTTTAATTTTAAATTTGAACAGTGTTGTTACTGATAATGTTGCACATTTCATAACAAATATAAACTATATTAATGATAATATTGCTAATGTTATAATGTTGACGTATTAATTAACTTCAACAATATTGATATCAGTGTTATATTATTTGCATGTTCTTGTTTCCATTGTTTTGACTGAATCCTTAAGTATAGTTTGGCTTTTCCTTTAGCATACAGTAAACTTTTTGAGGAAATTAGTATTGGCTTGATATTTTGACAAAAATCTGAAAGTTTCTTAAGATATTTGAAATTTATTCCATTTACATTTCTAGTCTGTTTTATTCAAAGTTGCTTTTTTTATTTTTAAAAGTAAATTTAGAACTTTATTTACAAATTTATCAACTTCAAGAATTAAAAGATAGTCATTGATTCTTTTCCCTGAAAGATGAGAAATTTATGATAATTTGCCTGCCAACTATCACTTCTTCTTATAAACGCTGGGAATTTCATCCAATATGTTTTACTGTGTTGCATCTGTTTAAAAGTTTGTGTTGCCATCTATGAAATTTGCTGTTTTAAATGATGATATGCTAAAACAATTGCAGCCTGGTGGCAATATTGGTGAGGTTATCTTTGCCTTCATGTGCAAGCATTTGGTATAACTACATAGTGACACTTGATGTCTCAAACAACAAGCCACTTTAGGACACTTTTAAGGAGAGAGTGGTCCTGGCTATTGTCTGAAAATCTTCCATTGATATCTTCTGGTAAGATCAGGAACATGCTAGCCTCTGATTTTACTGTATGAGTGTCAACAGCTTAGAAAACAAAATCCTGGAGATAGCAGAAAATCTCTTCTAAGAAATAAATGTTTCATAATTAGTTGTGTTAAGGTACAGAGAACTGCTCTATGTGGAAGACCTCAGACATCAAAGGCTATCATCCAAAAGTGACTCAAAAAATTCCGGCTTGAATTGGGAAGATACTTTAGGAATAGTTTAATTTATTTAGCTTGTATTTTTCCTTTTATGTTATTAAAGAGTAGTACCTGATAGTAAAGTACAGCAAGCAGATCAAGGAGAAGGAAAAATGGAGGAAAAGAGAAGGTTCTAGAGAATAAAATTGATCAGATTATGTTATGTGCATGCACAAAGATGGCATAATGAATCTTGCTATTATGTATATTTACAATGTACCATTAAAAAAGAGTGAGACATGATAAATATCTTTAAAAGCTCTTCAAACAAATATGAAATATTTAAAGTGATAAAAATTTATTATATTTAAATTGGCAGTGTACTATCTTAATGGGATCTAAAATAGTGGTATCTCTTAAAATTGATGCTGTCATAAATTTGCTATAATTTGGAAGTTTATTTAAAAAAATTTATTATGTGACTTTTAAGAATAGTTTGTTTGCCTTTTTGTTTATAATCTAAATTATAGTTCATTAAGCAATATTTTAATGACATTACTTCCTCATGCACAACTTTTTAATACTAACTAATCTTTCAACAAGAAGCTGTTTTAACAGTAGACTTTATTTTTCTGAAAGATTTTGGCTGGTAATACTTCCTGAGGTGTTATTTATTATCTCCAAATTTTCTGTAGTCATATTATTGCTCAGTGAGGTTTTACACTTTTGATTATTTTCTACAACCATTTAACCCAAATGACAACTTGTTTAGAAAATAATTCTTGGGTCACCTTTTTTTTCCATCAGAAATCATCTTTTTTGTACCATTTAGTGTTGCTAAGAAGTAAAGTTTTCCTACTATAATATAAATGTATAGATGTATGAGTTTGTATGTATATACATTTATATATTACATATTTTTTCTGACTGTAGATGAGCTATATTTTAAGACTTTATGCTTGAATGCCTTTCGTACAGGTCCTTTATTTTATTTAAGGTTTTTGTTTGTTTGTTTGTTTGTTTTTTGATCCTGGGGATTGAACTCAGGGGCACTTAACCACTGAGCAACACCCCCAGCCCTTTTTTGTATTTTATTTAGAGACAGGATCTCCTTGAATTGCTGAGGCTGGCTTTGAACTTATGATCCTCCTGCCTTAGCCCCTCGAATTGCTGGGATTACAGGCACACACCACCATGCCCAGCACTTTTATTTAAAGTTTCTAAGTACTATTGTTTAAACAGTTTAACATTCCAGTTAGGCCTGTTACTTGCCATAAAATAAGATAGGCATAATCTCCTTTCCCTAATCCTTTTTGCCTATACACTGAAGTTAGGCTACATGATTGAAAGCTGCTTTGAGGAAGTGGAAGAGAAGGAGTGGCCACAGAAATCTACAATGAGGGAACTGTGTGGCTGCATGCTTTTCCCATACATCGTTGATACTTTTGCTCTAAGGGCCAGTTTCAAAAGGTAGGAATAATACACACCAGGTACTATATATGAAAAGGGGTTATCACTTGAATTTTACTTTGTTCCCTGGTTTAGTATTAAGCTCCCTGCTTTGGTGATAACTCAGCTTAAACTGAAGAACCTTGAAAGCAGCACATAAGTTTTCTTTAGAAATTGTCTACTAGAATTTTTAATATTTTGTACTTATGTAATATTGTATATATTTTTGTATTATGTATATACATTTAATAGAGCATATAAAGTATTTTTATATTTTGTATCTTTATATGTGAAGTTATATGTTATGTAGAGATTTCCCATATGCAAAGATTTCCCAAGTTCATATATTTGTTTTTATTTGTTTGTTTCTGGTGCTTGGGTTCAAGCCCAGGGCCTTAGGCATGCTAGTCAAAGCACTCCACCACCGAGCCACATCCCCAGACCAGCAAATTCATAAGTTTGAAATGGCTGACCAGACTCCACAGAATATACTCACGTAAAACTTTTATTTAAAGTCACAAGATATAGCACATCAAACAAAAGAAAATATAGACACTGAGAATCCAAAAGGTATCATGTGCCTAAGCTCTCCAGGGTCTTGATTTGTATGCATAGACCACACTGTGTCCACTGTCTCCAACTTAAACCAACAAGCTCTGTGTAAAAAATCCTGACTTTGGATGACCTCAAAGTAAAATTTCTGAGCAGAGGTTTTAATGCCTTTTAGGCTGTGTCATCAGCCAGGCTTACTTAATCTGTTATGCCAGTTGGAAACCATCATTAAAGAAACTGACCCTGGGGATCACCAGGGTAGTGTCAGACATTAAACAACACATCATAAATCTCATTGCACTTATCTTGGCCAAGAATCAAAAGCTGAACATACTGATATATCCCCAAAGGTAAAGATAGAGCTTTATCACTCTAGCCATGAACCTCCCTGTACCCTCCTCACACCTCCTTTCTCCTGTTAGGAAGCTGGGTGGAACAGAAAGGAAAAAAAAAAAATGAGTTGGCATAGCTATATTTCCTATCTTAGGCCTGTCAGCCACAATTGACCCTATGTTACAGGCAATGAACTACAAGTGTGTTAATTATCTTTCCAAC
Source organism: Marmota marmota marmota (assembly GCF_001458135.2). Classification (NCBI taxonomy): domain Eukaryota; kingdom Metazoa; phylum Chordata; class Mammalia; order Rodentia; family Sciuridae; genus Marmota; species Marmota marmota. The sequence goes on along the minus strand of NW_025999968.1, from coordinate 6,935,104 downwards.
TGTGCAATTTCTCCATGTTGGGGATGGTGAATAGGCATATATTTCTCACAGCTTATGCTATGAGATTTTAAATATTCCCTCAATCTTAATGAATTTTCTTTTCTATGAATTCATTGATTTTTATCCATTTTGGTTTACTTCAAGGAGAAGGTAGTTTTTTAAAAAAGAATTAATACTAGTGCCAGCATCTTTCATGGACACCCAGATAGCTTTTTGAGAGAGGTAATAAATTCCTAGGAGAAGCTGTGTCTGCACTCTGAGTATCCAAAAGCCATTATGACAGTGTAGCTAATATGAGGTCATTGCTCAAATCATGGGGAGCCTGAGGAAAGAGCAATGTAATAATTCTAGTCTCCAAACGATTGTAGAACTATCATTACTCATCATTCTCCCTGGTCTCTTCCTCCTACCTTCCTCTACTCCACACAGAGACTCACCATTGAACACACATATGGTCTTATATGCCTGTGTGTATCAGGTATTTGCATATATCAAGGCTCCTACCTATTCTTAACTAGGTCTTCCCAAATTTGAGCATATTTCTAGAACAGGGCCTATCCTTGTTCTAATTTGCTTCTCAAGGGACAATTTGTGAGAAGAAGCAAGCCAAAGATTAAAATGAGGATTAAAGGAGACAAATTGAATGGTGGAAAAGCTTATAAGAGAAACTTACCCTTTCTCTAATATTTTGGGGAGAGGGAGAAGAAAGTCAGACTTGCTTCCATCAGGGATGGGCAATCTTCCAGAAATTATTTGCCAAGTTATTCCTTACCTCCTCCTCTTTATGAATCTCCTTTCATATTATGGATAGCCTTGGAAAGGTGACACCTTTAGAATATTAGTTACATCAAATCAATTGTAGATATCAGAACCAGATGAATCATGGAAATAGAAAAATAAGCCAAAGAGAGACAGGAAGAAGGGAGGAGGAAAGCCAAAGAGATTTCAGTCTTACTTATCTAAAATCACCCCATTCCTTTGCCTGGCTCCCTTGGCCCCATGCACTTGGGGGTAGAAGACTCTTTGTTTACTTTGTAGAAGTGCTACTAGTTAAGTTCTCTGCAGTCTGTTCAGCAGGCTGTGCAGTTGTCTAAGCTTTAGGATGTCAGAAGTGTAATGCACATATGGTCACCAAATTAGGAAATTGTTGAAGAACAAGTATGTGCCTTATTAGAGTGCCTCTGAATGTTCAGGATGCTCACAGTCCTTACTAACATGAATGCCTTAGAATCTCATGTCTGGCTATGGGGAGTAGAGGTGGTGACCCCACTGGGTAGTATATTATGTTGGAAAGAATTCAGTGAAGTCATTTAATATCTTTCTCCATTCCCATAAATAAATAAATAAATATATATATAAAATTAGAAGTCGATTCTGAGCTATCAAGTCTGGCTTTTCTGAGAACTCAGTGTAGATTCAATCATTGGAAGTCTCTGAATTTAGCACTGTACACCCTAACTGCCAAAAAAGATTCACAAGTATCAAAGAAACCACAACCCAAATATCTATTCTCACTCCCTCAAGGACCTAAATTAGTATTCAACTCAGATCTCTAGCAGATCTCTGGTAAAAAAGCAGTTTTTTTTAAAAAAAGAAGTCTTCCAGACTTCCCCAATTCTATTAATTCCACAATCTTTCTTAAAACCTGTATTTCGTTTTTTCTTAGTTTTCTTTTTTTCCTGTTAGAAGGTAATGCTTTTATATAAAACTAATATCTAGATTTTAAACTATCTAGTTTGTATCACCAGAAGACAAAGATACAGGTTACCGAGTTCTTCAATCTTCCCATTTTCTGAAATATACTTTGTATTTTCCAGATTATATAATTTAAGGACATTGGTCAACAACAGCATCTTCCTCTGTGTTCTGGTCCCTCTGCTAAGCTGTGGCTTATTCTACAGCACTTCAAATGATGACTCATGAGTTTTCAACCCGTTCATTTAGAAGAAGGGAAAGTTTAAATTCATTGCTTCCTAGTGAAACCAGAGAATTCTTTTTTAAAAAAGGAATCTCAGGTTATGAAAGAGTAGTGTCTTTCTTTAGTTAAAGGAACTAGAATTTTTTTCAATATTAGTTTGTAAGTAAATTTTTAAATATTCCTATCTAATTCATTTCCTTGGGAGATGAAACTTCATCATTATTATGTTTCCTGAAATTCAGAGTATTTGGATGCCTTACTTAGTCCTTACAATTTCAGAAGAAATGGCAAAGAAATCCATTTTATTGGCAATTTTAAACTGTGTTTCACCTTGACAAAAATTTGACAGCAAAGCCTATCGATCGACCTGAATTTCCACCTGTGCACCTGAGGCAACTGGTACAGATTGTCTAGAAAGAACAGGAAAGCTGTCCACCATGGGAGAGGTGTGAGGTGAGAGCATAGTTTACACACTGAAAGTACTGTGTTTCTTATGTCACTTGAACTTTCTGGACCTTGACTGCCTGTAAAACAAGTCAGAATTAATGGTCTTTATGGATAATGAGGAATAGAACAAGTAATTTCTGAAGTTCATTGAGCAACAAATTCCACTTTTACTATCATTTATTCATAACAAAGTACAGATGATATAAAGATAAATTGGCACATATGAGCTAATAGCAAACATTTACATGGGGCTTGAACACATCTATTAGTATATGTGCTCATTATAGGGAAAAACCAATACCAGGTGATTTGGCAAATTAGTTCTTAACCACAGTACCAAACAATAAGCTTCCTCATAATTAACAGAGGATGGTGCCTTCCGGATGCTAGATGCCTGACTGCCTGACTGCAAGTAATCTCATAAATATTGCCTAATATTACTTGGTAAATATTTATTGAAATAAATAAAAGAAAAGCAGAAAAAAAGCAAGGAAAGAAGGAAAAGAGAGAAGGAGAAAAAATAGCTTTGGCATGCTATATGTAAAAAAATTAATGTTCTTTTTCAAAGACAAGAATTATACCCTTTTGCAGTCCAGCTGCACTTTTATCCACTATAACTTGATAATATTTCCTTTTAAAATAAAAGAACCCTGGGACACAATATCCTTCCTTTCAAGTTTTTTTTTTTTTTTTTTTTTTTTTTTTTTTTTTTAAGATCCAGTATGGCAATAGACCCATTTAGCAAGTTAAGTACAAGGGGCCTGGATATTCCATGCTCTGGTAAGAACGAGTATCATCTTTGGCCAGATTCCGGTGAGGATTCCCCTCTCCCCTGATCTCTCTTTCTCTGAATCAGACACAAAAAAATATCAGAAACAAGGCAGGAAGTGTCTATAGCAAAGGTAGGTTTGGTTTTTCTCTAGCCTTTGGTATCAAGCTTAATGAAACTCATACACAGTCTAATCTATCTTATATATTTTTAGGCTGACATTTCAAAAAATGTTATATATTCTCTATTCTGTCCAAATGTTTCCTGAAGACATTTGTGCTGAGATGTTTAATTGTCTTTAATAATCACAGTTTTCACTCAACTGTGAAAAAAAGGAGGGAAGGTATAAATATTTATTTTATAGAATTTTGCATAGCAAGTAATTTCCATTATGTAAGAAATGGGAAATAATATCCATTTGCATTATTTAGCACCACATACCCTCCAGTTAGATAAACAATTATTCCAAATTTTTCTATTAATGAAGTTTCAGTAACAACTCATGAGTAGGTGAACGTTTGCTTTTTATTTAGTCTTGGAAGAACACTGAAAGAAATAGGCAGGGAATGTGACAGTGTGGAAGAACTCCTTATGTAGCTAGCCATGTGTGGCTTGTCAACTTCAGGGGAATCTGGGGATAACGTTACATATTTCCATTTAGTAAGGGTATCCATGGTGGTAACTCTCATGATGACGGTAGTCATCCTGATAACCATCCTGGTACCCTTGGTGGTAATTATGGTAACCATAGCCTGCGTACTCATCTTCTGGACACCGCATCCCCAATGACTGCTGAATGGCCATCTCTTGTCTCCGAAGTTGCATCGAATCAATTAAATCATACACGATGACCATAGACCACATTGGAGAAGGGTACCAGGATTTGACATTTCCGTCTTTTCCAACTAGAAGCATGGAGAAGTACTCTGGGCTCACTTGAAAATAGTTACGTATGTCTTTCACCAAATGGGCAGGAACGTCCTCTCGCTCAACAACAGAGCTCCCTAGAACAGCATTGGAATAGTTGTTAGTGAAGTAAAGAGTCAGAGCTCATAAAAACATCAAAGTGAGAGGAAATCACTCTGAGAATAGAGAGAAGGTCCAAGAGCCTCTTCCCTTTAGCTCAAAATCCAATTAAAGAAGTTTCATCTGGGTTTTTTTCCTGCTAGAAATTAAGTATTCCTAGTGTTCTGCAACATTATTAATGTCAAACTTTGGGGCACATGACACCTCTTTTGTAGGAATGTTTAAAAATATCAAACCAATCCCTTAATTTAAAAATTGGACAGCAAAGCCCATCGACCTGAATTTATATCTGTGCACCTCAGGCAACTGGTACACATTGTCTTCCCAAGATCAACTTCTTTAAAATTTGTCACTAACAAAGATATTATTCATGTTTCTAAGTCTACTTCCAATCAGCTTAGTGACTTCTTTGCAATTACAATTTTTCTTTTGATGCTCATCTTTATAACAAATACCTTACTTCTTTGAAAAATACTAATTATGTTATGATCTGGATGAATTTAATTAAAGTATTATGGTGAGTGGACAAAAAAAGAAAGAAGAGAAAAAGGACTAATATTTTCTAGGGATCTGCTCTGTGGGGCACTGTGCCAGGTGTTTACACATATCTCATTTAAAGATTTGTTGGTCTTGGAAAGAAGAATTAGAAGGATTGGATTTGCTTTCTGAAACCTTCAGTCAATAGTCATTTTCTCTCAGCTTCTCTAAGCCTTTTTATTTCCTTATCTGTTGAATGGGAAGCAAGGAAATATGACCTATGTCATAAAACTATTTTGAGAAATAACCCAAAAAGAAAATGCTGTCTAAACCATAAAGCCTTACGCAGACAAAAAACAAAAAAAAAAACCCTGCTATTTTAGTTGAGAAAATGGGTGTTTTTACTTTTACTTTGAAGGATTTTATATTAGAAACAATATTTGTCCTTGCATTCCACCCCCTTCCCCTACACGCATCCTGCGCACACACCCGTGCTTGCACACATACACACAACACACACAGAGGAAACTTTGTTCATCTTTGAGGTATATCTACTGCTTGCATTTAACTTAATATGATTTAACTGAACTTAACACTCATTCATATTATTTTAAAATCTCATGTTACCATTAATCGGGAATAGTTCTAAAACTCCGCCAACTTCCTCTCCAATGCCCAGAAGCTTTAGAATAGTTATGTGGCGCAGACCTGAGAGAAAAAAGAAAGACACAAGTTAGAGGAAAGAATTCTAAGATATCTTTTACTGCCAAGGACCTGATAGCTAACAATTCAAAATCTCTTAAAAAGAATATAAAAATACAACCAAGCAGAATTAATCTATTTTAATTTTATCCATAAGAAAGGAGTACTTTTAAAACCTTGAAAAGGGACCAATTGCTGATTTTAGGAATAACAAGAATCAGATTGGGGGTTATAGATTGAAATGGAAGAATCTGTTCTATAACTGTCATTCTTACTATTAAATGAAGAAAATGAACATTGAAACATTAAAATATCTGAAGTCTGCAATCTAAGCTGATTAGTTTTCTGAAAAAAGTTGAACCTAAAGTGATAATAGCTTTTATTAGATAATTTTATTTGAGAAAAGACTGCAGGTTCCATCTATCAGGATGGTTAAAGAACTAGCCCTGCTTAATCCTGAAATAGTTTGTTAGTTTAACTTGCAAGTTTTTATCACTTATTTGGAAGATGCAAGGGAGCCTTCACATCCTCAGCGAAAGTTTCAGGGATGGAGAGATAGATGGTTAGGCCTTATTAGCTTGTTGAAATATTTTTGAAGATGAAATGCATGTGAAGAGATTCAGAAGAAAGAAAATTGGAAAATGAGTTGGGTATGGTGGTGCACGCCTGTAATCCCAGTGGCTTTGGAGGCTAAGACAGATGAATAGAAAGTTCAAAATCAGCCTCAGTGACTTAAGGCCCTGAGCAACTTAGGAGCCCTTGTCTCAACATAAGAGCCCTAGGGGACAAAAGAAAGAAAGAAAGAAAAAAAAAAAAAAGAAAGAAACTGTGAAGACAAAGAGGTTGTCAAATCCTCATGTCAAGAATTTAGACAAATTCTCAGAGTAATAACTTGGAGCTAATAATAAGATTATTGATGGTATTTATTGTTCAGGGGCGAAAATTAAAAGCTGCCTTGGGAAGGCTTTTGTTAAAGAGCCAAAATCAAGATGAAATGTTATTATTCACAATTTTATGTTTTTCTTTTTGCCTTTACCCTTTTCCCAGAGAGGTGAAGCATTCTAGTCTAAATATTGTGAGTCATATTTCAAAAGGAAATATCATGAATTTAATCATTCCTGGAAAATATAACTTGTTCACATTTCCTGGATATTACAAAAGGGTTTGATGTGGGACCAGCTTTGTGCACAGAGATTAAAAATAAAACACCACCTAGTAGTTACTGCAAAGGCATCTTTAAAAAGTTAGCAAACCATGATTTTATTTATATGCTTACTGTGGTAAGTAATTAACTGTTCTAAGAACTTCTGTCTTACCTTGCACCATTGAGGACTATAATTTTAAATATGCTTAAGAATACTAGCACAACTGAATTTTCTATATGCTGATACAAAGTCTAAAATTATGAACCTGGATAATAGGACCGTGAGTAAAAATCCATGAATTTTTCTTACCATTTTGAGCTAGTTTTTTGTTTTCTTTTGAGTTAATTGACATCTTAAAATTGAAAAGTACTTATAATTTTACAGGTACAAATTTATACCAAGGAACCAGGTCCTGATAATGCTCCACAAAACTTAAATATACATTTTTTTAATTTTATTTATTTTTTATTTATATATGAAAGCAGAATGCATTACAATTCTTATTACACATATAGAACACATTTTTCATATCTCTGGTTGTATACAAACTATAGTCACACCAATTTGTGTCTTCATACATGTACTTTGGATAATAATGACCCCATGTCCCCTCCCTTTCCCTCCCACTCCTCTGCCCTATCTAGAGTTTGTGTATTCCTCCCATGCTCCCTCTCCCTATCCCACTATGAATCAGCCTCCTTATATCAAAGAAAACATTCGGCATTTGGTTTTCTGGGATTGGTTAACTTCACTTAGCATTATCTTCTCTAACTCCATCCATTTACCTGCAAATGCCATGATTTTATTCTCTTATTGCTGAATAATATTCCATTGTGTATATATGCCACATTTTTTTTATCCATTCATCTATTGAAGGGCATCTAGGTTGAGTCCACAGTTTAGCTATTGTGAATTGTGCTGCTATAAACATTGATGTGGCTGTGTCCCTGTAGTATGCTTTTTTAAGTCCTTTGGGTACAGACCAAGGAGAGGGATAGGTAGGTCAATGGTAGTTCCATTCCCAATTTTCCAAGAAATCTCCATGTTGCTTTCCATATTGGCTACACCAATTTGCAGTCCCACCAGCAGCATATGAGTGTACCTTTTCCCCCACATCCTTGCTAACATTTATTGTTGTTTGTCTTCATAATAGCTGCCATTCTGACTGGAGTGAGATGAAATCTTAGACTGGTTTTGATTTGCATTTCTCTAATTGCTAGAGATGTTGAACATTTTCCATATATTTGTTGATTGATTGTGTATCCTCTTCTGAGAAGTGTCTGTTCAGGTCCTTGGCCTATTTATTGATTGGGTTATTTATTTTTTTGGTGCTTAGCTTTTTTATTTCTTTATATGCCCTAGAGATTAGTGCTCTATCTGATGTCTGAGGAGTAAAGATTTGCTCCCAAGATGTACTCTCTCTATTCACCTCACTGATTGTTTATTTTGCTGAGAAGAAACTTTTTAGTTTGAGTCCATCCCATTTATTGATTCTTGATTTTAAGTTTTGTGCCACAGGAGTCTTATTAAGGAAGTTGGGGCCTAATCCCACATGATGGAGATTAGGGCCTACTTTTTCTTCTGTTAGACACAGGGTCTCTGGTTTTATTCCTAAGTCCTTGATCCATTTTGAGTTGAGTTTTGTGCATGGTGAGAGATAGGGGTTTAATTTCATTTTGTTGCATATGGATTTCCGGTTTTCTCAGCACCATTTGTTGAAGAGGCTTTCTTTTCTCCAATACATGTTTTTGGCACCTTTATCTAATATAAGATAAATGTAATTTTGTGGGTTAGTTTCGGTGTCCTCTATTCGGTACCATTGGTCTAGCAGTCTGTTTTTGGTGTCAATACCATGCTGTTTTTGTTACTATTGCTCTGTAGTATAGTTTAAGGTCTTGTATAGTGATGCCACATGCTTTACTCTTCCTGCTAAGGATTGCTTTAACTATTCTGGGTCTCTTATTTTTCCAAATGAATTTCATGACTGCTTTTTCTATTGATATGAGGTATGTCATTGGGATTTTGACTGGAATTGCATTAAATCTGTATAGTGCTTTTGGAAGTATGGTCATTTTGATAATATTAATTCTGCCTATCCAAGAGCAAGGTAGATCTTCCCATCTTCTAAGTCTTCTTTGACTTCTTTCTTTAGGGTTCTCTTATTTTCATTATATAGATCTTTCACCTCTTTCGTTGATTCCCAAATATTTTATTTTATTTTTTGAGGCTATTGTAAATGGGGTAGTTGTCCTCATTTCCTTCTCAGAGCATTTGTCACTGATATACAGAAATGCCTTTGATTTATGGGTGTTGATTTTATATCCTGCTACTTTGCTGAATTCATTTACTAGTTCTAGAAGTTTTTTAGTAGAACTTTTAGGGTCTTCTAGTATAGAATCATGTCATCAGCAAATAGTGCTAATTTGAGTTCTTCTTTTCCTATATGTATCCCTTTAATTTCTTTTGTCTAATTGCTCTGGCCAGTAAACACATCCTTTTTTAAATTAAGTAGTTTTATAATTAACTAATGATTCTTCATCCTAATAGATGTATTAAAATAAAGCCAAGAATGGTGGCTACTGGGGAGTTTGAGGCAGGAGGATTGTTAATTTTGAGGTCAGTTTCAGCAATTTAGCAAGAATCCCTGTCTCAAAATAAAACTTAGAAGGGCTGAGGGTGTGACTTAGTGGCAGAGTACTCGCCTGGCATCCACAAGGCCCTGGATTTGATCCCCAGTACCGCAAAAAAATAGAGTATCAAAATAATGCTGATTCATCTATGTTCTATTTATGAACTTTTTAATCTGTGACCTTTAACTACTTCCTCTTTTCCCCTATGTCCCTAGTAACTCCTAATTTCCCCTGTGCAGATGCATAGCACATATGTGACTTCCATTTTTGAAATTGCTATCATCTTCTAAGTTCACCACTGAACTTAGTACTAAATTGTATGTATTGTGCTTTGTACTGTCTATATGTCCATACTCAGCCCACTAGTATAGTAATGTTTGGTAAATAATGTTATCTCTTTGTTTTCAAAATACTGAGCAATTCACTACAAATGAACAGTAAACTGTGTTTCTTTGTGACCTGTTTGGATTTAAAACAAGGTTCTGTTTAACAGATCTTTCTGTCTTTTTAGTGTCCAGGTATAGATCAAAATCCTTTTTAAGGGAAAGGTAAGAGTATAGTCTGCTTCAATTAATATATACATTCACAAAGCTATTCCTAGTTTACAGAAGATATTTAATCTGTGAAGAAGAATCCAGTAATGGTACCTAAGTAAATACCCAAATATTACCAAAATAAATAATGATATCTAGGCTTTACCATCTAGATATGTTTATTAAAAAACATAATCAGACAACAAACAGTAAAGATCCTCAAAAGTAAAGAAGTAGATATTTAGATATTTTCAAATACCTTAATGAGGAACATTAAAAGAAAAAATTCTATAATTGACTAAAGCTCCAGTCTGAAGGCAACTTTATATTCAATATAATGGAGCATGTGTCTGGGAATCTGCAGACTGGACTGGGGAATATTTGGATGATCTAAGTGTCTGCGTTATTTTTCAGAATTGACCAGAAAAAGAGTGGTATGGAAAGCAGAAATGAGGTGACTCCCCACTCACCAAAATTGCATGCCTGACCACTGAGGGCAGAGAGCTGCTGTGAATAAGCCCAGTCTTCATCATTGGGAGCAGAGATCACCAGCAAACGCCTCCTCCATCGGAACCTGGAACAGAAGCACAAGGCTAGGGCCACTGCTTCAAACAATAGATGCCAGTATAAGATTGCAACATAACGCTAGCTGTCAGTTTTTTCCATGCCCAGAATAAAAATCACTGACCCACAAAACTGTCCTGGGAATTCTCAAATTAAGCTGCATTACCACATTCTTGAACTTTTTCTGTTGTATCTTCACAGTCTGCCTACTTCAGTGTTTGTATGATGGGTCACATATGAGTCAACGGTGATGAGGTCACTTGCCTGATGAGGTCACTTGCAGAGAACAAAGCTCTCAAATGTAATGAAAACTGGCTAAAACTGGATGTTAAACGGTAGCATCAGAAGTAAGGAACACAGAAGAAAAATGAAGAGAACTCAAGTCCTGGCTCAGTTCCTTCAAAGGCTTATAAGGGGTTAAAAAATATGTGGACAAGAAACAGAGGAGAGAATGACAACTGAATTTTAAGTAGATGATAGTGACAGAAAGTAGAGAAATGGAAAAGCTGCTCAAAGGGTCAAAGAGGGTTCCTTAAAAAGCAAAACACCATATACCCTCCTCAGGAGCCAGTGGTTCTTCCAGAGCAAATGCAGGTCTAAAATTTACCTTCTTATCATTAATAAGAGTCAACACAGAGTACTCCTATGACATGGAAAGGTGTTAAACCCTGTGCCAGAGGATTTTAGGATATATAATAGTAAACTTGACTTATGCTCTTACAGCTCTGACATGGTAGGATAGTAGAAAGAGCTCTTGTCTTGAAGCTGGGAAACCTGAGTTCAAGTTTCTCACTACTATTTTTGGGGGTATCCTTAGTATGTCACACAATTCACTAGGTCTCCATTTTTCCCTAGTCTAGAACTGAAAATATCAGTGTCTACTTCAAAGGAATGTTACAAGAATTAAACTCCAAAACCTAACAGTGTGACTTATCCACACAATAACATGGGTGTAGAAGAGCATATCAAAATTTGCAGGCTCCTGATGATAGAATTTTATCTACTGACAGACCTTAGACATTATCTATTGCAATGCCATATGAAAACCTATTCAATTCTTATGACTGTAAAGCATTTTATAGCTCACTTTCACCACAAGTAAGTTCCTCACCAGGGTCAAAAAGAGCATACTGTATTTCCTCCATTTCACAGAGGACAAAATGACACTTAAAGAAGTAAGTAACTTTCCCAACTGGTAAATCTCAGGTGGTACCAAAATACAGATTTCTATGCCGCCTGGTCTAGTGGTTTCCCTAGTCTGCCACCCACCGAGGTGACGCTTAGCTAGCACTCTCAAGGTCCCCAATGAGGTATGAAAGATGGAGAGTGTCTTCTGCCTTCAGTGCAAATGACCACAGGGCGTTAGGCACTTCACCAAGCTGGCAGCCAGATGATTTTATTCACAGCTTCTTCCCTGCCCCTTCTAGTTTCAGAGTGAACATGAGAATTTTCAACTCTGAAGAAAATGGCCTCTTGGGGGAACGGTGGTTTGGGAGAATGAGAGAAAATGATAGTCTGACAAAATACAACCTCTGAATGGATGGCTGTCGCAAGGCTTGCCAAGAATTGCTTGCTGTGACATTACATTTGCTTCCTCTGCTTGTTTTTCTTCAAAGGGAAAGAAAAACTCAAATCTCCACTGAGGATAAAGAGATGAATGTTTTTGGCACAGAGGAAAGGTAAAGAGTATCTGAGACTGTCCGAAGTTTCCTGGGAAAAGGAACAGTGAAGGCTGTCGGGTCACAAACACGGTCTCCTGTACTTCCCTGCTTCCTTAGGAGGCATGCCAGACCAGCACTGGTCCCCAGCCAGGATCCCAACCCGGCCAGCCTTCCTGGCCTCACACAGTGCAGTAGGGTGTCCTGGAGGGAGCTATTTTGGGTGAAGTCTATTTTGGCTTGTTTACCTGTGTGCACCACTGAGTGTAGTCCTGATGGGAGAGGGATGGGAGCTGAGATTCCTTGTCCCAGACACAACTGACAGAAGTCATTTCCCCCAGGTAATGATCATCATTCTTCCCACAGACCTTCACATGAGGATACAAGGCCCCAATACGCGACACTGAAGGAAATAACTTCAACACATGCAACTGAGAGATGTGAACTGGACCCAGATCCTTATTTTGGAAAAATTGTTTTTCTGTCACTTTAGCTTTTCGGTAAATAAAAATCCTACAAGCTAGGCATATATTCGTTTCTCTTAGCTGGCATTCCCAATTTAGTGTGCATATGCCCACTCTTTGGGGCTTCTGTCTCAGGAAAAGGTAATTATAGCCCGAACCAAATGAGGATTGCTAAAGACCAGACTGGCTTCAGGGTCTGGTCAGCTGAAACCAGACTGTGCAGACTCACCAACAACTCAGCACATTTGAAGGAAAATTCCCATTTGGATACTGGTATTCACAGAACCACTTTGTTTATTTCATTTCTCTTGGCCTTGTTTCAATTCTCAAGTATTTACCGAATCTCTCTCACTTCTCCTTTAATGACAAAATTCTCTAATAGGAGCTGAATTAACTGACCCTAGTACCACTATTAGCTAGCACTTACTGAATACTTACTTTGTGCTAGGTCCTAGGCCATCATTACCTTTAATATTGAATTTATCCATCACAGCAATCTTAAGAATAGACACACTTATTATTTTGCAAAAGCCCAGAGTATTTAATTCACCCAAGGTCACACACAGTGAGTTGAAAACCAAGATTCCAACTCAGGGATGTCTTGGTCACTCCTTTAGTAATATGCTATTCCATTTTAATTTTTAAGATCAATGATAATTATCAGCAGAATAATATCGTGAGTTGTGGCCACCATGGGACAATTAAATTAAAATCAAATGCCATCTTGAATATCCATAGTAGGCAAATGTTCCTAAAACAGTAATGACTGGAGGAGTTTTTAAGGCTCTTAAATTAGATGGAAAATACCTTGGCATATTTTAGGACCCCATCTATGTTAAAAGACTGTAGATGCAAAATATTTGTTTGTACATGTCATAAAAATCAAAGAAATGCCAAATTCAAGCCAATGACCAATCTGGGTAATAATGTAAGCTTTTGTGAATGAACAAAATCAAGGTAATGTCACCTTTCCTTTAAAATTTTGAAATCCTTGACATAATGATTATTAAAAAAAAATACTCTCCCTGGAGAGGGTGAAAGAATCCCATAAGATGCCTGTAGCTGCAGGTCTCAAAACTGCCCCAAATCTTTGGTTTTAAGTAACATCAATGAATTAGATGATAGGTATCTGCTTTAGAGAGTGGGCAACTGAGTTTACCTGGAGATTTGTATTTCAATAGGTTTGCATCTTTCACTCCTAGGAGTGAAAAGATTTAATTTCAAAATTAAAAAGAAAAAGTTGCCAAAGAATCAAAATCATAATAATTATATATTTATATGATATATATTTAAGAATATGTATTTATAAATGTGGATACACTTTATCATATATTTTAAAAGGATTCTTTTCTATACTTACAATTTATGTTCTTGTATAGCTTAAAAACATTTGGTCTAATAAAATGACAACCTTAAAATTCAAATTACAATGTGTATCTGAATAATTGGTTAGGAAGTGTAATTTAAGTTGAGATCTTACTAACTGTACACAGTTTCAGAACATCTAAGAAAACTTTAGATTCCCTGTATCTATAAGATAACTTATTAAAGTTAAATATCATTTAAATACTCAGAGGCTTGGGTTGTGTATTTCAAATAATTAAAAGAAATAAATGTATAATGGGTCTGTGAAATGATGAAGCTGTACTGGATTTGTAAGCAATAGCAAAGTCCTCTTAAACGTGGTAGCCAACATGTGCTGGGTTATAAATAAAAAAATAAATTTTAACTTAAAAGTTAAAGAGAGAACTGAGGTCTTCAAGTTATAACATGAATATATTTAACATTGATTGTTATGTCTCAGTGCCCCAGAACTTGAAGAAAAGTCATCTGTTCAGTGGAACCCTGAGCCCTTTCTCAGCCTAGAGTGGCTGAAGGCTGGGTTGGGCTTAAGTATTAATGAAGGTACCCCCTTCCGTTTCTATCTGGGATATTTGCACTGGACTGAGAATCTGGATTAAGGAAGTCTCAGGTTCCTTTCAGTTCTGAAATCCTGTGATTTTAAGAGTGTCTTCCTTCACTTCAAACTCTGGACCTCTAGATTCAGAACTAAAAATAATTCACATTATATTTTCAAAAGGAGCATAAGATAAAAAGGTAGATATTGGAAATCAGATTGTCCTGGAGCCACTGACTCCTGTAATTAACTCTAGCTCTGAGATTAGAGAAAGTTGTTTATCTTCATTAGCTTCAGTTGTAATGTAACGATTGTTATGGATCATGGGATTATACTGAAGATTAAATTAGGGAATGAAAGTGAAATGCTTGGCACAGAGATGAGCACCCAAAAAATGAGCACAGGGAGAAATGCTGGGGAATGATACTGGCCAAATTATATTGTTACATTGTGTGCATGTAGAAATATATAACAATAAATCCCACCATTATGTACAGCTACAATGCACCAATAAAAAATGTGGAAGAAAAAAATGATCAGAGCAACAGAGCTATGGCTACCATTATTTCATCTTATGAATCAGAGTTTATAAAAGCGGGTTTATTGAGAAGCACAGAGTCAACATAGCTAATAAGTTATAGACCCAAAACTTGGATGAATGATAAATCCTATGTTCTCTATATATCATGATGTTAAGTGCTAAGACACCCAAACCTCCTGAACCTATAGGAATTTAGATTATCTATTAATCATCTAATTCTTGATAGGGTGTGGAAAATGTGCTTCCGCCTAAGTGATATACATTCAACACTGAGCCTCTTGGCAAAGCTAACTTCATTTCTGGAACCCCTTGGCCACACAGTACAGTTGGGTGGTGTTTATACTGAGTTCTCTGGGAACTTGTTTGTTGGTGGTGGATTTGGGCAGTTTTACACTTTCTAGGGCCTAACGTCCCTATAGAATTTTTAAGCATTGGGGAGAAACGGAGAAGAGAGGAAATTAGATTTTTTTAAACACTTTAATCTGGGTATGTTCCTTCCCCAGTTATATGGGGGTTGCGGTAAAAAGTTTTTCATAAACAACGTTCCCTGGAGAGTCAGGGATGTGGGTCAAGAAGATTTCTCCTTTTGAGGTCTTGTGGGGCTTTTGTTGGTTGCTGGCATTGTAAGAAGGAGAAAATCAAGGACAGTGTGCTGTTTAGAACCAGAAGGGGCCTAACAAATAAATATGTAAAATTAAAATGCTATAACAGAGCTCTCTAAATTAACTGCTGAATAAAATTAATCTTCACAGTTCAGAATTCCATATTCTGTACCAAAGAGGAACAGAAAAAAGAGAGTAAAGATCTATCCAAAACCATAAAATCAATGTTCACGCTTGGAGCTGAACCCAGCCAGCTACTTTCAACAGGAAGACTAAGCCTAGCAGCCAGCCCACTGTAGGACAGACGGCCTCTCTCCAGGGAGGGTCACTCTGGAAACATGAGTGGCCCTGTGTTTCTTTGGCATTTTCATTAGTTCATTTAGAACAAATCTGTACCTGCCTCTTCCAGGACTGCGAAGGTGATTTACCTGGATAGGAAATTCTCCAGGGACTGCTTCTTGTCTTCCTTGCAAACAATGCCCTCCTTCTTCTGCTTCTCCAAATCTCTGATTCGGGACTGGAAAGTATCGATGAGATCGAACACAGACTTCATTGCAATCGGCACCTCATAGTATTGCTGTTTAAGAAAAAACAGAGTGCATGGACTGTATAGGTGCTTTTTTTTTCACTCTGTTCAATGCACAGAGAATTGGAGTATTCAGGGGAGTTCTAGGGAAATCCTTTCAGTTAGATCTGGAGGGCTCATTGATCTATAAACACTCTCCTGCAGTGTACCCTCTGCTGATGTTTCTGAGGCTCAGAGTCTATGAAGCAACTGCCACACTTACTTTCTTGACTGCATCCCTCCCTCCCCAAATCCTGGGTTTGCTTTCCTGCTCCTGGGATTAAGTTGGTTATTCAATATACAATCAGGAAAGTGAGAAGCACTGCACATAACACAGGAAACCAAATGGAATGACGTGTTGAGAATATGTGAACTTGTTCCCACCATGGCCTGCCTTGTGGTCCCAGGGATTGTTTTATTGATGGAGCAACACTTAATATTAGGCCATGTGTGCTTATGTATTCTCAGAAACAAGTTGGGATCCAATGTAAAGACATGAAATTCAGTTTCCTGGATCACAGCAGTCTGGACATACAAAAGCAACCTGAGATAGATTCAGGAGCTGGATGAGCATCACCGGCATAAACTGGAGAGCAGTCTGGATGTGGCATGGAGCCGCAACCCCAAGGGAATTCACCATGAAGATCATATCATCCAAACTCTCATTTTAGATATGGGGCAACACATATACAGAATGAATTGTTGAAGTGATTTCTCCCTAAATTCAGACAAACACTGCAAATCTAGTCAGTTATTCTGATAGTCCAGACAACAATTTTTCTCTGTCAATCTACTAGAATGATTAAGACATTGGGCTCTGGAGCCAGTCTCTGGTATCAGGCCCATCACTGAGTACAATTGGGCAAGTTATTTATCCATTCTGGCCTGTTTGTTTCTCTATGAAACAAAAATAATGCTAGTATTTATCTTAGACGTTTGAGATGAGGATTGCAAAGGATTGAGCCTAGTGTTACCATAAGAACTGTACTCGATAAAGTTAGCAATTTTATTATTATTATTATTGCTACATAGCACAGGTTTTCATGATTCAGAAACTTTGTCCCTCAGCTCAGAAAGAAAGTAGGTGTGAAATCCTAAAGTCTTGTCCAAGTTGGATCAAGAGGTAAACTTCCAGATCCTTCCAAAAGAGGCCTATGTTAAACATGGATTTGTTGAAGGCAGAAACCACGTTTCACCTTTTATCCCCAGGGCTTGGAACAAACACCACAGCTATTCAACAAGTGTCTGATGAATGCACAACATTGATGTTAGAGAAGAATTTAGTCTGAGTCAAATAGCTGGGCCATTGGAGGTCACTCCAACCCAGACTTTCCGGAGGGAACATTTCTGAATGCAAATTCATGGGGCAACTGAAAATATTTGGGCCATTTCAAAACTTTTCCATCTAAGAAATAATTTGTGCTTACTCATACATCGAATGGACTCATTGACCAAAAAAAGAAAAAAAGAAAAAAATCATCCTTGTTATTTAAGGAATGGAACCACATCAAACACAACAAGAATCTGTACCTTGACTCTCAGATCCACATCTGTCAGTACCATGAAGAAGTCATTGTAGGTCATTCCATATTCTCTCCTTAGCTCGCTGATGAGATGCTGGTCTACCAGGTCTTCATCATCCACCACACGCATGGGTTTCTCATTATCTTAAGGCAAATGAAATGTGAATAAATGTGGGTGTGGTGAGACAGGAAGGGAATAGGTGGAGACTCTAGACTCCATCCAGCTCTCATCAGACCACTCTTGGTTTATTTTAGATCTTCAACTCACATTGTGTGTGAATGTAGGTTCCAGGGTGAAATAATAAACATATATAAAAAAAAACACATGAGTAAATAAGCTAGTTTTGAAAGCCACTCTTCTAAGAGGATAAAGCCCCATCTCTGTCCATCCTGTTCATAGAGACTCAGAAGGGGAAAGCAAGAGTGAAGCCACTGAGTCACCTCCCCCAGGGAATAAGTTTTCACCCTGGATCACCAGGGAACTAGATTCACCCACTTTTGTCAAGTTTTATTTCCATTAAACATAATTCTGAGTCTGAAACCTGTGTGCATGTTCCTCTTTTTTTAGTACAAAATTAACTCTGGTACTCAGTAAACAAATTATAACTATAGAGAAAAATTAAAAAGGCTATTTTCAAACTTAGTCACAGGTTCGTCTTAACTCCCCAAAGAAGTCAAGCTATTCATAATACAAGTTGTGTAAGTTAATACGATTGTAAGCAAAATATGACTGAATTTATTAAGTCTTTAATCATTATGTATTTTCTCAATCATCAAACCCTAGGATAAATAAATCATCATAATTCAGAATGGATCCTGAAGGTGTCACTGGGCTAATGGAAAGCATGACAATCAGGGTAGCTGCCCCTTTACACGGAACTTCTTTGTCTGAAAGGCATTTTAACATTTCCAAGTACAGGGCAACTTTACAAACAGGCTTAATTTACAATGATTTGACTTAAAGACTTTTCAACTTTATGATGCTGTTAAAGGGGAATGTATTCAGTAGAAACCATATTTTGAAGTTTAAATTTTAATCTTTTCCTGGTATTCATTTCATGATACTGGGCATCAGAAACAAGCAACAGCTCCCAGTCAGCCATGCAATTATGAGGCCAAACAACAGACACTGCCGCATACTATGTTGTTGAGCTACACGCCATAGCTTAGATTTTTGGTAGTTATATTTATAAAATAGATTGCAGAGGCTTGGGGGAGGCAGATACCACCAGGGATTGAACTCAGGGCATTCAACCACTGAGCCACATCCCCAGCCCTATTTTGTATTCTATTCAGAGATGGGGTCTCACTGCGTTGCTTAGCACCTCGCCATTGCTGAGGCTAGCTTAGGCTGGCTTTGAAATTGCGATCCTCCTGCCTCCCCCTCCCCAGCCACTGGGATTAGAGGCGTGGATCCCCGAGCCTGGCTGTAAAATGCATTTTTGACTCAGATTCTATTTTCGACTTATAATGGGTATATCAGGACATAACTCCATCATAAGGTGAAAAGCATCTGTATTTACTTATTCGCTCTCAAACAAGTCATAGTGTTTCATAAAACATTTTTTCACCTTTTTATCATAAAAATAATTCTCTGTATTAAAAGTGAATGTGAAAAAAATTAGCAAATATGTGATAACGAGAATATTAACAAAGTGAGTCTGTTACCAACATCAATATCCACTGAACAGTATTACAGTAGAAATAACCACAATGTAGCAGATAGGAGGTTGTGTCAACTGTATGGAAGCTTATTTCTTATTGTACTAAACAGTACATTATATATTACTTTTTCTGATAAAAAGGAGACAATTATAATTTGACTAATACTTTGGTTTGTTTGATTAGAAAAATTGAAAAAATATAAATAAGGACCTGGATTTCTCTAAGAAAATATCACAATGAGGGGGAAAAGAATCTGTTTTCCTCCCCAAAGTTACAACATTGCTTCCTGGAGGGAGTCCACAGGCACAGGAACTGAGAGCCCATACCAACACCACCCGGTGCTGACTGAAACATAAAAAATGGCATGTCTCAGCCAAGTAAACTATTTTCCAGTTGTACATTTTTGTCATCATTAACTAAATATAAATTAATCTTTAAAAATTGTCAGATTCATGTTATATAAAAACAAACTTGTTTATTTTTAGTATGTCTTGTTCAGTATAAAAAGCGAGTTGCAGAATAAAAACAGGATGTGACTGCTTTGGGTTAAAAAGAAGTAAAGCAAAAGAAAATACAGTCGAATGGGAATATACACAGCAAGAGGTCCAGACAGACACATAGCAGGTAATAGTGGAAGTGAAATGGGAGAGATGAAGTGGAAAGTGCATGTTTTTCTTTGTGAATAATAATAATAAAGAAAATCATTAAAAGGCTGATTCTTTAAAATTCCCTTAACAACTGATATTCTAAGACTTTACAACGCCGATTTTATCTTACATTTAAAATTACAATCTTAAATTCCAAACACATTCTTTTTTGCTTTTATTCATTCAACTTATTACTCATCACTAGCATTTTGAATTGGTTCTGGGTTAGGTGCTAGATTCAGAGATTAGTAACCTGGACAGAATTCAAGTTCCTAATTAGAACCCAAATTAGACCATTTTTAGCGTCTAACAGATAAAGTTACAAAATCCAATGAAAGGCTGAGATGGAAGGAAGTTAGGGATTGTAGTAGATTTTTAATATAGCACCAATTTTTCACCTCTCCCGTAACCTGTATCCTTGCCCAGTAATTGCACTTCCTGTTATAGTGAACAGGTTGAGATGTCTTGACTGTGAGTTCACCTGCCAGTTATTTGGGCCAATGAAACGTCAGCACAGCTGACACTGTAGAAGATAGAAATGAGGTCTGCATATTTGGATGGTTCTTGCCTCTGCCACTGCCATGCCTGCTAGAGGATAAATCAAGCTGATTTGCCTTCATCTCGTCTCAGCCAAGGCAATTCAGAGCTGACAGCTAGGTGACTCCCAACATACGTAAGCCCAGCAAATATCAGCAGACTCACCTAGCCAACCTATAGCCAGCAGCAGATGTGTAAGCAAACCCAACCTAGCCCAATCTAGATCAGCTACACCCTTCAGATCTGTAACTAAATGAATGTTTGTTATTATTATAAAGGCTATGAGTCTTTTCTATATACCTTTATTGTGGCAACAGGTAACTGATACAGGTATTATCTAGCCCATTCAATCACATTACTGAGGATGAATGTGGAAATTAAGGAATGACAGTGGAAACTGTGGTGTACTGATCATATCTTTCTCCCTTCAGAACAGAATTTTCTAGAAATAGTCCTAATTGGATCCCTCCTTGAAAACTGTGCTCCTTAGAAGAGCTCTGCCTTTCCCCAGTCACATCCTTATCAGGGTATAACTCAAATTCAATGGTTGATGCAGTGGGTAGAAGGGTTAGATGTGAAAGCTGTCCCTCTAGCCTCAGAGTAAACAAGCCTGAAGGGCCAATGACATTGCAGCCCCAATTCACCCTCTGTCCAATATTTCATCCTTCATTCCTCATAGATATTGAGAATATACCCCCTTAACCTCATGCACACAAAACTTAGAGTCTCAAAGCTATTTCTCAGAAAGCCCAATTTATCACAGATCCTGAAGAGTGACTTGCTCAAGCTCACATTGTTAGTTAATAATAGAGTGAAGATTAACACTCAGGTAACATGACTCACCCCAACCCAGGGCTCTTCCTACTATACCCATAGAGAACTCAAAAGCAAGATTTAAGCAAAACTTTGCTCTACTAGTGTACGGCAAAAAAACTGATTCCACAGTCTGGTTTCTCCTTCCAATCAAAATGTTTCCTGAAATATTTCCATCAAACATTAGAAATAAAACATTTTGCACTCTGAGTCTACTAAAGTATCTACATGTTGTGCCAAGTAAGAGAATCTGCCAGAGAAAAACAATGAAAGCTTCAACTGACATTGGATCCAACTAGGATGGGGCAACTCAAAAGCGGGACAGAATCTATTCCAGGTCACTTTGGAGGAAGGTGCATATGAGGCCAGCTCCTGTCTCCTGCTGCCTGTTCGGGTCGCAGGTCTCTGTCATGTTCTGCATTTTGTATAAATCAGGGATAGGAAAACAAGAGGCTCTTTTCCATCTGGAAAAGGAACATAGACTTGGCAACTTCTTGTGAAGTTTATTTAAATTCTGCCTAAGTGCTCTAGTTCCTGTTAGGTGTTAGAGGACTTAGAAGCAAAAATTCTCTAGGAAATGTCTTATAAAGTGTCCACATGCTTTTAATCCAGCTAGAATTATTCGCAGATCCAAGCATATTTAGTAGGATTTGGATTTGAGATCATTGAGGAGAACGGTGAGCAGGGAGGGTGAACTCTGTCATGTGCTGGCAAGGAGTGGCAATTGAAGTCGGATGTTTCCTCTTGATTTAAGAGCCTCAACCCCAAAGGATAGTGGAAAAATTCAGGTGGTAGTAAATTTCTTCATGTATTTTCTCTTCCATGACTGATTACAGACAGAAATGACACTGTAGAAAATTTAGGTTCAATTATAAGCTATTGAACAAGTGGGCATCAGATATTATGTTCAGAGCTTCTACCTGGGACTGCTTCTTCTCTGTGATATCCATGGTTTCTCCTCCCTCACCCTGTTTTCCCTAAGTTCAAGCCATTCCCCCAGTGCCTAGACCACGTCAGCTCCTTCTTTTGCCTTATTAGTGCCATATTTCACCTGGCAGTTTTTCAAAGTGTGATCCACTGTCTTCACCACAACCATCTGGAGAACTTGTTAAAATCACAATACTTGGAATTCAGACCAAATGAATTAGAATCATTAGTAGAGAGACCCAAGAATCTGCATTTCAATAAGGTTCCTGACTGACTGCAATGTACTCTGAGGACAGAGTTACTGTCTCACAGGATAAAAATCCAAATTATTGTTATAGCACAAAAGGCCATTAGTCCTATGAACTCAACCAGTATTAACTAACTTATCTATTAACTCTTCCTTCCTTTGTATCTTGGGTTCCAGCTCTCAATTTGCATTACTAGTATCATGTCCTCTCTTCCTGGGATGCAAGCCTAACCCTTGTCCACATGGCAGACCTAATTACCTGCACAACTTCTCTGTACCTTCCCTGTGCACTTTCAACATTTTTACAATCTTTTGTAATAACGCTTATCACCGAGCATGGGCAACAAACTGTTTATATGTCTATCTTCCTTCTAGATATGAACAACTTGACAATAGGGACTTTTTGGTCATCTTTTATATTCTTTTAGCTTGACACAGTTCCTGGAATATAATAAACATTGAGTAAATATTTGGCAATTAAGAAAACTCCCTTCTAAGAAAAATATCATATGAAAAAAAGAGGATAAAGAAGGTGCGCAACCTCAGGTCTGTGTCGAAAACCCACCACAGAACCCATACGTTTTCCTTTGATCTTGTGAGCCTGCAGCACAGCTAGTCTGATTTAAGAAATTACATGCATATATATTTATCTTCTAAATTTTCATGTAGTTGATATTTTAAATAAGATATGTCTGTAAGAAATTTAAAATGTAACTAACATATTGAATAAGTCAATGGGGACAAAAAAACTCTTGGTTGTGCTCTGGATAAATCTAGAGGCAGACTCCAGCCACTTACTTGCTTTTTTAAAAATCTATTTATGCACTTATATTGGTTCATTATAATTATACATAATATTAGGATTCATTATACCATATACATACACATAATATAATTTCATCAAGCTTAAATGGTTTTAATCTCAAGACTATTTCCAAGATGTCTGAGCAGTCTGCAGAATGATATTTTATTTAAAACAAACTTGTCCTTTAGCTACAGAATTTACTTCCTTTTGATTGAAAACATATAAATTTAAATGGCAGTTGATTTGCTTGCTGTGCTCTATGAGTGGGTCATTTTTCCACCTATATCCACTGTGGGATGAATAAATACGTAGAATTGATAGGTGGGATTAACCTGTCCATTCCTGATCAAGCTACTTTTACTTGGTCTCGAGAAAGAGCAACTTCTCCTCTCAATGAAAAACTTATCCTCCTACCCAGGAGTTTTTCTGTCTTGCAGTCTAACTCCACTAAAACCTGAAGAGTTATTTAAAATTTATTTGAAAAATATAATCAGAAATCTTTAGAGTTTTCACATGATGTGCCAAATAAAGCTTGAATCCTTTGTCCTGGTATTTGAAATCTGCTGAGATTGGATGCCAAACCACATTTCTAGTTCTTGGTTCTTCTCCCCTCCTACATCTAACATTATGCTCTAGATCAAACCTAGGTACAAATCAGAGTCACCTGAACAACATTTCAAAAATATAGATGCCTGGGCCCCATCCCTAAACTAAAAAAAATGGGCAAAGACAGGAGGAGGAGGAGGAGGAGGAGGAGGAGGAGGACGACGACGACGACGACGACAAATGCTTCTTAAACACATGAAACAATTTGCAAACATACTCATAAAAAGAAAATTCAAACTCTTTCCTCAACTGATACAATTTTCCACATAGCACATTGCTCAAAATATCCAAAAATTTGAACACACACTTAATTGGAGTGGTTTGGGAAATAGGTGCTCCTATGCATTGCTGGTGGGACTGCAAAATAATACTACTTGTATGGAGAAAAATCTAGAAGTACCACCAAAACTAGATATAACTGCTGTTTGGTTCAATAATTCTATTTCTTAGATTCTATTATAAAAATACATCAATAGTGGCTGGGGTTGTGGCTCAGTAGTAGAGCACTTGCTTAGCACATGTGAGGCCCCTGGTTACTTACTTGTATTTGAATAAAGAAGCACTAAATGAATAAACAAGGAATCACAAATATGATTCCCTATAGGGGGCAGTAAATAACAGGGCAAAGGGATCAGGAGTAGATTTAAGACTTGTCTGTATATACCTTGTCTGTGTATACCTTTTTTTTTGGATGGAGGGGATTGAATTCAGGGGATCTTTATCACTGAATTTAACCACCCCCTCCCTCCCCATTTTTATCAATAAAGAGTTACATGCCCAGTCCTTTCTATTTTTTGAGACAGGGTCTAAGTTACTTAGGGACTTGCTGAGGCTAGCTTCAAACTTAATATCCTCCTGCCTCAGCTTCCTGAGTCACTGGAATTACAAGTGTGTGCCTCTACATCTGGCTTGTATATACCTTTCATATATTTTTGACTTTGGAATCCAGAAAATGTATCGTTTTTTAAAAAAAGTTAAGCAAAAAGCAAAAATACCCTGATAGAATCATCATCTATTCAAAAGACCTATACATTTTTCAAGGTTCCTGCATTAAATCAACCCACTGTTCAAAATTCTCTGACATTTGTAAAATCTTCTCTGATGACTGCAATCAAAGACCTGCACCCTCCAGCACAGTCTTCAAACACTTGTTTTGTGTGTTTGACTTAGGCACTTCCCTCCCTCGATTGTCAGAGGCAGAAAGGGCCCTGGTCTGGGTTCAAAACAGATAACTGAACAGGTTAGGAGAAAGGCTTTCAACCCTGGGGCCCAGAGTGATTGATAATCAAAGACTGAATAAACACAATGGCAGACACCAGCCTGTGTATGGAAATCTGAGCACGCATCAGCCTTTCCTCCCACCTCAGGGTGATGGGGCTAAAGAAGGCAGCTGCCAGGCTCTGTCATCACTGATGAAAGGTGGAGTTGAGGCCAAGCATCAGTCTTTCAGGACTTCCTCAGAGGGAAAGCAGTATTTGTGGATTGTTGTGAATCCTGCTAACTATGAAGCTGCTCCATAAAGAATAATTCTTTCCAACAGGATCAAAGACAAAAGGGTATTTTAGTCTGAAATGCATTCTACCATTCTTATTTATAATTTTTAAAAAATTTATCTACAAATTCCTTGCTCATATAAGTAAGGAATCAATACTTCAGCCCTTCTTGTTACATTCCACCCCCATCAACATTCCACCTCATTTTTTTTTATCAATTACCCTCAAACTCTCCTTTCTTCAGAAGAAGCTATCAAAAATTTCCTTTTTCCTGCAAAATGTCTTGTATTACAATCTTTAAAATTTGGTGATTAAATACCAATGTCCAAATATTTTTTTTCTCTATATTTTGCTAGGGGAACAAAAATAAAATAAAACCCCTACTTGCTGTATCCCTGCTGCCCACTTAAATTCTTCAATAAAGTACTTTTAACCAGCACCTTTTTTCTATCTGTAGTTTGTTTATGATCCACCCATGTAACATACACTCTGATATTCTTACCCTAGACTGACATTTTAAATACCACTAATGATAAAGAATACCTTTATGTGTTAGGCCATTTTAAGCTCTCATGTATAATATACTCCATGCTGGTAAAACCAGATGGGCATTGGAATTTGATCAAGCATAAATAGCTTTCTTTAGAGGAAAGCTTGAAATCTTAAGGTAAGTTTCCTGACGTTTGTAGGTCCAGTATAGATAGTACGAATACGTTTAGCAAGACAGACCAGCTGGTGAGTACAGCCTACACTGCAATTGGATGTAGGCGTCTGCTTAAAAGGCTCAGTAAAAGTATGGAAAAGTAGGGAGTGCTTGATTTATTTTCAAGGAGAAGTAAGGCCACTGGATAGATTTCCAGCTAAAAGTCGGACAAGGCTGGGGTTCGGTTCACAGAGACCAGGGCTCATGCCAGTTCTTATTTTCCCATGGCTGACTCCCAGTCTTGGCTGAAAGTGCTGCTGACTTTCCCATAAGGGTAACCTGGGACACAACATGAGGAGAGAAAGGCCTTCCAGGAATTAGATGAAGAACAAAATAAAGCCCCTGCCCACTCCAGATCAGGTCCAGGCTGCCATTTAGTGAGGCAAATACCCAAGTCACAACACCTGCATTCCAATAAGTCAGAAAAGAAAACCTTAGCCCTCCTGCAATTTGTATTCAATCCAGATGTCTAGAAAACAGCAGGATTATGCTAAAAATTTGCCAAGGCAGCACCAGGTGCTTATATAAAGACCATACAGCTGCTGAAGTGGAAGATATAATTACTTTTCCAAACTCTGAAATAAGGGATGGGAACACTTTGTCACAGACTTGGTGGGTAGCACATTTGACACTGGGAACACCTGGTTGGAGAAAGGCTTTCATCAGCAGCCAGCACCAGGCTCTGTACTGGATGGAATACTGACTTCCTCTCTAGACATCTGGAGTATAACTAAGTCCACTGGCTCATGCTACTTTGTGAACTCCAGGAAACAAATGGTTGAATCCCTGTTAGCCACTAAATATGTAGCTTTACAGTATTAGTCTCTTGGGCTTCACTTTTATCACCAAGAGTACTAATGATGTCTGACCCTAAAGAGAAGTTGTGAGGATTCATGTGTCAACACTCTATAATTAGTAGTAAGCAATTACAATTATTTTGCAATTATAGGTGCATCCGTGACAACTGTGACTGCTCACTAGTCTCTAGCTAACTGATAGATCAATGGTGGTGATGATGATGACCACATCATGGTGATTATTACTGGACAGGTTTTGTGTACATTATGCTATTTAGTACTCACCATAGCCTGGAAGTAGATATGATTGTCTTCTTAGCTAAGACAAGAAGTAACTTGCCAGAGGTCACACAACAAATAAGTTGTAACTCTGAATTTGATTTTGTTTGCCTTTAGAACTCCTTCTTTTGCATCTTTTGTTTTTATGATAATTGTTGTTACTGTTGTTTTGATTAAGGCCAGTCTTTTTTAATTCTCATTTTGGTTTCTCTTCTGAAACATATGCACTGAACAGGGATAAATATCCACAAATCACTAATGCACCATGATTTATTATGCGACATTGGAAAAGATGCTATTTGTTCTTGAGTCATCTCTGGGGAAGTTAGGTAATGAAAGTAGAGAATTAATAATTGAAAATTAATGCCTATATAAGTTCTAGAGATCCACTGTACAAGATTATGCCTGTAGAGAACAATACAATATTTTGAACTTAAAAGCTTGTCAAGGGAGTAGATATGTGAAGTGTTCTTACCACAATAAAAATATGTAATTTTGAAAACTAGACCATAATCAAATCAAATTGGAATTATCTTGACATAATTATAACTGACATGTCCATTTGTACTAAGATCACATGTCAGAATAATCTGTGAGATAATGTGTTATATGTACTAAATTTAAATGTTAATAGGGAAAATATTTTTATATTTCAGATGACATATTTTATGAAAACTATGCAGAATATGTAAGTGAGTAGTATGAAGGATTATGTAATATGAGGATTTCCATTATAGTCAAACAACAATAACAGCAAAAGTAGAAAATAAATGTAAAAAACAGTCTTTTTAAAAAAAGTTTTAGAGATACAGTAATTGTTAGAGAAATTGGGTGGGTTAGAGTTTGAACTTCTGGCTGTGAGGCTTACCTAATCATAGTCAGTCTTGCAACATCCCCATGAGAACTGCAGAGAGTTAGTTCTGAGCTGCCCAAAGCTGAGCTGTACACCTCCCAAGTCTCACATGTATCATTAATATGAAAAATTGTGAAAACTCTAAATTCAGCCAAATTCTTCTGGTCTCCAAAAGGACTTGGGCACAGTTCAGTCCATATTTTTGGTGACTTTTCATTTAGCTTAATAGCTTCTCTCGACTCTGGTTAATTCCATCCTCAGGCTTGCCAGAGTCAAGTACTTCCAGGGGTCTGGCAGGTCCCCATCTGTGATGAGTCACCCACAGCATAAAGCTTGCAGGCAGATCAGATCAGATGGTGCTGCTCATGGGCAAGAAGTCTCAGAATGCAGGGGATGGGGCTGAGTATCTCTCTATCCTCTCCACACTGCACTGCTTTTCTCATTTTCCTCCACCTTACTGACAGTCAGAGAATGATAGAGTGCTTGCATGTTTTTCATTTTAAAGCACTGAAAACTTACACCCGACCCTCCTGGAAGGGCTATGTGGACAGACCTGTTACCATAATCAAAGGGCCCTCCAGACATCTAAATGTTCATTTTGATCCCCAAGGACCTCTCCCACAATGTTTGTCCCACCTTAAATACAAGAAAAACAATTATACAATGAAAATGTTTAAGACAACCTAGCTGGAAATGGTCAATTTTCATGGTGCTGTTGTTGATGGGGCCGAAGATGGTAATGACGGAGATCTTCCTGGTGGCCATCTTGCAGAAACTCTCCAGGTATTCATCACGCTGCTGCACATACATGTTGTTCTCAGCCTTGGGAGCAGTGATCAGCTGGAGGTGGGTGAGGAGAAGTACACAGTGATTCATAGTGTCAGGCTCAAACTGCGGCAAAATCTTTAGAGACGATTTGGAATAGCTGGCAGATAATAACTAACACCAAAACTACAGACTATTGTGTTGGACACTTAGCATAATTAAAGCCAAAGGAGGCCACTGAGTAGGGCTCTCTCTCTCTCTCTTTTTTCTATTTTTTAATGACTCCAGACAGCTTAGAGTTTTCTACACACTTCAGTTAGTTTCTTTCATTACTCTTTGTGCCTCTGTTTTCTCATTTGTGAACTCTGCACAGAAATACTTATTTTGCAAGGCTGTTGGATAATATGTAAAACATTTGGCATGCAATACTTGTTCGACCGGTGTTATCTCCCTTCCCTTATTTTGATCCTTATTATCCTAATTGGCTAATCAGACATGGGTTATTTCAGTGTTTATGTGTTTTCACATTCCACAGAAATGAGAGAGTTTGATAGCCAGGCCTTTCTATGGTTTAAAATTTTTTATTAGGCAACCTTGTAGAATGTTTTGATGATGATCTTTTGGCCTATATTTTGTCACAGACATCATATTTATTGTCACCTTTTGCCTGCACAGAACTCATGGTGAATTTCTTTTGATATTGGAGTTCCCCAATAGCAGGGCTTTAACTCTTTTAATTTAGCCCTCCCTACCATTGAGAACTGGGAATTTTTTTTTCACCTAGCCCCCTTTCATTCCCTCTTTGTGGTCCCTGCCTTCTTTAGGGAGAAAATTAGAAAGAAAAAGCCATCAAAAGAGACACTATAGTCACCAGCAATCTGAGAAACTGTACTTCATTATTTTGGTTCAAATGAGGATACCTCTATTTTTTTTAAAGGTCCTCTTGAACTCTCTAAGAAAGTCTCAATGTTTTTATCTAACTTAACATAAAAGCTTCTCTACTTCCTTATTTTAATTGCCTTCTCTGAGCATTCTCCAGTTTTACCAGGTTTTCCTGAGCAGAAACCAGAACCATTTTCCACACTCCCTCAATGGGCAGGCATGATGCTATTCCCCTGGAGGGGAAAGGATGTGAAATTTTATTCTGATGATGACCAAGTCCTTGTGGATCTTCTTGACCCCAAATAGCTCATCAGGCTAATCTCTGCAGTGAACACCATTTATTCACTCTTTGTTGACTCATCACCTAGCTCAGAGGTAAGCCTCAATAATTTTATTTCTGTAAACAATTTATTGCATTTGACCACATTCAAATTTATCACCCACTTTTCTATTTACCCACCTAACCTTACAAACTATTTCTGAAGTTTGTGGCTATTTGCTTTGCATTTTTCCCAGGAGAAGTCACTATGTTGTTAACCTCTCCAAATATTTTATCAAAAGTGGTCAATAAACTTGGTCCCAACTTGATCTTGCTGTTTAGTTTTCTCTGTCAGATGTGTTTATTGCTGTCTGCAAGCTTTCTCTGGTATGAGTTCTTTATGCCTGACAAAAATATTCTCGCTCAAGGAAATTAAAATGTGTTTAATGGCCTTTGAGTGGAACATTAACAAAGGTTTCCTGGGATGAAGTTTTTTGACTTTTTTCTTTCTCAGATTGTTATTTATTTTACATTGACATGATGATGTTCATGTTTGATTTTGTGATTATATGCCTGTTCAGATGGACATGATAGCTAAGAAATATTTGTCTTAGGAAGGTAATATCCCAAGGGGAAAAAATAATAAAATTTTCTCCAAATTATTCATTAATTCACACTCAGCCAAAAAGAAAAGAAAACAAACAAACAACAACAACAAAAGGATTTAGGATAGCTCTAAAAAGATGTGGTGCTGGTATTTTTGGTTGGTTGGTTTTTAATTAACTACGTGAGATTTGAGATGACAGCCTAAAGATTGGAGTTCTATTTTAACTTGACATATTTCAAGTTTTCCTTTCTGCCTCATTGCCCATTCAATACACTATTTTCAAGTGAAGAGAATGAATGGTTAAGTAAAAACATCAAACAATGAATTCAAAGGTAAGAGAAAGAGATTTCTGTTAATGATTTTGGATCCCCTATCCTTAACTTGATAAGCCCATACTTAGAATATGTTAGAGGAGTTTCTAAGCACAGCTGCCCAGATGCTAGGTGACTGATGATTACTTGCCTTTTTAACTTCAAATCCACATACAGACTTCATTTTATTTTCTCAAACTTCACCATGGATCCTTGTAACCCACAGACAGACCTTGAGATGACAGGAGTTTAAGAGTTCTTGAAGCCTCCTCTAGTCCTCTCCTACCACTGGGTGTGTATAATTAAGAATTTCAGATGATATGTAATCATAGAGAACCTCCTCCTCCCCTGTGTTAACAGCTTCTCCCACAGCGCTCTGCACACAGTAGCGTCAAGCCTTAGATATCCCGTGGGAATCTCAAATACATAGAACTCCCTGAGGCTTATTTGTATCTCAAACCTTTGCTCAAACATGCTTTCACCTTCCTGTGAGGTGACATTCATTTTGCATGACTCAATTTCTGGTTTCCAGCCCTCCAGGATTTGGCCCTGGGCTCTGTCTTGTTAATCCTCCTCCAATTGCTCCCTGACATGACCTTTTTCCCCTCCAGAGACAGACCAGTCTAAACTAAGAAACGAAAGGAGCCTTGGGCAGAGTGACGCAGAGAAAGTGCAATAAAAGTTGGAGGGCTGGTGTTTTTATCCTGGTTCAATACGCCCCATCCCCACCGCAAGTTGCCTCAACAAGGCCACTTAATCTTATAAACCTCAGCTTTGTCATCTTTATAATGGAATAACATCTGTGCCAACCTCATAAGTTGTAAAAATTGGGCAATATAGGCTTGTCTATGGCCTCTCATATTCACCCACATTCCTTCCTCTCTTTGCCCCTTGTCACCTCTCCCACCATGTAGGCCTACCCCCAGTACCTTATCTCAGTCACTTTCTCCTCATAATTACTCTTCTGGTTGTCTGTACAGTTCTCATGGAATTTTTTCCACTTCTTTTATTTACTATTATCTTCTATGTTGATATTAAGTTCCTCAGGTGCTGAACCTCAGACCTGTTCCTGTCCTTCAGATGGAGAAGTAAACACTGGCCCATGTTCCTCAGGCTACAGAGATGACTCCAGTTAGAGAAGGGAGGGACTCAGGAACACAGGGGTTCCTGGTTATGAATATCTAGATGCTGCCCACAAACCAATTGGAAAGACCTTCTTCCTTACATTTAATGTGCTCCTCCAACTTGCCCAGGGCAAATAGAGACAGATCATCTGACACATTTCAAGGACTTTCCCCCTATGTATTAACATCTCCATTACATTCATTTTCTAGTTTGGCAGTATTTCAAACAGTATTTGTAATGAAAACCATTTTCAGTCTCTCCTTCCTAAAAAGAGCATCCTAGAACTCCTCAGTAAACATTTTTATCTGTCACTTGGCCTCTTTCCTGTTTGGTAGCAATAAATCAGGGCATATATCATGAATTCAAAATTGTGATGTGGTTCTTATTCATGTTTCCGTTCCAACTGGTAATGTTGGCTCCAAGAGCCTTGGTAGAGAAGGAAGCTTGTTTGTGTATGTAAAGGCAACAAACAGGAATGGGAAGATGCCAGGGGAAGATATTTTAAGTCTCAGAATATTCTAAATATCGTTAGACTAGAAACACTAAAGTTTTACAGGATTATGAAAAATAACTTGCAAGCTAGTAGTCTCTTTTAAAGCAGAGCCTTAAATTCTTTTCTAATATTAAACTAAATAAGCAGGTTGTCATTCCAATATTTGGATCTCTGAAGTAAAGTTGAAAATATTAACTCACTTGAGTTACAGGAGACTCGGTTGCCAAAGAAAGCTTAAGTTTGCATTTGAATTTATGCAGTTCAGCATATTGAGGCCCTTTGTTTAACTGATAAGTATGTAGATCTCAGAGTATTCAATGATGGCTTGTCAGCTGTCCTCTATCTAAGTCCACTGTCTTAGTGATAAACAGTTAACCTACACTCTCACTATAGTTGATCCCAAACAGTCTGAAGGATTAGATCAACTAGAATTCTACTGTTCTTGATTGACTGCTGGAAAGCCAGTGGTGAGATACAGAGAAGTATCTGGGTATTAAGGACAGAAACTCTGCATTTGTGCTTGGCACAAAATGTCAACCATTTCTACACCTTACCACTTATCTGGGTAACTCAAGTGTCAAAATTAAGCTTTAAATGTTCATATTTATTAGCAAACAGCATCATTCTTTGGTTTCCCCTTCTATCTGCTATGAGAAACTCAAACTGAATGGGCGTGATTGGAGCTTGAACTTTAAAATCAAGCAAATATAATTTGGGCTTTGCTACACATTCGCTATCCACCTTGGGTAACCTCTCAACCTCTCTCAGCTTCTATATTCCTATCTATAAAATGGGACTGATACATAGTTCCTCATGGGATTGCTAGGAGAATTAAACTACACAGAATTAAATTACAAAGCATCCCGCAGGACACACCCTTCTCTGCTGACAGACTGAGAAGCAGAAGGTTTGAAGGGCTAACTTATGGCCTAAGCATGGGACTTCTGGCTCCACCCTCAATGCCCTTAAAGGCCTCTGGGATGCCATGGCCCAACCATGACCTACACTGTCACTGCCAGTGTTTTTCTAAGTAATTAGTAAGGAAGAGTTACGTGGTGTTTTCACATCTGAAGAATGGTATAAAAGAATACAAAGCACTAGGTTTTCACAATAAATTATAGTTAGGCATCAAATTACTGAAAAGTAGAAAAGATGAGGGGAGAGGCCTGAGCTATTTCTTGGAATGCAGACCTGCTTTCTGTTTGAGCACACTAGGTTAAGTTGAGGCCAGTTAGACATAAATGTTCTCAGCTGTATTTGAACTGCTTGAGAGTGCTAAGCCTTAATGAATATTAATTGAATCACCAAGCTTCCTGAATAACATCAGCAGAGTTTGGTGGAAAAAATGAGTGGAAAAAGGATTAATGGTACTATTAATGATGTTTCATCCAGAAACACTGGTCTCCTCCCTGTCTGGTGAAACTCTTCTTCTTCTTCTTCTTTTTTTTTTTATCATGTTAATTTCATCTGGCCTTTTCTAATTCACTCTTACTTCATACATCATTAGCCTTTCAAAAAGTACATTTGTGATATGATTATCAGCTGAGCATACACAGAGTTGAAAGACTAAAATGCCTCCTGTTGGTATTTTCTTTCTAATAACAAATCGGATTCTCTTGCTAGTTCCAAAGAGCCAGTGCTGCCAGGAGCAATTCCAGCTGGTTTCTGTTCTGCCTCACATGACATCAGCAGAAGCTGTCCTTTGAGTTTCATTTGCTAGAAATTTATGACCAAGGATACTGTTAAAAGCAGAAAATACCCAGCTGGGCTTTCAGATCTCTGACTGAGGGAGTGAAGGAAAGGAGGGAGAAATCAAGAGCATGACTAGGATCAGGAATACAGTATGAAAACCCCTTTCTTTTGACTCACAACCTAGAGGCAATGGAAGTATTTGCCAGATGGGTGCACAATAACAATCCTGACATTTTACCCATGATTACTTTTTGTTGGTTAAAACCTGACTATGAGAACACTTTGCCTCCTTGTTGGCTCAATGGACAGAGTTGGGTGATGTGCTTTATGGGCTGGACAAAGTCCCAGGTACTCAGGAGGAGACCATGGAGCACACCACTAATACTTTCCCACGGTCCAGGGAGCAGCTTGCCCCCATGGTCCCCTAATAAACATCCAAGTACCAGATAGAGTTCTACTCTGAAGTCAGTGATTCTAACTGAAAAATTCCCATTTGAGTTTATATAGACTCTGGGATTATTCAAGCACGTGTTAAACTCTCTAACAGATAGTCTATTGTCTAATAACCTACATTTGTTTGTCACTGTAAAGCTCTGTTTAAAAAATGTAGTAACATAAAAAGTACATAATAAGACATAAACACATCCACAGCCAGCCCCCTACCCACACCCTTTAGAATGAATCAGAGCTTAGGCTTTGTTCTAATCCATAGTTCCACTGTCAATGGAACAGGCAAGGGAATGGGGGACATGTTCTACTCAGGATAAGTACCACAAGAACTTCTGCTCTGAATAACATTTCAAATGTGAATTTAAGCTTTTTGAAACCACTTAAGATAAATGAGCATCAGAGTCCCTCTTCCCAGATCATTAATCTAAATTTAGGCCAGACTGGAAAAATTAAAAGACGCTTCTTCAAGAAACACCTTGGAAAAAGAGTGCTTATCACTTTGCAGTGTGAATGTAGTGAGTGGAGTTTAGTAGAATGGGCACTATCACGATGGCATAAGATGCCTCCCTCACCAGGTATCTGAGAAAAGCATCCCTGACCCACACTACCCAACATCAGTTTATTTATCTTTTACTCTGAATTAATTGTAACATAAACAATGGCATTAAGAAGCCCAGGGTAGAAATCCTGGGAGGAGACATGAAGAAGAGAAGGAGCCATTTTCACATTGCAGGTGAGACCTGCCCTTATTTTCAGGATGGATTTACTCCTGTAAAAGCATTCCTTTGATCTAACTGAATTCTGTTTTCATCCTCTGGATAGTTGTGACAAGTAATGGCCAAAAGACAGGGTTACTGAGATGAATCTGGCTCACTCCACACCAGTGACAGAATCACAGGCAAAGGAGAAGTAGGAAACTGATAGTCTCTCTTTTGCACACAAGTTCACACACCTGGGTGTACACACACGCGTGCGTGGGTGCACACTTTATACAGCTTAACTTCAAATTCATCTGTACTTCATCTGTATTTCAAATTCAGATGCATCTCTAATGTACTACAGAGTGGTGCAATTAACCCAGTTCCCCACATTCCATCCCTGTTGCTCTGAGAGTCTGTCAGGCAGTGATGGAGCATGCAGCCTTTATGGGTAGAAGATTTCTGCTAGCTAGTTATAAAAGCATGGGTGAGGATCCTAACAACCAGGACCCTTATTCCCAATCAAACCCACTCTCCACACAGGCTGCCTTACCCTCCCCCCCCCCCCTTNGTTTTACAGGATTATGAAAAATAACTTGCAAGCTAGTAGTCTCTTTTAAAGCAGAGCCTTAAATTCTTTTCTAATATTAAACTAAATAAGCAGGTTGTCATTCCAATATTGCTACAGACCTAATTAGGGAGGAATGTTACCTATGCTTCTAGTTCCTAGGTTCTAGCAGAGAGAAATGCCTTTCCTGAGTTGTGACTAGAGTCAAAGCATTCCACTTGGGGAACTCCTTCATCCTTCTTTGAACTCCATAAAAGAGAGATGGTCCAGAAACAGGGTTTGAAAGAGAGCAGGAAGGATGGGGGGGTACTTTGAAAGAGAGCAGGAAGGATGGTGGCCTCTCCCTCTGCTGCTCCTTCCTGTTTGGAAGAAGCTGACTACAGTGCTACAGTGCTTTCCTGGATTCAAGTCTAGGGTCCTCCATCCATGGAGTCTGTATTATAGGAGTGTGTGCTGTGTGGATAGATGTTCACAGAGCATCTGAACCAAAGGGAGCTACTATTGCCTGGCTGTTCTTTCTTGCCTGAGCTTCCTGACATCCTAGGGGTTCAGTCACAGTCTGGCACTTAGCAATGTGACTTTACAAAACTAATATGACAAACATGAATGTGGCCTGCCTCAGCCCACAAAATAATGCCAAAGATGTTACTTACAAGGAGCCTTCGTTTGCCTTCGAAGGACCCCAGCAGGTCAGCCACTGACTTCTTGGGGCTCTGCGGGGGATGTTTCGAGGTGGGTTTCTGATAGCCATCCTGCTCTGTTTTACCTGCTTTCTTCTTCTTGCTCTTCTCTTTCTCCTGTTTGCTCTTTTTCTCAGTCTTCTTCATTTGCTTTTCATTCTTGAGTAACTTGTCTGGTTTCTCATTCTTCACTTTCTTTTTCTTCTCCTTCTCAGGTTTCTCAAGCTTTTCATGTTTTCTAGACTCCTTTGAGCTCTGGGAGGGAATATTTCCCACCTGCAGCTCCTCCTCCAGCTGTGAGGCAGTGGGCCGGCCGAGGTCATATTTATCCTCATACTCATTGCTAAAAATTTTGTCCTGGGTCTTCTTTTTAGGCGACTTTGTCTTGACTGTCTTGTGAGGACCTGGCACCACATTTGGGTCCCGATGGCCATGTTCTCGCCTGTCTGTGTGGTTGTCTCGGAAACGGCCCAGGCCTGCAGCCCTGGTGCTGGGCTCTGAGATGGTGGTGGAAGGGCTGGCAGTGAAGCTCTCGAAGCTGGTGGCCTTGCTGGGCCTCCTGGTGGTCTGTAGCCTCTCCCTCTGCTGCTCCTTCCTGGGTGGAGGGTAGAGATTCTCTGAGACTGAGGAGCCCCGGGCTGTGGTCAACTCAACTGAGCCTGAGAGTCTGGGGGAGGTTGAGGAGGGGTGCACCCTGGGTGTCCAAGGCCTCTGGGTGGTTGGAAAAGCAGTGGTGGTCGTAGGTCTCGTGGCTACTGTTACCACTCGGGGTGTGGCCCGTGTGGCTGTTGTGGGTGGAGCAGGAGGAAGAGTGGTGGCCCTTGGGGTTGGAGGTGGTGGTGGAGGAGCCATCGTGGTAGTGGCCGGCTTTCTCATCACCTTCACCCGAGTGTCTCTGGTTGGGGGGACTTGTACTCTCCTTGAGTCCTCTCTCTTCTTCTCAGTGCCCAGGTTTGGCCTTCCTGCTCCTCCACCACCATTGTTCCCCTCCTCTACCACCTGGCCCTCTATACCAGAGGCTTTACACTTTTGGACAAAACCCTTCTGTCTGATCTTCTCTATCTTTCTGATGGGACCTTGGTCGATGACCTCGTACATGGCCTCCAGCCTGACTGGATAAGGGTAGCGCTCCTCCACCTGCAGTGTCTTCTTCAGGAGCACCATGCCAAACTTGCCCTTCTCTAACTTGAGGAAGCTCATCAGCTTGGGGATGAGGCTGGGGTCCAAGGGCTGCTCCAGGATCTGGCCCTCACTGGTGATCCTTCGCACCTTGCCCCCTTCCTCGCCTGCCTGGTGGAACAGCACAATCTGTTGGATGTGCCTCTCGGCCAGCTCACAGTACACGTCATCCTTCAGGAGACTCATCATAAGGCGGTAGTAGCCTTCTGAGGCATGGGGGGCCGAGATGACCCACACCCTGTTCTTCCCAGCAAAGCTGGCGAGGATGTTGGGAGAGCTGGACCCAGAGGGGAAGCGCAGCATTCTTGACCGAGCAGAGGACCCCTCATCTCGGACCATCTCACCAGGGGAGCCCCTGGCCTTGGGTCTCAGCTCAGGTTTCACAGGGGCCCCTTTGATGCCCACGGGGGCTGGTAGCACCGTCGGGCGAGCTAGTCTCAACACTGGCACACTCCTTCTTCTTTGGAGAGGCTGAAGGTTTGGTTCTTCAAGGGTAGATCTCTCTGTTCCACGAGACCTCCCTGTGTGCCTCAGAAACCGAGCTGGCCTGCTATTGACTGAGGAAAGCAAAGGCACCTTCCGCCCTCCATGGGTCCCTCTATTCGTGGCAGGGAGGTGGGGTTCTGATCCACACACCAGCCACATTGCCAACAGCATGGTGAAACAGGGTCCCAGTCTTGACTTCATTGTGTCATCCACTTTGGGTTGCAGAGGGGTCATGAGACAGAAAGGGGAGGGGAGGAAAAAGAAAG
Organism: Marmota marmota marmota; assembly: GCF_001458135.2. NCBI lineage: Eukaryota > Metazoa > Chordata > Mammalia > Rodentia > Sciuridae > Marmota > Marmota marmota. The sequence goes on along the minus strand of NW_025999968.1, from coordinate 6,896,810 downwards.
AAAATCATTTAATTGCAAACAGAGCAGGTGATTATCTCTTTCTCTATCTTGGTCAAGGGGATGGGGGAGGGGTAGTTGGAGAAGAAAAAGGAGGGAGGTCAGAGAATGGAAGATAGGATGAGATTCTGTTGCTTTTAAGCCCCTGAAATTTGTCAGTGCTTAATAGAAACAGTTCCATTAAGCAGGAAATCCAACTTAGTTCCCCGGTTAGTGTGCTTGCTGTGTTTCCACTAACTGGATGCTCCAGAAAAAAAAAATGCAAACTGAACATATTAATTATGACAACATTCACAATTCCTTTCTTCAAATAAGCAACAAAGTAACAAACAAACACACCAAAAACAGAAAAGATCACACACTTACATCGTGGCTCATAGAGATGGAATGCAGAGGATTTCAAAGGAAAGCTGAAGTTTGGTCCCCAGGACAGTTTCCTAGATGAAATACTTTTCCTCCCCACCCTCTCTCGGCTTGTCGAGGGTGAGCAATACAAAAGGGGTGTGCTGCCGTTCCAGCCTGCAAAGTATCACCACGGATCGCAGCCTGTCTTCCTCCTGGTCTGACTCCTTTCCTTTCTGGCTGCGTCTTTTTACCTTCTGGACAAGTGGGATGAGGAGAAAGGAGCTGTCCTTGTAAGTCTTTGTATCTCCATTTGCCCGCAGTTTCTCCTTGGTCCTGTGTGTCTGCGAGTGCCCGTCTCTTGTGGCGACACAGGACGTCCCTTAAAGTGGAGTCTTAGTGATCTCTGAATCTCACTCGATCCCTCTTTAGAGTTCCGGGATCCTTCTTATCACCCTTTCCCCCACAGTCTGGCTCAGTCCCTTTGTTTCCAGGCGTAAAAGCACTGGGATTAATATGTTTTCCAGGCTGAGGGAAAACACAGGAATGCAATGTTGAAAAGGACTCCCCCACCCCCTTTTCCTATACTTCTCTCCTCCCTTTATTTCTCCCCACCTTTTTTTCTTCTCCTCTTTTCCTTCTCCTTCTCTTTCTTCTTCCTCTTGTCTGGCTTCAGTCCCGGAAGTGTCAGGACTACCTCAGTTTCGCTCCAAACCGAACTCAAACAACAGCCGCCACTGGAAATCAAGGAAACTTCACTAAGAATTTAACAGATCAGCAAAACACGCCGCCTTTTCATTGCGGCACATCCAGAGTGGACTCAGTGAGAAGGGAGAGGGCTGTACTTCGGGCTGGGGAAAATTTTGAAACTCTACACATCATCATAAATCACTTTAGAATAGGATGACTGAGGACTTAACCCCTTCCATACCAAGTAATCAGGATGCCTTCCCAGCCCGTCTGTTCCTGTCTGTTCTCACTTTGAACTTTGGAAAAGGAAAAATCTGGCTGTTTGGTTTTCCCAGAGGCAGACACTCATTTGGGTCAGGGTGCTTGGCTGTGCACACATAGGCAGTATATATCTATTTATAGTACCAGTGAATATTTTTATCTCTTTGTCTCTACTTCATGCTTTTAGTTTGAGGTTGAAAAAGCCCATGGAAAACATGACTAGGTTGTTTTTATATTATGCTAATTAGGAATTATATTACTGTGTTCTTGGTCCTAACTTTTCCTTGGCATGGATGGAAGCTGGTAAAAGGGTAGAAATGCAGGCAATGACTACTGTCCCCTGAGACTATGGTTGCTTGTTACACTGGGGAATGGGTATTCTGATCTCCAGTTTCAGAGTTCCAGCTTTAGATGGTAGATGAGGAACAGCTTCCCTGGAAGACATGAATCAGTGGACAATAGGCAGGAGCCTATTACATGTTTTGCTCTCCAGAGGTTTTAGGTATGGAAATCATCCAGTGAGGTTCCAAAGGACATCCTCAGGCACTTTGGTACTTCTACCTCCTGGTCTTCCAAAGGATTCTACTTTAAGTGGGGAGGAAGTTGACTCGGGTTATGTGGATATTTCTTCCAGTCTCTCCAAGTCAGCATTAATTGCCACCAACAATGGTGACCCTGGTCCTCAGAAACCTCCTCTTAAGGAAAGCCATGCTAATGGCTTCTCTGAGTGGATAAAATCTCATTCCTAGTTGCTTCCCTTGATCAGCCCCATAACCCCCTGTCATGCTTGCCCTTTCACATAATAAGCTCCAAGCTAGGATTTGAGGAAGGCCTATAAGAGGGCTGAGTGTAGAGCACTGGACCCATAGTTTGAGGTCAGGGATAGCAAAAAAGAAGGTTCTACAGTGGCGCTCACATAGACCCTTGTGAATATAGTAATGGAGTCAGGGATGGTTACCACTTTCATGGATTTACCTGTGAAGGTGATCAAATGCCTTGTGCATAGTTGGACATTCTAAATGTTATTTCCTCTTTCATTATATTCTAATATGTTCCACACTATCCCTTACTGGCCCTCCTCCCTTATGTTTTTTTTCCCCCCTTTCCTTTATCTTCTCCCTCCCTATTATCAACAACAACTATTTGTAGAGCATGTGAAGCTCTAGGTTCAGCACTTCAATATTTTTTAACCCCCATGGCATCTCTAGGAGATAATGGGGTGATCTTCACCTTATATGCCAACAGACTGAGACTTGGTGAGAATAAATAAATTACCTGTTGCCACACAATGGTAAGTAGTAGCTCTGAAGTCTGAAGCTGGGTTTAGAACTATCCACAAGGTATTATGTTCAGCCTCCTTTCTTTCATTCTATACCCACACTTTCTATCTATTTTCCTTCAACAATTTTTGTGCACCCCGTTACACAGAAGACTCATTTATTTGCTCATCCAGAGCATTTACACTTTTAGAGTCCTACTTTCTGAGGTAGTTGTACTTTTTGTAGCTATACTTTTTGTAGCTATACTTTTTGCCTTTCTCAATAGGTCCTTAAAGTCTTTCATCCATTTCCACCAAGCTCCCGACAATGTGCAGGACATTCTGAACCTGCCTACTGGTTAAACTGAGACACAACTACTTTACTTTGGGCCACCTGAAGTCAGACCAAGGGAAAACCACTACAACTCTGAGTGGCATCTGTTTTCCTGGGACCTCGAGCTTCCGTCCCTGCTAAGCTTCAGTCACTAGATGGCGCGCTAAACATGCGCAGGACAGGACAAAAGAGCGCTCCGCCCACGGACTCCAACTCAGGGCACACACACTCTCACACACACACACACTCTCACTCGGCAAAGTGAGGCTTCTCCAGCTTTTACGGGATTTTCCCATCTCAATGAGTCAATGACTAATGCCTAAACCTTTACCTGGGACCTCAGAAAACCTCCCTGTGGGAAGTCTGGGAAACACAGGCCAAATAAGAGCGATTGGGGAACAGGTTCACCTATGCCCTTTACTGAAGAAGCCAGAAAGCCCCTTAGGGCCTGTGAGGATTCTAGTGCATGATTTAAAAACTCTATGTTAAAAAGTTCTCCATTTATATCTTTTCTTTTTTTCTGCAACTTGAGAAACAAACAATTAATGCTGATCCGGGAGCAGATCTGGAGATCGAGAAATTGATGTTGAGTTGATGTTGAGTCCAAGAAAGGTGCAAAAATAATAAAATAGATAAAACCTTAAAGATTTTAGAAATGCTAACTTGGGGATTCACTGACAGGAAACCACCGAACATTGGTTGCATAAGCAATTTTGAGTAAGGGAAGGAAAGGATGTGCAAACCAGAATTGCTTTAGAGAAATGAGGTTTGGGGAAGGTTTTGAGGGGAGAGTTGGAGTGAATGTAAGGAGAAATCCAGAAAGGGTTGTGCTATTAGAGGCATACTAACCAAAGGCTTCAGCAACCTGGGGCCCAGACCTGGAAGCAGGCTGTCCCAGCATTCCAGAGAAACCAGGGTTTCCATCACCTGCTGTTGGTTCTCTTGCATGAAGTAACAGTGGATGTTACTGAACTGAAATTAAAAAAAAAAAAATTATTAAAAAATAATTTGTTTAAAAGGAAATGAAACATAAATAGAGGAGAAAACAAGTGGGCTCTTCAGTGTTATCGGAGGGAAACCACCTCTCTTGCTCTATAGTACCCCCCAAGCAAGGAAATTAACCCAGCCATTTTATGGAAACTTTGAGGAGGAGACACAAACAGTATTCACAGAGAGGACAGTATTGTATGCTTTTCCTTTTCACTTGCAGACCTTAATCAAATGTTTAGTCTTCAGCCACATTTATGTCCTTCAGAATGCAAAGAAACCCTCCTCATACACAGTCAGTATGCTGCAGCAGCCCAGGGAACTTCTGAAAAAAGGCAACCCTCCACCATACTGTAGCACCCAAATACTTGATATTGGCCCTGAAATGTCAACAAGCTCATGTGTTTAATCCCAAGTTGAAAAAATTTGCATACTTCTTCAAAAAAGCAAAGTTTTACCTGATGTAACTTCTAACATTCATTTTTTTTAACTTTATATGTATTTTTAAGCTTTATTGGGGAGACCTTAAAGACACTCTTCCTACAGGGAAGTGATTTAGAATTCAGATCTTTGTTGGTTGCTATTCTGTGTGAGAGGTGTAAATTTATGAGCTATAAATTTAATGTTTGGGAGATTGATGCTGGGATTAGGGAGGGGAAGCTTCCAAGTCTTATCCATTGGCCATTTAATCCATAGAGAAGATTTATATCAATCATGTTTTGAAGGAGAATATTCTCATTGTGCCTCTTTCCATGTCCTTAGGTATAGCTGAGAAGATGAAGAAGATCCAATTTCTTTTCTCTTGTTTTTAGCCCTTTTCTAAAATGTTTGCCCAAAGTACAGACTTTACACCAGAAGTGATAGAGAACCAAACAGTCTCTTCCCCTAGAAGTTCACAGCCCATAGAATATATGAGAATATTATACCCACCACAGCAGTTCTACCAACTTTCTTTTCATGTAATTCAGCGCTAATATGAAAGTAGCCAGTTGTGCAGAGTCCATTCCAGTTGGAGACTTTGCCTCTTTGGTTTCTGGATAAGGCTTTTCACAGAATCCTCATAGCAACAACTGTGTAGTACCTGGATGGTTTTGCTCAGTATGTTCCATTGGCTCTTAGAGTCCACTAGATCCATGAGAAGCATAGATATTCTGTCTGGCAGGATGTGTTGCATTGCCTGATTGTCCTTTCATTCTCATTTTCCAGGGCCCATCTTGGCTCTTCTTTCTTCTCCTGTCTTTATAGGCAGGGTTGCCTTGATTTTCTTTTTTGTTTCACTGTACTGACCTTGCACTCCGTGTTTTGATCACATGGACTCAAGAATATCATTTTACATCAGAAAGTGTGAGCCAATAACATGGCAAAGCATTCATTGAACAAGTGTCTTCTCAATGCCATACCCCTAGTAACTACAACAGTGCCTGGCATTGTTTAAAAGAGAGATGAGAAAACCCCAGAAGGCAGCCCAACCATGAATGATCACTTTAAAGAAGGAAAGAACAGAATAAGAAAATCTACATAGCTATTGAGCCAGGGGATATCTTTAGGTCTACATATTAAATAATAATATTGGAAACTGAAGACATAGCAATTCCAGTCATCAAAATTAAACCTTATACTTGCATGAAGTTATGGAATTGTGAAATTAAGGCCAAATATTTTATGTAACTTACTTTAAATCTTCATTTTATTCATTCATTCCAACACTGCTTATGGGGAATCATTTATGTATTGGACATTTTTCCAGTTGGGAATAGAGCAATAAATGAAATGGATCAAGTCCCTAATATGCTGGAACTCACATTCTATTGATGAGAGAGACAAATGGATGACAATAGAGATAAGCACTTTGCAGAAAATCAATTACAATTCAATGAAAAGTAATAGTAAGTGAAAGATGAAATCTGTTATTTAAAATGGGGTACAAAACATTGTCACGGGCTAGCTTTTTCATATTAGTTATATCTGACATATAAAGGAATCTTTGGCATATCTTTAATTTTGTCAGTTCCTCAACTTTTGAAGGTGGAGTTGAGTTTTAGTCGTAGTGTGAAATCTCTATTGAATGAGGTACATGATCAAATAGTTTAGTTCTGATTGGGGTAGATACTATAAGGACTATAGAGTAATAATTTTTCTGCATAATTCATTAACTGGCTTTGGAGAAATATGTAAAAGGAATTTCAAAAATGCATTGAGTTTCTGGCATAGAATAAATGTTTCACTAAATAAAACTACATATTTAAATAAATGAATAATCTGAACACCACTGTCTATAGTCTCCCAAAACAAATGCTTTGAAGTTAATATTAATTTGAACTCTGTTGTTGTTTTCTTTAAAAAGTCACATTTGTTTATAATTGCATTTCATAAAATTCTATTTAAAAACTACATTAATTTATAACTTTTCAACCAAAGTATATTGCAAATAGTTCAGAATACAATATGGTCTTTGAATTAAGTCTAATGCAGAATCCATTCTGAATGTAACAGCTAATATTCTAAAATTTTAAATGTTGCTTTTATTTAAAAGTTCAGTATGGAAAATAAAAGCATATGGTTTCTTTACAAATAATTTTGATGGTGGTCTTTGGTGGAAGTCATGTCATTAACTATTGAGAAAACTCAAGAATCAGTACAAATAAATGTTTTTAGTCAGTTACTGCTTCAAAGACAAGCAAAAAAGCTTAAATTGAAAAAGACAATTTCTGATTTGAGAACAGTTCCCATATTTCGAGATTACATTCATTCATTGGATGATATTTGTTCTACATATGAAAAGAGAACACAAAATTGTCATCTAAGCATGTTTTAGACTGGAATCCCAGGTTTGCTGTTCACTAGTGTGAATTGTTCAAATTGCCACCTCCTTGAACCTCATTTTTTTTCATTTACAAAAATGTGAGTGGTTATTTTTTTACATAAACAATAGAACTAAAGTTTTGCAAAACATGATATTATTAGAGTGTTTCATAGTTTAAATAACAGAAAATCCACATCTAACTCTAGTGAACAATAGAGAATTGTTGGCTCAAAAAATTAAAATGTACCAAAGTAGGGCAAGCTTCTGGACTGATTTGCTCAAAAGTCTCATTATTTTGTTGTTATTGCATATATATATATATATATGTATATAGTCATAAATTCATAAAATTATATATATATATATATATATATATATATATATATATATATAAAACCATAAAATTTACCAACTTAACCATTTTTAAACATTAAGTCCAGTGGCATTAAGTACTTTTGCATTTTTGTGCAATTGTTGTTGTCCATCTTTAGAACTTTTCATCATCCCTATTTCAGGCAGATTTTTTTGCTTCTGTGACCCAAAAGGTCTGACAAGAACAATTAGGAGAAGTTTATTTGAGGCTCTTGGTTTCAAAGGTCTCAGTCCATAGAAGGCCTGGCTCCATTGTTCCAGGTCTGAGGTGAGGCAGAACATTATATCAGAAGGGTGTAGTAGGGGAAAACAACTGGGAACAAGGCACCAGGAAGGAGAGAGAAAGAGAGAGAGAGAGAGAGAGAGAGAGAGAGAGAGAGAGAGAGAGATTCCCCTCACCATGGACAAAATATATACCCCAAAGGCATGGTCCCAAATAATGCACCTCCTCCAACCACACCTTACCAGTTTACAGTCACCACCCAGCTAGTCCTTATAAGAGGATTAATGCACTGATTAGATTAAGGATTTTACAACCCAATCATTTCACCTCTAAGCTTTCTTGCATTGTCTCACACGTGAGCTTTTGGGGGAGACCTCATATCTAAACTATAAATATTCCAAACTGAAACTCTGAACTCATAAAACAATAACTCTATTTCCCCCTTTCCTTAACCTCCTGGTAACCACTGTTCTACTTACTGTCTCCAGTATGAATTCAAGAAAATAATCTAAAGGGGATTCAAGATAGCAGATTAGAGGAAGTTTGCATTTTTAGTTGCTCTGTGACTTAGGATTCAAGCAACAGGTATCGTACTTCTCAACAAACATTTTTTTGGTGATTATTTTTCCTTCTCCAATCTTTTGAGTGTTAGAATTTTTTGTTTATTTTTGTTTTGTTTTGTTTTTATTCTTTTGTTTCTCTTTCTCTCCTTTCTTCTGCTGCTAACATCCAAATGATCTTGTTCTTTCTCTCCCTTTTCTTTATTTCCCCCTTATTTTTCTCCTCCTTCCTTATAGCCATCACTAACTACATCTCTTCTGCATTCTCTCTGTTTACATTTTGAACATTCTAAACTTTTTTTTACTTTCTTATCACATTTTCTTTTCTCTTAATGAGCTGTATTTTATCACCTTTTGAGAACTATTTGGTCTGTATAACTCTTGCCCTCACCATTCATGGTGTTGCAGTTATTAGTACTGTGATTGGCATAGTTGACACCTGCTGCTTACTTTAATGCCAGACCTAGTTCATGGCTATTATTGTTTCTGCTCTTGGCAATTGATGACTCCAGCATTCCTGTTTTGTGGCAATTAGTGTTGTAGATGTTATGCTAGGCAGCATGCATCTATTTTAATGGTGTATATTATTTGCTTTGGTTATTGCTATTGTTTGTTTCCCCTTTCTGTGAGATTCTGGAAATATACAGAGATACCACAGGTTCACAAGATAAAGACTCTGATGCTGAACTAAATTCAGCCAAAGGACAGTGCACCTTGGTCCACACAAAAATTAACCATACTCAAACTACAATGATATTTTAATAAAAAGAGTAGAAGAGATAAAACTCCCAAACTAATGACCAGATCCTACGTAGGAACATCTTGGGGAAGGGGGGGTGGGCTCAGGTCCTACACACATACATTCATTCTTATAGCCAAAACAGAAAAATAACACAGAATCTGTGGATACCACACCTACAAGGGGTTTTAATATAGATCACTCTAGGACACTTTGACCAGAGAAAACTGTGCCCTGAAAAAGTCCACACATAAGACTGGAAGAGAAATCCATTCCATCAGATGTATAAAACCAAACACAGTAATACAAGAAATATGAAAAAAAGGCTCTGAAGATATTGAAGTAGATGAAATATTAGATAAAAAATTTCAAAAGAAAATTATTAAAATGATAAATTAAGAGAACACAGAAAAATGACTGAATGAATAAGGAAGTCTGTACAGACATGAATGAGAAACTCAATAAAGAGATAGAAATATTGAAAAAGAACCAAACTGAAATGTTGGGAATGAAAGACACAATAAATAGAATGACATTTTCTGTAGAAATTCTCTAATAAAAGAATAGGCCATGCTGAATGCAGACTATCAGAAGTAGAAGGTAAAGTGGCTGGCCTTGAACACTCATTATTAAGTTTAAAAAATTACCCATAACCAGAATCTACAAAAACTCTGGAACAAAATTAAAAGACCAAATTTAAGAATTATTGGAATCCAAAAGGGTTGTGAGATAAAGGTTAGTAGCATAGATAGCCTCTCAGGAAAGTAAAAACAAATTTTCTAATCTTGAGATGTTCAGATGAAGAAGGTATACAGAACCCCAAGCAGACTAGATCAAAAAAGAACTTCTCCATGACACATTACAGTTACAATGCCTAACATACAGAACATTGACAGAATTTTTTTTAAAGCCTCAAGAGAAAAACATTGAGTCACATCTAGAGGCAAGTCAATCAGAATTATTTCAGATTTCTTAGCACAAACTGTAAAATCCAGGAGGGCTTGGAATGATGTGTTCCCTTGAAAGAAAATAACTGTCATCCAAGATTGCTTTATCAAACAAAGCTATCCTTCAGAATTGAAGAAGAAATAAAAAACTTCCAAGATAAACAGAAACTAAAAGAATTCATGACTTCTAAGCTGGCACTACAGAAAATACTTAAAAAAATACATCACAGAGAAGAAATAAAAAACAAATACCAGAGTTCACAAATGGACAAATCTTATCTGAAGAGTAGCTAAGCAAATGAGAAACAGGACCAAATGAAACATTAGGAATCAATCAAAATGGGAGAAATTAATAAACATTTCTATATAATAACATTAAATGTAAATTGTCTTAGTTCCCCGATTAGAAGACATAGGCTGGCCTAATGGATTAGAAAGCAAGACCTAACTATATGTTGTTTGCAAAAGGGTTACCTTATAGGCAAAGATAATCATAGGCTGAAAGTGAAAGAATGGAAATTGATATACCATGCAAAGAAAGCCCCAAAACAAACAGGAGTTACTACTCTCATACCCAACAAAACAGACTTCAAGTCAAAATGAATCAGAATAGATAAAAAATAGTCACATCATACTGTTAAAGGGAAAAACTCAAGTATATATAATGATAGCCAATATTTATGCCCCAAATTTTGGAGCACCTAATTACATAAAACAGACACTACTCAAGTTAAAGACTCAGATAGACCCCAGCACAATAATACTGGATGATTTCAAACATTTCTCTCACCAATAGATAGTCCATCCAGGAATAAACTCAGTAGACTCCTCAGATCTAAAAAAAGATAATAAACCAAATGGACTTAACAGACATCTATAAAATATATCATTCAACAATAGATGAATTTACTTTCTTCTCAGTCGCTTATAGAACCTTCTCCAAAACAGACTGTATTTTCGGTCACAAGGCAGCTCATAGCAAATACAAAAACCAAAATTGATATAATCCCTTGCATCTTATCTGACCATAATAGAATAAAATTAGAAGCCAACACCAAAATACCCTACAGAAACTACATAAACATATTGAGATTGAACAACACATTTATGAATGATGAATACATAATAAAAGAAATCAGGGAAGAAACTTAAAAATTCTTAGAACCAAAATGAGAGTGATACAACTTACCAGAACTGCTGGGACCCTATGAAGACAGTTCTAAGGGGAAAGTTTATAGCTATGAATATCTACATAAGAATAACATCAGAAAGATTCCGAATAAACAACCTCATGATGTATCTTGACGTCTTTGAAAAACAAGAACAAACCAATTCCAAAACTAGTAGAAGAAAGGAAATAATTAATATCAGAACCAAAATCAATGAAATAGAGAATAAAAAAAGAATTCAAAGGATCAATGAAACAAAGAGTTGGTTCTTTGAGACGATAAGCAAGATTGATAAACCATTAGCCAAACTAGCCAAAAGAAAAGAGAGAGGACCCAAATTAATAAAATTAAAGACAAAAAAGAAGAAATCATCACAAAAATTCAGAGGATCATTACAAACTATTTTGAAAACCTATACTCCAATAAATTGGAAAACCTAAAAGAAATTGATAGACTTCTAGACCCATATGACTTGCCAACTTTGAATCAAGAGGACATAAAAAATCTAAGCAGACCACTAACTAACAATGAGATAGAAGCAGTAATAAAAAGCTTCCAATGAAGAAAAGTCCAGGATCAGCTGAATTCTACCAGATGTTTAAAGAAAACTAATGTCAAAGCTCTTCAAATTATTCCATGAAATAGAAAGTGATTTAAAACTTTCAAATTAATTCTATGAAGCCCATATCACACTCATACCCAAACCAGAGAAGAGCACATCAAGGAAAGAAAACTAAAGACCCATATCCCTGATGAACTTATATACAAAATTTCTTAATAATATATTAGCAAATCATATAACAGAATATTAAGAGGCTTATAAATTATGAACAAGTTGATTTTATCTAAGGGATGCAAAGATTGCTTAAAATATGCAAATCAACAAATGTAATTATCCATATAAATAACATTAAGGACAAAAATTGCCTAGTTATCTCAAGATGCAGAGAAAGCCTTTGACAAAATTCAGCACCTATTCACAATAAGCACCAAAGAAACTAGGGATAGAAAAAGACAACATGAAGATAATAAAGGTAATGTACATCAAACCTAAAGCCAAGTTCATAGTGGAAGGGGAAAACCTGAAAGCATTTTCCTTAAAGTCTAGTACAAAACAAGGATGTCCACTCTCACCACTCCTATTTAATACGGTATAAAAATTCCAACCAGAGCAATTAGCTAAGAGAAGAAAATAAAAAGTATAAAAATAGGAAAGAAAGACATAAAATTATCACTGTTTTCAGATGATATGATCCTATACTTAGAAGATCCAAAAGGCTTTACCAGAACAATGTTAGAGCTAATAAACAAATTCAGCAAAGTATCAGGTTACAAAAGCAACATACAAAAATGAATGTCTTTTTGAAAAACCAATAAAGAATTTTCTGAGAAAGAAATCAGGGAAACAATTACATTTCCAATAGCCACAATAAAATATGTAGGAATAAAGCTAGCCAAGGAGGGGAAAGACCTCTACAATGAAAACTATAAAACATTGAAGAAAGAAATTGTAAAAGCCACAGAAGATGAAAAGATAGCCCATGTTCATGGATAGCAGAATTAATTTTGCTAAAATGGCCATATTACCAAAAGCAATATACAGATTCAACACAATCACCATTAAAATACAAAAGACATTCTTCACAGAACAGGAACAAACAGTCCTAAAGTTCATTTGGAAGAATAAAAAACCACAAATAGCCAAAGCAATTCTATGCCAAAAATGCAAATACTGGAGGCATCACAATATCTAACTTGAAACTATAATACAGAGGTATAGCAACAAATTCTTTGTGGTCCTGCCATGAAAAAAAAAAAAAAAAAACGGACCAGTTTAACAGACAGAATAAGAGACACAGAGACAATGCACATGGGCACAGTCATCTGATCTTTGACAAAAATGTCAAAAATATATATTGGAGAAAAGACAGTCTTTTTAACAAATGGTGCTGGGAAATTGGTTAGCCTTACATAGAAGAGTGAGACTAGATCCCTATCTTTCAGCCTGCTCAGAAATCCACTCAAAATCAATCAAAGACCTATAAATTATACCAGAAACTCTGCAAGTTCTATAAGAAATATAGGTATACATTACAACATATAGGCAGAGGTAACAACTTTCTCAATAGAACCCCTAACATTTAGGAAATAATGCCAAGAGTTAATAAATGAGATGACATCAAATTGAAAGATCTTCTTCACAGTAAAGGAAACAATTAAGAATGTAAAGAGAGAACCTACAGAATTCAAAAAAATATTTGATAGCTACATTTCTGACAAGGATTAACCTACAGAACATATAAAAATTCAAAAAGTTAGCAACAAAAAAATAAATAACCTAGTTAATTAATGGGCAAATGAATGAAAGAGATACTTCTCAAAAAAGGAAATACAAATAGCCAACAGATATATGAAAAATGTTAGTAATCACATAAATGCAAATCAAAACTATATTGAGATCTCATCTGACTCCAGTTAGAATGGCTGGCTATTATTTGTATTACTATACAAATAATAATAAATGCTAGAGAGGATATGTAGAAAAAGAAAAACATTTACACTGTTAATGTTACTATAAATTAGTACAACCACTGTGGAGATCATTATGGGTGTTCTTTAAAAGACTAGGCATGGAACCACATGACCCATGTATACAACTCTGTGGTGTTTAATGTAAAAAAATAAAGTCATTATGCTGTAACAATATGAGCATACCCCCCATGTTTATAAAGCACAATTCACAATAGTCAAGTTATGGAACCAGCCTAAGTGTCCATCAATGTTATGAATGGATAAGAAAATGTGGTATATGTACAAGATGAAGTTTTATTTAGCCATAAAGAAGAATAAATTATGTCATTTGCAGAAAAATGGATAAAACTTGAGAACATTACATTAAGAGAAATAAGCCAAACTCAGAAAAGTCGTGTATTTTCTCTCATATGTATAAGCTAAAAAGGAAAAAAAGTGAGGTGGGATTGTGTCATAAAAATTGAAGGGAGATCAGTAGAACAGAGGAAAGGGACCAGTGGGAGATATGAGGGGAGAGAAAGGGGAAACATTGGGGAATGATGTTGGCCAAATTAAATTGTATCATGTGCATTTATGAATATGAAACAGTGAATCCCCACATTATGTACAACTATAACACATCAATAAAAATGTTGAAAAAATAATAAGATATGGAGAATTAGATAAGAAAATGCCTTGCTTCTTCAAATGAACATAGCACTCTGGAGAGAACTCAAGACTTAACTTGGCCTATAAGTAGCTGAAAAATATTGAACCTAGATGTAATAATGTGAACCTGATAATGGTGTGGATTTGCAACAAGTTGAAAGGTGCAATGAGTTGTCTGCAGTAATAACTGAGGGGAGATTGGTACTCCACGATTTCCTTCTTCAAAGAAGTTTTTGAATTCTAATCACAAGGTAAATGTGATGAACAGGATGCCATGGAAGGTGGAAGAAACCCACTGGGTGATTTGAGTGTGGGCTGCATAGGTTTACTGGAATTGTGAAGCATGCTACACACGCTTCACAGAGCACATTGAGCAGTGATTGTCCCCAAGTATAAAGGGGAAATAGAGACACCAGAACTTCTGCCTCCTATTAAAGAGGAGCTCAAGAGCACGATTAGGAAACTGAGAAGTAGAAATTCCATTCAGGGTTTTAACAATTTGAATATAACAAAGTTTGCCTGAGTCCAAATTTGGAATACAATGGAAAGAATTTGTTTTTAATATGCTTGAACAAAATTAACCTAGCTATATACATAAAGCTTTTTTTTTAAAGGCAGGAAGAAGATTATAGTTTGAATTTTTATTTTTAAGAGTAAAATAATTTATTTTATTTTTAACATATTGTGGCTTTGTTTCATTTTTAATTTAATGTTGTCTCAAAATATATGGTCATTAAAAATATGACATGTATACCTATCTACGATGAGCTAGTATATCTGAATTATCAAGATTCTGTAAAATGATTATACATAGAAATATATACAATGATATATTGTTAAATTTAACATCTTGCTATTTTTTTATCCCCTCACCTTTTCTTTTTATTAGGGTGTTATATATACTAGTTGGATCTCAACAAATTAGTACATGCATAGAATTTGATGTCAGTTCATGTTTCCCCCTCTTCCTTTCCCTTCTCCCTGCATTCTCTTTCCTCTACTCTATTGATCTTTTTAATGCACATTATTTATGTTTGATTGGTTCTTTCTACTTATACATAAAAGTAAAATTTTTAGGCACTGAACATGCCTAAAATGTGATTTTCATTGGATTGTGCTACAGTAGTCCAACTCTGAAGCAATGAACTAGATCGGGTTATCAAGTAATTTTATTGGGAAACTTTTACTTTCCTTCAGATGAAGAATAACTATTTCATCCTTCTAAGATTTTAGGGCATTTTTGCAATTACAACTCAATTTGTTGACTGTAAAATAAAATAAATATTTCATGTTTTCCCCTCAGATTTCAAGATAAGGTTTCAAGCAAAATTTAACCTAGTTTTCTATGACATTTAATACCTGTTGAGATGGATTTATCTTAGTAATATTCTCTCAGAATTAAATTTTTGTTGATTAACAGGAATGTTTTGGACTTTCAAAGGAAGCTCCTTAAAACAATCTGAAAACAAATACACCAGAAAGAGGCAATTAAGAGTTAATTACTTAAACTTTTCCACCTTACCCAAACCCACAGCAGAAAAAAGCAAGTGTACACTAATCACAAGGGGTAAAGCCTGAGCCTCTTGTATCAGAAGCTTCTTAGAAATTGAAGGTAACCATTAACAAACTAGGCAAAAACAGTTTAAGTGAACCAGGAAGTATCCCATGGGTGTTGGTCATTGACTGCAATTATGGATGATATTTTTAGGAGATTCAACACACCTAGACTCAGGTATTTACTTCTGATCTAGGTCTGTTGCAGCTCTGCTTGTGACCTCTGCTCCTTGAATTCTACCCTGGCTTCTTGATCTCTTTCCAGCATTTTGGGACCCAGTACATCAGTCTAAGACAATGAATTCAATTACTTCTGCAATCCTCAGCTGTATCATCTAAGTTTCTTAAAGTAAGTCTCATTCTACTTGAGGGCTCATTTTAAGACAGAGTGAATTAGCCCCGACCCACCACCACAAAAAGGGCCCTACACATGGATAAGACATGTTCAATCTCCAATTTATTGGAAGACAATTTGGTTTTCTTCCAGACACAGAATAATACTTCAGGAAGGAGTTGATGGAAGAAATTCCTGGTACTGAGGAAGAGGTTATGTTTTCTCATAATTGAGCTTCGGAAGGTTTTGGAGGCAGATTCAGGTAATGTAGAACCATATGTGAGACTTGAGCCAAAGACAAGTCCTTCAAGACTTTCCTGGCACTTTTCCTGCCCTTTATTGAGATCAGGAACTCAGATCTTGGTCACAAACATAGTGACCTTTGGGCCAAGGTAGCAAGGCGAAGCTTTTGAAAAGACAGGTCCCAAAGTAGCATTCCCTCTGTGGGAAATTTTTAACTTACTTGCTCATCGATGGGAGCAAAGGGCTTCACCTCTGGCTGCCTCTCATGATTACAAAATCTCTTAATCTCCGAGGGCCCAACCCAAGGAGTTGGTTGCTTATTTGGATGAAGAGAATTTAGAACTTTTAATTTTGAACTTTTTTAAAGCTTATCTGGGTGGCTTAGTACCATTTCCCTCCATGTTGGTAAATTTATGCCAGATGTTTTTATTTAATATCTGACTTTATGTGAGGTAATAGGAAAAAGTCTTTAGCTACCTATCTTGCTCCTACTTAATTATCCTTGCCTTGGGAATAGGTAACCTATTCCCATGTTTACCTCTGGCTCTAAAATACCTCACCAGCCCTGAGAGTGCCCTGTGGGACATACCAAGACAGTGTCTCACACTCTCTGGAGTACATCATGGAAATGTGATGGAGATTATAAATATGTAGTTCCTCCTCTCTGTGTTTGTCATCCAGACGCCCTGTGAGGGCTGGCAAAAACTGTTCTTATTCTCCAAATATTCACTGGCATGTATTTGTGTAGTAAAATTATATTTGAGGTTTGTAGTTTTTTTTTAATGGACATCTGTTATTCTCTTTTAGTCTAGAAGTTCTGAACACAGCTGGGCAGAACAACTTGGCTTTCTCCACAATCTGTGTTGAGTCACAAATGAAGCCTGTCAGCTGTCAGCTGCTTGTAGGTTGGTTGAGTGGCTGCCACTGTCCCCCACAGCTGTTTTGGCTCTATGAGGCTCATGGGTGGGGAAAGGGTCAGGGTCAGTTTGTTCTATGCACACAGCCCCTGGGAGCTCCAGGGCAGCTTCTCTGATCAGCCATTTCTGCATGCTAAAGGGCCAGCCCAGAGTGGGTGTGAAGCAGGCTGAGGGTCTGGTATGTACCTTTTAGGATTATGAGTCATAGCAGCTTAGTTTTTAGAGATATTGTTTTTTACTTCTTGCTGTCTCTCTTCCTTATTTCCATAGTATGAGATTATAGATAATGTGACCTGTGCTGAGGCAAATGTAGTACAAGGAGTGCATAATTTCCACCAAGAAACTATGCTCTTTGGATCCATTGTATGAGTTCCATATTATTCATATGAGGGAATTTGTTTTTTACATGACTCAGTGCCACCAAGTATGAAAATATTTCAAGTTTCCTAGGTCACTCCAACTTTAACAGCTTCCGAACCTTAGATTTCACGGGGCCCAAAGACTTCAGCAAAATTCTATCACTAGCCATAATAGTCTACCCCAGACACAGTTGTAGATTTCTCCTCCTGACTCACAGTTCCAGTTGTGTTATTGTGTTATTCAATTTCCTTCCAAGACTCACAGCTGTCAAAAACAACTCCCACGCTTTAGCCCAGCCTCAAGGTCCTCTATGGTCTGATTCCAAACCACTTGTCCAAACTCTTATTGCTGACAACTGCCGTTAATGCCTTTTTCGATCTAACGGAAATGTGCTACCTACTGTTTTTTGCTGCCCCTTGTTTGCCAGCATCGGTGCTTTTGCTTACTCTGTTCCATGATCTCAAGTCAAAATGCCCCTGATTGGTTTGACATAGTTCTAATACATTTGCTCTATAAAGTGCTCCCTGAACCCTCTCAACGGAATCAAATCTCTTTCCTTCAAACATCCAATCCCTTTCCCCATCCCTACCTTCAAATTCCCATAGTATTTTCTGCCTAGAAGAGTCCACATTGTCCAGTTGTCCCTCCCTTCCTCAAACAGGACAGACAGTGTCCATCTAGTTAATCTTTCTACTTTCCCTGGGGCCTTGGAAATAGCATGTGCCTGTTTCTGTTACAAATCCATAAATAAATATTTGTAGAGAGCTTTGGATTTCCAGAGTGGATCCATATTTATTACTTCACTTAATTCTCATAAGTAGAAGTAGAAAGAACATGTGTTCTCTTTATTACAAATAAGGAGAAGACAAAGAGAATTAACTTTTGTTTATGAAAGTATTACTTGCCTCATTATTGTGCCATAGTGTTAAACTCCATGAAAGGGTTTTTTTTTTTTTTTTTTCTGCTATACATAATGTAAAAACTCATTAAACATATGTTAGGTGAAGGAATGGGTGAATACCAAGTCAGGCAGTGGCTGAGTATACTATGTGCACTATTTTGATCTTGCAGCAAGTAGGATCTTCATTGCACTGTCAAGGAAACGTAGTCTTCACAGCATACACTACTTAAGTGTGTAGCTGGAATGGAAACCCTGGTTTCCATGGTTATACCATCAGCCTCCCCGAGTCACTTTTCAATTGTCTTCCTTTTTATTGTCATTTTTACTCCCAATTGCTATAAAAAGCAAAAAGAAAATTTCAAGAGTTACCTTAACTCAAGTTTTTTTTTCTTTTTCTTTTTCTTTTTTTTTGTAGTGCTGGGGATTGAACACAGGGCCTTGTGCATGCAAGGCAAGCACTCTACCAACTGAGCCATATCCCCAGCCCCTCAGCTTAAGTTTTTGTTTCTGGTCATCACAGACACCAGGGTTACAGAATAGTGGATGGTATGTTAGTTACTATTGCCAAGTCCCATGGTATTGTGTTGTGCGGGTTGATGGGGTACGCTCTTAGAAGGAAGGGGATGATTTTCCAAAGATATCTCTACTTCCACTGTCGTTTGTTTTTCTCGAAAAGAAAGAACTGTTTTGATCTAAGAGTAAATGATAATTAAATTTCCTCTCAGTTTATTTTGTTCTCAGTGCTCTGAAAGAATATTCACAATTACATTTTAAGGATTCTTTTTGAAGAGAGGAAACAAATGTGCTGAGCAACCTCATTAGCCAGGACTTTATTGAGATGAAAACCTGATGCCTGATGAGGTAGATATTATTATCACCTTTATTTTAAAAATGAAGACATGCCTTCGTTTATTTCTAAGCATTCTTTGTTTTAATTTCTTTGAAATTTCAACTGAAAAATTGTCATTGAATTGTTCGAATCTTCTGCTTTGTCTTTATGTGAACTTGGGAAAAGATATTTTTCTTCTGCTTTGACATTGTTCTTACCTATGTCAAAAGTAGAAATTTTCACTTCGTACTTTTAGGCCTCTGTTTCTGTAGTGATTTCTCATTGTGGTTGGTGGTCAAATCAATGGGCTTGAAATTTTGTGTTTGGTTAATACAAGATGCAAAGATGAGAGTTTAGTGTTCATTGTATTAATTACTATTATTATTTATTAAATGTGTTTTCTTTTTTGCTTTTTGTCATGCTGGCAATATATTTCTTTAACTTCTTCATCTCAACTGGCATTTGAGGACCAAGTCTAAAGCTACTTCCTTTGAAAGGCAGCATGTTTCCACATGAATTATAAGTGCAGTAGACATGAATTATGTTTAGAAGTTTACCTTAATCCACCTTTATGACCAACTATCTAATTTGAATCTTTGGTATTTACTGTGACTGTAGTCAAAATGTTTTTTTTTTTCTTTCTTTATTTTTTAAAATTTTTATTTGTTACTTTTAGTTACATATGGCAATAGAATCTATTTTGATATATCTATGCAAACATGGAATATATCATATTCTAACAAGGATCCCAGTCTTGTAGATGTACATGATGTTGAGATTCACTGTGTGTGTTATATGCGTCTATAGAAAAGTTGTGTCAGATTTATTTCACTGTCTTTCCTATTCCTTTCCTCCCTCCCTTCCCTTCATTCTTCTTTGTCTAATCTGCTGAATTTCTATTCTTCCCCTCTCAACTCCCTTGTTGTGGGTTAGCATCAACATATCAAAGAGAACATTGGAAATTTGGTTTTTTGGGATTGGCTTATTTTGCATAGCATAATAGTATCCAGATCTATCCATTTACTGGCAAATGTCATAAAGTCATTTTTCTTTATGACTGAGTAATATTTCACTGTGTGTGTGTGTGTGTGTGTGTGTGTGTGTCACATTTTCTTTATCCATTCATCTGTTGAATGAATAAAACTTAGCTATTGTGAATGGTGCTGCTATAAACATTGGCATGGCTGTGTCACTGTACTATGTTGATTTTAAATCCTTTGAATACATACCAAGGAGTAGTATAACTGGGTCAGATAATGGTTCCATTCCTAGTTTTTTGAAAAATCTCTATATTGCTTTCCTTAGTAGTTGCACCAATTTGCAGTCCCACCAGCAATCCAACCTTTCCCCCACATTCTCACCAACATTTATTGTTGCTTGTAATCTTGATTATTGCCATCCTGACTGGAGTGAGGTGAAATCTCAGCGTAGTTTTAATTTCCTTTTTTCTAATTGCTAGAGAGGTTGAAATTTTTTCGTATATTTATTGACCATTTGTATTTCTTCTTTTGAGAAGTGTCTGTTTAGTTGTTCCTTTGCCTATATATTAATTGGTGGTGTTGTTTGTTTGTTCGTTCGGGAGGTCAAGTTTTTTGTATATTCTGGAAATTAACAACTTTAGCTGAGGTGCGGATGGCAAAGATTTTCTCACATTCTCTAGGCTCTCTCTTCACACTCTTTGATTGTTTCCTTTGCTGAGAAGAAGCTTTTAAGTTTAATACCATCCCATTTATTGACTTTTGATTTTACTTCTTGCACTTCAGGAGTCTTGTTGAGGAAGTCAGTTCCTAAACTGACATGTTGGAGTGTTGGGCCTATGTTTCCTTCTAGTAGGTGCCATGATTTCTGATCTACTACCAAGGTCTTTGGTCCACTTTGAGTAGACTTATGTGCAGAGTGAAAGAAAGGGGATAAATTTAATTCTATTACATATGGATTCCAGTTTTCCCTGTACCATTTGTTGAAGAGACTATCTTCTCTAATGTGTGTTTTTGGTGTTTTGTCTAATATGAGATAACTGTATTTATTGGGTTTGTCTCTGTGTCTTCTATTCTATTTCATTGCTCTTTATGTTTGTTTTTATTACTACAGCACTGTAGTATAATTTAAGGTCTGGTAATGTGATGTCTCCTGCTCTACTTTTCGTGCTAAGGATTGCTTTGGCTACTCTGGGCCCCTTATTTTTCAAAATGAATTTTATGACTACTTCTACTATGTCTATGAAAAATGTCATTGGAATTTTAATAGAAATTTCATTAAATTTGTATAGCACTGTTGGTAGTATGACCATTTTGACAAAGTTAATTCTGACTATCTGAGAGCAGAGTTCTTTCCATCTTCTAAGGTCTTTTTCAATTTCTTTCTTTAGTGTTCTATAGTTTTTATTGTACAGGTCTTTCACCTCTTTTGATATTGATTCCCAAGTATTTTATTTTGGTTTAGGCTATTGTGAATAAGGTAGTTTTCCTAATTTCTTTCAGTATATTCATTGCTGATGTATAAGAACACATTTGATTTATGGGTGTTGATTTTATATCCTGCTACTTTGCAGAATTCATTTATCAGTTTTAGAAGTTTTATGGTGGAATTTTTTGGATCTTCTAAATATAGAATTGTTTCATCAGCAAATAGTTTGAACTGTTCTTTTCCCATTTGTATCCCATTTAGCTCATTCTTTTTTTTTTCTTTAAAACTTGGTCTTCTCTTTTAATTATTATTTTCTTTATAAAATAAGGTGAAACAGATTTGAATTTTCTGCACAGTCCTTAGAAAGACACTTTTAAAAAAATTTTATTTATTATTATTTTTTAGTCATACATGACAGTAGAATGCATTTTGATATACAATACATACATGGAATGTAATACATCAATCATATTATCTATTCTATTCTGCTGCCCTTCCTATCCCCCCTACTCCTCCCCTCCTCTCCCATCCTTTCTCTCTATCCAATCTAATGTGACACACTTTTTTTTTCTTTTTTTTTTATTTTATCAATTATTTTTACTGTCAAATAGGGCAAAATATTACTACTGCCAATATTATATATTATATTGTCAGTGTGGATTATCAGCTGATTTCTCTAATCTCCAATTAGTTTTCTTATTCCTGGATAGACCAAGTAAACTTCCAATAAAACAAACAAACAAAACATCAACAAAACATAACAAACATAATAAAACATAACAAAACATAACATAAAACTAAAACATAACAGATAAAACGTAAATTCTTCAGACTGCTTTTTAATGAACCTACCTTCCCAATGTTAAAAATCACTGAACTGAAAGATATTTCCNTATATATATATATATATATATATATATATATATATATATATATATATATATATATAAACTCTAAATTATTAATTCTATTTTTTAGTTCTACAATTTCTTTATTTAGTTTTTGTTTGGAAGATCTATCCATTGATGAAAGAGGTGTGTTAAAGTCAGTCAGTATTATTGTGTTGTAGTCTGTGTGATCCAGTATTGAGAAAAATTTGTTTGATGTACATAGATGTTCCAATTTACAATTGTTATTTCTTGCTGTAGGATAATTTTCTTAAGCAGTATGAAATGACCATTTTTGTCTCTTCTGATTAACTTTGGCTTGAAGTTTATTTTATCTAAAAGGAGGATAGAATCCCTTGTGTATTTATAAGAGTGATATGTTTTTTCCCATCTTTTCATCTTCAGTTTGTGAATGTCTTTGCCTATGAGGTGAATCTCTTGGAGACAGCATATTTTGGGGTCTTGTTTTTCTTAATTCAATCTGCCAGCCTATGTCTTTTGATTTATGAGTTTATGCCATTCATATTCAATGTTATTATTGAGAGATGATTTCTGTTCCATGTCATCTTGATTTATTTCTAGTTTTTAATTTGTATTAACTACTCTTTCGATTGACTATTCTTCTAGTGTATTCCTCTCTATGCTGGTTTTCATTTTTAAAATGAAAAACTTTATTTTTAATTTCTTCATGAAATTTTTTATTGAGTATGTTTTGTAGTGCCAACTTTCTCGTTGTGAATTCTTTTAAATTTTGTTTATTATGGAAGGTTTAATTTGTTGGTTATAATATTCTTATTTGTTACCATTTTCTTTCAGAGCTTGGTATGTATTATTCCAAGACCTCCTACCTTTTATGATCTGGGTTGAGAAGCCAGCTGAAATCTGGATGGGTTTACTTCTAAGTGTGACCTGTGATTTTTATCTAGCAGCCTTTAAAATTCTATTACTCCCCAAGTGTAATCCAAAACTAATATCACTAACTTTTGTAGAAACTTCTCTTCTTATGGCTATTCTTGTGATGCAAAACATTTATGTGAATACAATTATTTTTTTCTTAAAAAGAAGAACAATTAAAAGGATATTATCTCATATCTCCTTTTCAGAATCTTCATCGTGTTATTGCCAGGCACTTCAAAGTTATTGCCAAGCAATTTTTCACACCTAAGGACCTCCTTGAAAGAAACATCTGCAAAGGAAACTTAGAACATTGAAATACCAACTCTAAATATTTTTTAAAAAATTCACTTCCTAAATAGAATTTTTAAAACAATTACATCAATTTAAACAGAAATATTTCCATTTCTGGAGATAGGTCCATATCTTCCTGATGGCTTTCATGTCTATGCATATACTCTGGGGATCAAGGTCAGTTTGGCAGAGTTCCCAAGTTTAGAGAGATCAGCTTCCTTTAAGAACTACGAGGCAAGAGAAAGGGTTCCTGAAGATATCTAAATCTCTGTTTGCCTTGCTACCTCCACCTGCTTTATATGAGCAGTTTCCTTCTTTTACCAGGTATTAAGGCATTGTCAGATAGTCCTTACTTAAAATCCTTAAGGATTCACAAAGATCATGCACATTAGTATCTTATTATTTCTTGGTCATCAGGCTTGACATCATTCCACTTCAATTGTCAGAACTCAGAGACATTTTACATCTCTATTTCTTACTTACCATCTGTAAACTCTTCTGGTCCCCTTCTCCCACTGGAATTTCCCACTATATAAGCTCTTTACTGCCTCTTTCTGATCTAAGTGGGTATGAAACTTTAGCTTGTTGACCCAGGGGAAGTTCATCCTCAGGTTTTGGTAAGGTATGCTCAGTGAGTATAATATAATGAATAGAGATAATAATTTTGAAGGAGCTAGACTTAAGGAATGTCATATTACATATGAAACCCTGTCTGTGCTCCCTATAACTGATGCCATCCTCTCCTATATTCTGTATATCTCTAGCTTTCTTTATCTGCTCTACTCATCTAATTTTGTCATGGAGCCTGTGAATCCAAGTGAGTGAAAGAAAATAGATAAAACTACAGTGATAAAACAAGGGAACAAAACTGACACTTTTAATCAATGAGCAATAAACCAATACATCTATGAGGGCCATTTGAAGGGAATAAACAAATTTTATACAAATATGTTAATTAATTTTTACTCCTCTATTTCAATAAAAAATGAGTCATAGAAAAGAGTTTGCAACAACCATGCACAGAGTACTGTATAATTTTTGATCAGTCACATTGGAAGTGTTATGTACAAACTATTATTGAAGTAAATACATAAATACAGGATATGCATCCTGAGAAAATTCTATGATAACTCCATCTTTTTCACAGAGATGATTCTCCACAGACTGAAGAATGATACAGATATTTATCATGTATTTGAAGACTTCATAGTGAGAAATTCTATAAATTTTGAGAATTTTTGAGAAATCAGCCCATGATTTTAAGATAATGCTAAAATACCAGAGAATATAAATTAGGAAGTTGGCAACAAAGAAGACATGGATTAAATTAGAGATGGCAGACATCATAAATATCTCACAAATTTCTTACAGAAGAACCTGAAATACCAAAAGAATTGTTTTTGCAGAATTTGGAATTTGACCAGAGGAAGCATTTTTTAATTAAGGCCAAAATACCCACATAAAGAGATAAATGGTCAATTATGTAATTGAATTTCAAAATGCCTTTACATCAGGAAGTTTAGAAATTTTGTGATATTTGGTGGTGGAGGCCCTATAATTTCATCCCTTTAAAAAAAAACACCAATTCCTACCCAACAACCCCATTTTTATTAAAAATAAAATCTCCACAATTTATAATAGTACCCCAAAACTATTCAAAACTGATTCAAAGTCAAGAGACATACAGAGAGTATATGTACCCAGGGGCAAGTCAATCAAAAGGTGACATCACATTGTTTATTCATCACAGACACAGTCCTAAGGGAGTCATGAAGTTGTTAACTTCTTTCATGAGTTTCTCTCCCTTGAGATCAATTCCTTGGTCCTAGCTCATCATCCCTAGAGTCCTGGCCTCAGTGTCACATGTTTTTTGGTAGGCATTCCAAGCCCCTACTATAAAGCTCTACCCTACATTCAAAATCTCCATTCCTATTCCCTCTGTGCACTCCAAGGGGGCAGTTAGCCAACAGGATTCCTGTGCCTTTGTGATGATGATCACAAGACTCACTTTCACAGGCTTTCCTTCCCATCCCCTAGGTGTTGAGTATTTCAGTGAAGAATGCTTCTGCTTTGGTTGTGTAAAGGAAGAACTATAGCACAAGGAAAGATCTTGTGTGGAAAGATGGCAGGCAGAAAGGGATCAGCAATCAGGTCATACCCCTGGTTCCTTCCTTCTCCTTCTGTCTCCCCAGATGTATAAGGCTAATCCCCACCCCTGACACCCAGTAACTTTCATATCCTCCTAAGTATCTTGTCTTTGTATTGGTTTTGATCTCTCCTTTTATATCAGTTAAGAGGTTCTAGGTGTTCCAAAAGGAGTTCTTAGAGGAAATTCTTAGAGCAAACTCAGGTAATACTAAGGGGAAAGGCAGGCTAAAAAGCAAAGATGACTGAGTCAAGGAGACTCAGCTATGAATGCAAATGGTTTAGGCTGATTAATATGGAATTCTGGCCTCCTGGTCCTTTTCCACAAGACTATCTCTGAGGACTAATGTCCTCAAAACTTTTTCCATCAGACATCCTTCTTTTATTCCATCTGTTTTCATCAGCTTTTTGTTGCTGTGACCAAGGTCCGACAAAAAATATAGAGGAGGAAAAATACTTTTTGGCTCATGGTTTTGGAGGTTCAGTTTATGGTTAGTCAACCAGCTCTGGGCCCAAGGTGAGGCAGAACATCATGATGGAAGGGCATAGTGAGGAAAGAAGCTCAGGACATTGCAACAAGAAGCAGACAGGGAGACAGAGAGAGTGAGAAAAAGAGGGTGTGTATGGGGAGCCATTCGTGGAAAACACATGAGGATCTTCTCTTGGCATGAAGCCAAGGAGATTTTAGGTTTAACCTTGGGAACTATCCATGGTTCTCCCACAAAATAGATTGCCCAAGGCACAGGACTTTTATCTTTGCTCCTGCTATTTTGCTGAATTCATTTATTAGTTCTATTAGTTTTCTGGTGGAATTTTTTGGATCTTCTAAATATAGTAATCATGTCATCTGCAAATAGGGATAATTTGAGTTCTTCTTTTCCTATTCATAGTTTATGACATTTTTATTCTAAAACTCAAGGAGAAAAATCTTATATAATCACACGCTGTAGTAGTATTGGAGTTTGTGAGAAAAAGGGAAGTAGTATGTTGTGTAACTACAAAAATTAATTCTAACATGCTGTTTGTGAAAATGTGCAAATTAGAATTTCTCTGGAATCTGTGTTTATAGAATTGTCATTTGTGTAAAAACCAATTTTAATTTAAAAATATCTGTGAATGGTATATTCAGCCTCTTAACTGGCCCTTATCCCTGGTGCTGTTTCGTCTTTCTTCCTCCTTCTGCCATAAGCCAGAGACAATGGGCAGGGACCTTCCCATTCTGAGGAGAGTAATTCTGATGCTCATTGGGGCTCATCTGGGTAGGAATCCACTCTGGTCACAGAACATTACTTCTATTCAAGGAGCAGAGAAAAGACAAAAGGGAGATAGCAGAATGGTGAAGTTGTTTGCATTTCAATAAAGAAAAACTTTTTGTATTCATAGAGTGAAACTTAGTCAAATTGACACTATCTATTCTGGAATAAACTCAACAGAACTCTCTTCCATCCCAAGCATTTTAGAAAAACAATGATCTCATCTGAATGGGCAGAGAGTGGGTAGATGAGGACTCCATTAGACAAGTTCTCTGAAAAGAAAGAAAAAAAATCAAGCAACATCTGAGTTCCATAAGTCCCTTAACAACAAAAAAAAAGTTTCCAAGAGAAAAGCCAATAACTCTGTCCTCACCACTCTTCCTCCAACTATAGTTCAAATGATATCAAACAAAATCCACACACTGGTTTAGAGATTTGGGTTTTCTTCCTTTATTTATGTTCCTCTGCCCACCCTAAGTTTTTTTTTATAAATATTTTGAAAACCTTTCAATCATATGGCACTTGTTTTCACCCCTCTGATAATTTATATTATTTTTTAGTCCACTTTAATGAGCTTGGGTCTAGCCTCACTTCTTCAGCTAAAAGTGGGAGGTAGGTTCTTGCCAGGAGTGAGATAAAAATGTCTTTTTTTCTCTTACTGTTCAAACAGAGCCTGTCTACATAGTTGCACAGTGCCTGGGGCCCAGAAGAGGCATGGCCAAGAGCAGAGTGGATCAAAAGCTATACACATTTCCGGACGGCCTAGATGAGACCCCTCTTTGTGGTCCCACCTCTCTAAACCAAAAGGTGAATGTGGAGAGCACCCCTAGTCCATCTTCTCCTTGTCTCCAAATAGGTGATATCTATCTACTCATACTGAAGTCTCCATTTATGATTGTTTACAGCACTCTGGGAATAAGAAAGATAACTTCATGAATTTGTTCAAAGTTCTCTGTAAAAAAAAAAAAAAAAGCATACCAGGTTTTCATTGCTTCAAATAAGTCTTTACTAATGAATGAATAGAAGCAATGACTTCTGCCATGCTAAGCAGAAATAGAAGCAATTACTATTGCTTTCTTCTCAGGAGAAGTGAAGGGTCAGAGGAGGACCTAGAGACCAGTGAGGAAGGACGGAGATGGAGAGGGAGTGGAGCTGCGGGGGAAGCCAGGATGTGGCATAATTTGCTGCTGGGAAAGCTGGAGGTGCCTGGTGATAGTTGTGTCTCAGCCTGGGCAAGTCAGAGGGTCAGGATTTGCTGCTTCCTGGGTGGCCTTGGGGCCAGATGACACAGCCCAGCCTGCTCAAGGGAAAGAAGCAGAATGGAAATAAATGGCATAACAGTCTTGTGATAGTCAGCGATGGTGCCACCTAGTCCTAGATGCTTGGACAGTACCTGGAACAGTAAGATGACTTACTCGGGGAAATCCTACCCTGAACAGTTCTGATCCATAACTAATTATACTTCATCTGTTCTCATCCATTCAAGGGGGCAGAAACCCACACTTCTTAATCCCCTGGTTTTATTGTCCAGTTTTTCTTCCATACTTCTTATTAAAATTTTATTTGACTCTCTTCTCCTTAAACTTGTATTGAGTTTTTTTTGTGTGTTTTGTGTGTGTGTGTGTGTATGTGTGTGTGTTTTGTGTGTGTATGGTTTTTTTTTTTTTTTGGTGGGAGTGTATCAGGGATTGAACTCCGGGGCACTCAACCACTAAGCCACATCCCCAGCCCTTTTTTGTATTTTATTTAGAGACAGGTTCTCACTGAGTTGCTTAGTGCCTGGCTTAGTGCTGAGGCTGACTTCAAACTAAATATCCTCCTACCTCAGCCTCCCAAACTGCTGGGATTACAGGTGTGCACTAAGGTGCCTGGCTGGATTAAGTTTTTATGTTGAGATAATTTTATCTTTTCCATTTATTTCCTGAATTCAATCAACATGCTTCATTTCTAACTGGTTGGCTATTTATTTTTATTCTGATCTATCTTTTATTCTGATTTTTATTCTGGAATTTTTGATTTGCCCTAAATACTGGTAAGCAAGACCTAAAAGAGTTCATGGAAAAGCAAATCCACGTGTACCTTGGTCAGCCAGGACCAGGCAGAGAAAGCAGTATTTGCAAAGGCACTAAGGCAGGAGCAAACCTGTCTACATGAGGAGCATTAAGGAAGTCAGCATGACTAGCACAGGGAAGCAGCAGGGATGTTCTGACTTACTATGTAGGCAAGATATATTTATTTGCCTCATTTTAGAGATAAGGAAGTAAGGCACAGACCAGTTAAGTAATCCACTCAAAGACACACAGAAAACAAAGCCAAAAAATAATCTCCCTCTAGATTCTAAGCTACTAGTAGCAGTGGAATGTTAGGGTCTGTAAACAAGTCAGGATGGTGCCTGGCATTTTGCCAGAGGGAGTGGTTTGTGAAGTAACGCCAGCAAGCCATTTAGTGTAGAAATTCCTTATTGGTTGACTGCTGTATCTAGTTTATGTTAATTAAGATAAGCTGTGTGGAATGTATATATACCCCTCCTGTCCTACAATAAACGGCTCCCACTCCTGCAGTATCAATGTACACAAGTTGTTCGTCACGCCCCGGTTATTTTGCTGCAGCCGGACTGCGGCAGTGGAACAATGAGGTGAAGGGGAAGAGGAAGAGAGCTGGAGGCAGGGGACTTCTCAGCTTCCTGCTGTCTTCTTAATGTGGAAGGAGCAAATGAGGTCCCTTGTACCTATTTTATAAGGACACTAATCCCATTCGTGGGAGCTACCTAATCACCTCTCCACAAGTCCCCTCTTCTAATACCATCCATTAGGGGCTAGGATTTCATCATATAAATTTGAGGGGGTTAGAAACATTAAGAGCATAGCAGGCTCCTTAGTCCTCTTGGTCCTCCACATTCCCCACCACTCCTTAATACCAGTAAACTGCTGATTTGCTTTCCATCATTACAGATTAGTTTGCACTTGCTGGCTGGAGTCATCTATAAATCAAATCATACAGCATGTCCCTTCTTGTCTGCCTTTGTTCACTCAGGATAATTGTTTTAATAGCCATCCTTTGGTTGCATGTATTAATAGTTCATTCCTTTTTATTACTGAGTAAGTACTATTCCATTGTATAAATATACCACTTTATCCACTCACTTATTGTACCAAGAGTGTTAATAGTGTTTCTGATGAGCAGACATTATAATTTTTATCAAGTCAAATTTTTTTATGGATAATGCCTTTGTCATTGTGTAAAGAAAAAAAAAATTGTGTACCACAAGATACCAAAAATTTTTCTCATACGTTTTGTACAGAAGTTTTAAAGTTAGGATTTTGTATTTAGGTCTATGATACATTTTTTAATGTGGTATGAAATGTAAAATCCTTTTAGATTTTGTTTCACATAAAAATATCCAATTATTTCAGCACAATATTTCTTTTTCAGTTTGTTAATATGATTAATTATGTTCATTGATTTTTTTTTTAATATTAAGGCAGCCTTACACTCCTGGAATGAACACAACTTGGTCATGATTATATCTGTTTCTTGCATTATTGAACTTGTATTGCTAAATTTTGTTTAGAACTTTGCATCTAGTTTCATGAAGGATATTTTATAGTTTTCTTCTTTTAGCATATCTCTGGTTTTGATATCAAGAGAAGACTGGCTTCATGGAATGAGTTGGAAAACATTCTCTCATCTTCTAATTTCTGGAAGAGTTTGAGAAGGATTGGTTTAATTTGTTCTTTAAACACTTGGAAGAATTCACCAGTAAAGGCATATAGTCTTATGACTGTACTATCTTGAACTCATATGGTCTTTGTTGGGTTTTATTATTGACTTATTTTCTTCACTTGTTACATATCTGTTTAGATTTTCTATTTATTTTTAGTCAGTTTTGAAATGTGTTATTTCCATCTATTTATGAATTTCCTAAATTTATTTCTGTTAATGAAATTTAATTTTATTCCACTATAGTCAGAGAACGTATTTCATGTGTGTGTGGGTGTGGGGGGGTGGGCATTGGTACTGGGGATCAGACTCAGGGGCACTCAACCACTGAGCCACAACCCCAGACCTATTTTGTATTTTATTTAGAGATAGGGTCTCACTGAGTTGCTTAGCGCTTCTCTTTTTGCTGGGGCTGGCTTTGAACATGAGATCTTGCCTTGGCCTCTGCAGCTGCTGGGATTACAGGCTTGCGCCACCATGCCTAGCTCATGTGCTTTTAATAATTTAAAATTTATTGATTTTGATAGGCTCTCCAAGCTACGCCTAAATTCAGGTTAACTCTGACTTCTGTCAAGATTTGCTCTGGTGGGTTGGTGTCTCTTTTGAAGCTAGATAGGCTTGTGTTGGCTGCAGGTAGCCAGTGAGGGCTGGGCTCAGCTTACCTAGAGTTTCTTCCTGCCTAAGACCACAAATTATTTGGCTGGGAGAATGTGAGGAATGCCCTTATTTCTCTGTTTGGTGGAGCTAAAGATCATCTTATCCCCAGGCAGATGAATGCAGTAGGTTGATACGAATGTCATGTTTATACTTATGTCATTTTGTAAAAGTTGTTTTACAAAATTCAAACAAGTACTGGGAAGATGTGGTTCTATTTCCAAAGGTGAGGTTTTCTTATTACAGGTTTCATTTCCTTATCTGGGCATCCAGCCAGCATCCCTTTCACCAGCCATGTTGAAATTAGAACAATAAGGCATTTCCTTCCCATGATGTCTCAATGAAATTCCCTGTAATAAGAGTCACATTTCCTGGCCCCTGTCAACTCCTTAAGATGTTTAAGGCTGTTTTCCTTACTCTCTAAAGACTTTTGATACAGGCATTCATAAAATGGTATACTCAACTATTCTCAGGCAAGCATGATTCAGAGCTGACTTTGGAGTTATTTATCTGAGAAAATAGCTAAGCCATCGAAATACAAACCCACGTTTGGATGCTGCAAAGTGAGGGGAAATCGAAAAGATAAATACAACACATTGGTGCATAGAACAGTCTGTAAACTCCTCCTTTGGCATATTGCATGATCATGGTCAGGTCAGAGAAACTCAGAGGTTCTGTTTTCACCATTTGGAAACAAAATGAGACTCCGCTTCTAAGTATCCTGAAATATTTGCCACAAATAAAAAGATCCTATTTTCCTTTTATTGATTGCTCTTCCTTGTCAGTTGTCCCCAGGGGACATGCGATGCCTTAGTTACAAATTGTGTTTGGCCCATAGTATTTCCCTGACTCAGTAAAACAAGAACATAAATGAAACATTTCCTTTGAAAAGTTTAACTTCATATGAAAAATCAGGTTAATGAAATTAATATCTAATTATAAGATATGTACAAGAAAGAATTTTATAAAGTGAAACAGGATTTTAAAGAGTACAGATCTCTACACCTATGTACGGACCATTACCTGTTACCAAATTCAGTCATCGCAGTCACCGTTTAATACAATCTTACTCTCGTTCAAATTCTGAGACATAAGAATAAACTCACCCTGAATTCCTTCTTAGATCTGAAGTTGAACAGTAGCTTCTTCACATATATATCTGTAGGTTGCCTACTTTGTAGCTTCTTTAAAAACAGATTAGACACCCATTTTTTTAGCATATCATGGCAGAGTTAAACATATTACTAAAGAAAATATAATATATTCTAAAAACAATCAAAATCATTTTTCAGATCTTTGGGATCCATTCTTACCAGGGTTTCCATAAGTCCATTGACTCATATAAATAATAAATTTTAGAAATTATTAGTGTTTTAGTCAGGTTTTTTTTTTTTTGCTGCGGTGACTCAGAGACCTGACAAGAACAGTTTTGAGGAGGAAGGGTTTATTTGGGGGTCACAGTCTCAGAGTTCTCAGTCCATAGACTGAGGACAGTGGACTCTCACTCTGGGCTTAAGGTTGGGCAGAACACCACACCAGTAGGACAAGTCAATCAGGAAACAGAGTTTTGCACTCACCAGGGACAAAATGTGTACCCAAAGGTGAACCCTTAATTTCACCTCTGAATGTTCTTTCATATCTCACATGTGAGCTTTTGGAGGGCATATTACATTAAACCATGACAATTAGTGAAATATTCACTCTCCTTTTCTTTTACTGCAGTAGTGGGTGTAGTCCTTACCCTGTTCTCTATTGTTATCTTCAGATGCTATTCCGAGGGCTATCCTCTACCATCCTATGGATTCACTGATGAATTTTCACCTGAGAAATGGTCTTAAATTCCCACTCATCTCTACTCACCAAAGAAGTGAAACCTCACATGGTTCTCTATACACCTCTATCTTTTTTGTGAGAAACAAAGTTTTACCCTGGTTAACATATATGTTTCACTCCTTTGAGTGTTGGAAATATTCAAGAAGGGTATTTCGGTCCCTTTAAATGTTTATCCCCTGTCTGGATATTTCAAGATCCACCACTGAAAATACAGTTTTGCTGGGTGTGGTGGCACACATCTGTAATTCCAGCGGCTCTGAAGGCTGAGGCAGGAGAATTGAGAGTTCAAAGCCAGCCTCAGCAAAAGTGAGGTGCTAAGCAAATCAGTGAGACCCTGGGTATAAAATAGAAAATATTACAATAGGAAAAACAAAAAGTCATAAATTAGAAAGTTGGTCTTTCATCCTTTAAGATGAATTTTGGAAGCACAAGATAAACAAATTAATGACAAAGATTTATTTTGTAACCTGGATTAGCTCAGCCAGCATCTCTTTCCATTATAACTGATTGTCATAAATTGGCAGCATTCTCATCTAGTTGGATGGAGCAGTGATTAGTCAGTGATCTGAGAGGTAGAAAACTTTCCTGGAGAGCTTATTGTTCCACTCCTATGGATTCATGGCTGTTTTTACACTTAATTTTACTCAGACACCAAAGAACATCTGGTGTTTCATAAAATGTCACCTTTGAATCTCAATTTGGCAAGCACGTGCTGAGAGCTGGAAAATGACATACCGTCTAACCAGCATCCATGTGTGGGCTCCCAGAATGGATCTAAAAGACAAGCAACTTGATTCAACCCACCCAGAACTGCTGACCGCAGGTCCACACTAAGGTGACTTTTCTTAGGAGTGAACACAGGCCACATTCCCCAGCTCCATTTCTAACATACTCAGCCTACAGATACTAGCTAACACATGAGTAGCAAGGCCAGGGAGGGAGCGCTAAGAGCACAGGGACAAAGAATTGAATTTCAAAGCCATAGACCATTAGTGATGTTTGGAAAATTACCGTATAGTTCTTGTCACTCAAATATGAAACCTAATCAATTACATAAGGGAAAGAAATGACCGATGCAGTTTCATCTGTCTTTACATTCTCCCTTTTATTGCAAAGTGTTTGGAGTATTTTAAGCTACTGTATCTGAACTACCTGAATTCAACCCTTGACTTCCACTTAAGTAGCTATGAAACCTGAAGTAAATTCCTGATATTCTCTGTTCCTTGTTCTTACTTTTTAAAAATGGGAATAAAAATACTGCCTAACCTCTTAGAGTGCTGTAGAAGGTCAGATCTTAATATAGGTTAAAAAAAAAAAAAGCAACTAGTGTCTGGTATAGAGTAGGCTAGGCACTAATTATCATTATGCTTACCTTCCAAAGAGAGAATCAGTTGGTAAGATTAAAAATTTCTGGGAGAGATTGAAAGATTATCAGTTTTAGAATTTACTTCTTTCCAGAATTCTTAATCGCTTTATTTCCTGGACTTCATCTCATTCATTCTGCTACCTGCTTCTTCATGGGTAAAAAAAGAAAAAAGCAGAGGGTTTCCAGATTTGAAACAAACCATTGCTATTACTAACATCTCCTCCTTTTCTAACCTTGGGTCTGTTCAGTAAAGAAAGCAATTTATATGTAGGTCTGAAATTGATATGTTCCTCTCTTGCAGTGCTTCACTGGCTCAGTGTTAGAACCATGCCATATTTCCCAAAGAAGACCAGCTTTGTCCTGCCAACCAAATAAACTGTGTCTACCTGGAGATTGACAGCAGCGATGTTGCTGCTGAGCCACTAATCAAACAGAATTTGCAGGGCCTGGGAGTTTAAACAATAGTTGAATTTAAGGGTTCTGTCCCAGAGGAACCATGCTTATTTTTACAGACCTGGATGATAAAATGTCTATGTCTTTGAAAACAATTTCCCAGCTCTTTGCTTTACTGGGATGTACCATTTCCTTGATAGTAGAGAATTCCCACCATGGGGAGAAAGCAGATTTCCTGTTAATGTCCCTAGGATAGTTTTGTTGATATAACTTGCAATTTTCCAAATCTCCTGCATGTACCAATAGGGACTAACATAACCCATGTTTAAAAAATCTTGGCCCAAGATTGGCAATTCAGCCAAACAGGAAGATCATTGCAAACTCAGATGGATGGAGAATTTGCCAGAGGTGCTGAGTAATAGCCAGAGGATATGCTGTGATCTGAGATAGATGCCTCGCCAAAGAAAATGTCCTGCAAGAGGCTGGTTGGTTTCAAGCAAAACACAGAGCTAACATCCCCAGGACCTGCCCTAGGCTCCAATTGGCAAGAGGAGACACATTGGCCCTGAAAGTACCCTAAACAGTCTGCAAAGTCCTCTTCTCCTAAGGTACTCATCATGTCCAGAGGGGGGAGGAAAGACCAATAAAAACCTATTCTCCTTACAATATTCAGAACTACATCTGAACCTCCATCCATACTCCAGAATTGTTCCCTCTTTGAAAGAGACCTGAAAGAGAAAAAAGAGACCTTAAAGAGAAAATCATCACCTCCAGAGCAACTCCTTGGACCCTTCTTGTGTGTGTGTGTGTGTGTGTGTGTGTGTAGTGCTAGGGATTGAACCCAGGGTCTTTTGGATGCAAGTCAAGCACTGTATCAACTGAGCTATATCCCCAGCCCTTGGACTCTTCTTTAGAAATAACTTTTCTCCCACGACTAAAGTACACATTAGAGTAGGTTCCTTAAAGTTCAGCTGGTGACCACCTCATTTGCCATTGAAGCCCTTGTAGCTGGCACAAATTGTGAGTTTTTCCCTGCTTCATCTACCCATCAGCTCCTATCCCTCAATGTCTGCTTCTTCCATCACAAGGGAACTTGCCAGAGCCAGAGGAAAG
The DNA here is from genome assembly GCF_001458135.2 of Marmota marmota marmota. Classification (NCBI taxonomy): domain Eukaryota; kingdom Metazoa; phylum Chordata; class Mammalia; order Rodentia; family Sciuridae; genus Marmota; species Marmota marmota. The sequence goes on along the minus strand of NW_025999968.1, from coordinate 6,860,852 downwards.
AGTACTGCATAGATAAAGCAAAAGTCCAGCTGAAAAATGGAGCCAAGTCTCCAGATGTCTGGAAAGGTCACAGCTGGGAATCAGGATGGGGGTGAGACTGAGATAAGGGGATAAGTCTGGAACATGTGAATTCTGTGTGCTTCATTCTCTAAGGACTGGCCGTGCTGAGAATTACAGAAGCTTACCCCACCAAAGTTGAGACATAAAAACTTCTTTCAAGTTTTGCCAGGAACTGTCCTGTGACTCGTTCCAGGTAGAATGTAAAAGCTCATGTTCAATAAACAGACACTTTCATATTTATTGTACTCCCTGTTCCCTTCTCTCACTACCTACTTCCAGGTTTCCTTATGCTCACAGGCTTGATAGGAACAGAGAGGGCATGAAAACTGTTTCTTTATCCTCTTTGGCTGGAGGCAATAATATGATTTATAAGCATCAATAAAACCCCTCATTTTGTTGAAAAATGTATCACAAATTGAACAGACTATATTTGTTTCAATTAAATAAAATAATCTTCACCCAGATGTGTGGGTACAGGCAGAATGTTGATCACTGTTAATCAGCTTAGTCAGCTTTTTATTGCTGTGACCAAAAGACCTGAGAAGAACAACTTAGAGGAAGAAAAGCTTATTTTGGCTCACAGTTTCAGGGGTGCTGTCCATGATGAGTCAACTTCATAGCTCTGGGGTCAAGGTGAGGCAGAACATCATGGTGAAATTGTGTGGCAGCCAGAAAGCAGAAAGAGCTTGAATGCAAGGAACAAGTGATAATATAACCCTCAAGGGCACACTTTCCAGTGATCTCCTTCCTCCAATCATGTCCTACCTGCCTACAGTTACGACCTATTAAACCATTCAAATCACTAACCCTTAATGGATTAATCCACCAATTACGTTAAGGTTCTCATAATCTAATCATTTCACCTCTGAATATTCCTTCATTGTCTCACACATGAGATTTTAGATGGCACCACATATCCTAATCATAATATTCTGCTTTTGGATCCCCAAAACTCATGCCCATCTCACAATGTCCATCTCACATTATGTTCATTTACAAGAATTCTCATAGTCTTCATAGTTCTAGAATTGCCCAAAAGTTCAAGCTCAAAATCTCATCTACAACTCAAGGCAAACCCTTGGCTGTGAGCCCCTGTAATGGTAAAAAGCGAGTTACATTTATCCAATACATAATGGCACAGAGAAGTATTTCCATCCCACAAGGGAGAAATGGGGACATAGAAAGAAGGGGTAGGACAAATACCGGACTGAAATGTAGCTAAGCAAACAAGTCCTGCAATTCCATGTCCAGCATCGGGGGCACATGGCAAAGTTAAGTTCTCTCCAAAGGGCTTGTGCAGCTCTACCTGTATGGCTTTGTTGGTTACAATATGCATGGCCTGTCTGTAGGCTTATTTCTGCTTGATTTCTGTAGCTTTTCTGGCAGATATTCCACATTACTGGCATTTCTTAACCTCAGGGGTCTCTACCACACCATCAGCTTTCTTCTCACATCTTTATATATTATCCTTTCAGGAGCTGGCTTCAGGGATTGTGACTCTGCTACATTGGTCTGGTCTCCCAGGCCTTCCTGGGAATTCTTGGTAGAAGTCTCTATGACCCCCTAATTTATGAATTCCTGCAGAGGTGGTACCTGGATGATGGCAATGTCTGCTGCCATCTTATGCATTAGCCAAGCCTACTGGGACCAAGGGTACAGAGAGAGGATTCTGAGCGCTTGAGTGCCTGAGAATGGTGAAACAACTTCCTAGAACCCTGTGCAGCAGAATATCCCTGTGATCTCTTCTCAAAGGAATTTTTACTCTTGCACCTTACGCCTGTGATGGCTGTGATCTTGCCAATTTCTGAGCTGCTATAAGCTATCTTTCTTTTTGTCCTTATGCAAAGTACTTAGCATTTCTTTAGTGACCGAAGTGCCTTTAACAACCACAACTTCCTTAGCCCCAGTTCTATGTGCACGTTTCTGTCTAAATTTCAAGTTTTTCAAACCTTTGCACTCTGATTTCTGCTCTTGATTATCACTGTAAACCTGGCTAAAAGCTGCCAGCGATATCTATGTCATCCCCTGAAGGCTGTGCTGTCTTGAAATTTTCTCCACCAGATTATCCCATCACCTTTAAATTCAGCCTCATGAAAAGTCTGAGGACATGAACAAAATGTAGTCAACTTCTTTCCCAAATGTAATATTAATGGTCGCTAGTTTAATTTCCAATAGAATCTCCTTTCTTGTCTGAAACCTCCTGAGTCCATTCTTTACTGTCCACAGTCATATCAGCATTCTGGTCTTCTGAGCTCCCACCAGAACTACCCATTAAGCTAGACTCACAAAATCCTAATGCTTCTCCAGCCTGTATTTCCAAGCTTTTCCAAACTTGTCCCATAAACCAGTTCCAATCAGTCTGAACCACATGGTCATGTTAGCCTTACTTCTGGTATCAATTTCTGTGTTAGTCAGATTTTTATTGTTGTGACCAAAAGACCTGAGAAGAACAATCAAGAGGAGAAAAAGTTTATTTTGGCTCATTATTTCAAAGGTTCTTTCCATAGTCAGCTGACTCTATAGCTCTGTGCTCACCTTTGAAGCAGAACCTCATGGTGGAAGGCTGTGACATAGTAAAACTGCTCAGTTCATGAAAGCCAGAAAGCAGGGAGAACTTAAGTGCAAAAAAGCCAGTGATAACATAATCTCCAAAATCATGCCCCCAATGGCCTATTTCTTCCAGCCACACCCTACCTGCCCACACTTATGATCCATTAATTCCTTCAAATTATTAATCCCTCAAGTGGATTAATCCACCAATTATGTTAAAGCTCTCATAATCTAATCATTCGACCTCTGAACATTCCTGCATCATTTCACACAGGAGCTTTTAGGTGACACCTTGTAACCAAGCCATAACACTAACTTATCAGTTGTTAGTGCTAATATTTCCCTCATTTTAATAAAACTTTCACATAACTTTCTTATGTTCATATATGATTATGCCACAGTGAATCTCCACACCATGTACAACCACAAGAATGGGATCCTAATTAGAATAAGATATACTCTATGCACATATGTCAAAATAGACGATTTTCATCTATATCTAATAAATAAATAAAAACAAATAAAATAAAATAAATAAGCCTTTCTGATGTGTTGGGTCCTGACATCTTCTTACCAGATTAGAAGATATGTTCCATTAAAGGTAATGTTTCTAGCTTTCAGGTTCACAGGCCTTACCACTTCTCACCACCTTACCACTGTATGGAGGAAGAGGAAGTATCGTATACACATGTTTTCTATCCTGTGGATGGTGGTTGAAGTTTGTAAAACCAACCTGAAATAGGTGATTTTTTTTTTTTTGGTACTGGGGACTGAAACCAAGGGGTGCTTTACCACTAGCCACAACCCCATCCCTTTTTATTTTGAAACAGAGTCTTGCTAAATTTTCAGGCTATCTTTGAACTTGCCATCTTTCTGCCTCAGCCTTCTGAGTCACTGGGATTATAGGTTTGTGCCACTTCACTTGGAGGGTATATCTTATTCTAAGATTTACCATTGCACGTGGGTATTAGCAGGAGACCTAGCAAAAAAGAAGAAAATAATTTGTTCCTGGCAGCTTTCAAACACACAAAAAGTCAGAATTTGTTTTGCCAACATATATTTTTGTAGTTTTGCCCACTGTAAGCAAGCAGTTGAGCACAGCCATCATGATTCAAAGAATTCCCTTAGCATTGGCTCCTTACTCCTTCAAGTTTTTCAACCTTTGTTGCTTTCACTACTACATCAGCAGTGAGAGCAGATGAGCACATAGAGGTCAGAGAGAAAAGACCTGTGACTTATTTTCACACACATTATGCAATCTTTGCTATTGCTTCATCAGTGGGTTTTTTTTGTTTGTTTGTTTGTTTTGGTTTTTTACTTCTGTATTTATGGCTTTCTCATTCTGCAACTATTCTTTCTTTAGCTGTTGAATAAGCACCTTTAATGAATGTTCATTCTTTGAATCCTAGTTGTCACAGCTCATCAGTAGTTTTATCAGAAACAAGTACAGGAAGCTGCACAGCAAGACTAGGCACATAGAGCAATATGTGACCCAGGGATCACATGAGGCACAGAGAAACCCCAGGAAACAAAAGCCCCTACTGTGGGTTGACCAAAAGAGGTGGTGATTAAGTGCTTCTTAACCACATAACTATAGACTAGATGCTGTGGCCAGGAACAAACAGCAAAAAGAAGTCAAAATTGAAGGCAGAGTTCAAAGCAGATACATTCCAATTTCAAAGGTAAATTAGTAAGGAAGCATCTTTTAACCACTAGCACAACTACCATTAACTGAATTCATCCATGTACCAGGCATTCTGTTAGATACCTTACACACATCATAACCCTGCCAGGTTTAATATTTATGACCTGCAATGTGCAGCAGAAGAAAGTGAGTCTCAGAACTGGAAATTCATTGACCACAAAACGTTTTGAACCTATGGCTATGTGATCATAAGTCATCTTTTTCCTATAGGTATTATGGACACTGGATAAGTTTCTGATATTCTCAGTCTGTCTGCCCTCTTGGTCATTACCATTGTAAATGGTCCAAGGATGATGTGCAGGTGGCACTATATAAGGTATTTTCCCTATACCTTTTGCCACAGGAGCTCTACCAGTTCATATAAAGGGCTGCCAAAGGCATGAGTCAGGTGGGCAGTACTGTGCTGATGAGGGTAGAAGGAACTGTTGTTTTATCCCAAAAAACTCATGTGTGAAAAAAATGCAAGAAAGTCTAGAGGTGAAATTAGTGGTTTTTGAGAACTTTAACCTTAAAGTGCATTTAACCTTAATTAATGCACTGTAACCTAATCAGTGCATTGATCTAATGAAAGGGGTTACCCAGGCTATAACTATAAGCAGATAAAGTGTGGCTGGAGGAGGTGGGTCATTGTGGGTGATGCCTTTGGGGTGTATATTTTTCCCTGGTGAATGGAAAACTCTCTGCTTCCTGATAGATTTTTCCTGAACTGTTTCCCTGCTCCACACTCTACTGGTATAATGTTCTGCCTTCCTCAGGCCCAAAGTAAAAGTCAACCATCTATGGACAGAGAACTCTAAAACTCTGAGCCCCAAATAAACTTTTTCTCCTCAAAATTGTTCTTGTCAGGTCTTTTGCTTTCAGCAACAAAAAAAAAGCTAACTAAAACAAATTGTTACAGGAGGTGGTACTGTCACTATGACTAACTTGTCACTATGACTAACTCAGAACTTTTGAAGCTTTTTTGAATTTCTGGAAGAAAATTTGAAAAGTTCAGAAATGCAACGTAGAAGAGTTTAGGATGTTGTAAGCAGAGCTTCGTGGGAAATTTGGGGGCTCAGTTGACCAGAATGCCAACATCACTGTGGACAGTAAATAATGGACTCAAGAATTTTCAGAGGAAAAGGAAGACTCAATTGGATATTGAACTAGAAGCCATTCGTATAACATTCTGTCTAAAAAGGTGTCTACATTTTGCCCATGTCCTAAGACTTTTTGTGAGGCTGAATTTAAACATGATAGACTAATTAATCTGATAGAGGAAATATCAAGATGGCACAGTCTTCAGGGGTAGTATGGGTATTAATGGTGGCTTTAATTATGATAATCAGGAGCAGAAAGTAAAGCAGAAAGACTAAAAAACTTTCAGTTTGGCCATTAAAATGAGATTAAGACTAGGGCTAAGCAAGGTATAGTTGTTAAAGAGATTACAGCCACCAAAGAAATGCTAAAAAAAAAAAAAAAATCTTTACCCAGAGACAATAGGAAAATGGTTTAAGGGCATCTCAGGAGCTGGCAAGACCACACCCATTTCAGTCTCAAGGGAGTAAAAGTAAAAATTCCCTTGAGAAAAGATCAGTGGGGCACCCTACTTAGACAGCGAGGCCTAGGAAGTTGTTAGACCATTCTTAGCCACCCAGGTATTCAGAGGCTGCTGCAGCCAGGGGGTTGACTATTACTTGAGGTGGTGACAAACTTTGGAGTTAACCCTATGGTGCTAGTTCTGTAGGAATGCAGGATGCTCGAATTAGGGAATCATGGAGGCTTCCACAAAGATTTCAAAGGAAGGTCTGGAAAGCCAGGCAAAGTGTAGCAGCATTGGAGTCCCTTGGGCTGTCTCTGAAAGAGGGGATGCATGGAAAAATGAGAAGGAAGCCAAAGCTGCAGTGGAGACCCCCGAGATTAAGAAACAGCAGTACCATGGGATGACTCGTGTGGAAAGCTGCAAAAATTGAGCAGAAACAACCCAAGAGAGGACATGTGGGCTACAACCACCAAAGCCATAGGGGCAGAGTTACACAAGTCCTTTGGAGACAACTTCACTACGACATGTGCCCCATATGCTAAATGTGGAGCTACAGGACGTGTTTGCCCAGCTGGATTTTAGTCCTCTTTTGTTCCCATCCATTCCCTCTATGCCTTTTTTTTCTCCCTTGCGGAATGAAAATGTTTATTCTATGCCTTTATATATTGGATATATGTAACTTGCTTTTGATTTTTACAGCAGCTCATACTGAGGATATGCCTTGAGTCTCAGAGAAGACTTTTTACTTGAAGGTTTGGACAATGCTAAAACTGTTAAGATGATGGGGATTCCTGGAAATGAACTGAATGTAGTTTGCATTGTGAGATTGGCATAAACTTCTGGGAATAAAGGGCAAAATATATGGTTTCAATATTAGGTGTGTCCCAAAAGCTTGTGTAAAGACAATGCAAAAAAGTTTAGAGGTGAAATAACTGAAGTCAGACCACCTGGTCTTTCCATGGAATTCTATTTTTAGTTGCCTGATCTTGGACAAATTTCTCAACAGCTTTGTGCCTCAGTCTCCCCTAGGTAAAATGTCAAGAGTAATATCCAATTGATTGGCTAGTTGCTATTTTCAGTATTAAATGAAATAATCTAGTCAAAATACTAGTTCAGATCCTGAAATATACTAAGCAACTACTACATGTTCATTATTGTTATAACTATTAGAAGCATCTTTACATCTATTTGGGGCAACTATATAAACCAGCGTTGAAACTTAAAACAAAATCAGCCTCCCCAAAATTTGGTTAGCAAGATAACCCACATCAGAATTTCCTGATGAGTCAGCCAACTATATTAGGTTTTCTCTTTTGGGTTCACTTTTTTTAAAAATATTTTTTTTTAGTTGTAGGTGAACACAATACTTTTATTTATTTTTATGTGGTGCTGAGGATCGAACCCAGTCCCTCACACATGCAAGGTGCGCGCTCTACCACTGAGCCACAACCCCAGCCCTGGGGCTCGCTTTCTTAAATGTTATTGCCCTTCTCTTGGAGTGGAGCAGTGGTTCTCATCTTGGGAGCAATTTTCCCCTGTCCTCCCAAGAGTTATTTGGCAACGTTTAGAGATAACTTTAGTTGTCACAACTTGGAGGAAACTATGCTACTACTATCTAGTAGGTAGAACCAGGGATACTTCTATACTCCTATACATGCACAGAATTATCCCACCCAAAATGTTAGTGCTAAGGTTAAAACACCCTGGGACAGATGGAATGGGGTATTTAAGCAGGAGAAGAAAAGGTTTAAAAGAGTTCTACATGCTATATGCAAAGTTTTTTCTTTTTTTTATATATAACATTTTTCTTAATTCAAAGATGTGGCAGTCTCTTAAAATTCTCAAATGGCACTGAAAATATAGATACATGGATACATACATATACATACATACATATAGTTGAGCATCCCTTGATGACAGGGATACATTCTGAAAAATGGGTCTCTAGGCGTTTTTGTGATTGTGTGAACATCAAAGAGTATATTTACCGAAACTAAAATGGCTGTGATGCCACTTCACTAGGTGATATAATTTTATGGGACCACCATCATACATGAGGTACATTGTTGATGAAGCATTATTATGCAGAGATTGATTGATTTGTGTGTGTGTGTATATGCATATGTGTGTATATTTAAAGATTTGATCTGTTAATAAAATTATCTGTTCTCTCAGTTTGATTAGTCTGTTTTCATATCCCCTATGTTGCTGATGTTTTCAAATATTGGGGGATATTGGTTGTATTTATAAATGACAGTCTATATCAGCAGTCTCAACTCTGGCTGTACATTAGACTAAGATATACCAAGCTTGGGCATGGTGGGGTGTGTGATAGAGCCTGGTATCTGTAGTTTTCTCCAGGTTATTTGGAGATACAGTGAAAGTCTAAATAAATAATTATTAGGAGCTGGAATAGTTTCTCTTAGTTCAAATGAAGCTTTCTGTCATACCACATTTCCTTAGATGAATATGGACTTTGACTTCAGAATCCTTAAGAAGAATTGTAAAGGGGGAAAAAAAAGAACAGGATAATGGTAAAAGCTGCCATCACATAGAACTTAGTGTTTGATGATGAAGGAAACTGTTGGTGCCCTGGGTGGGTGCAGCAGTGAGACTCATGTGAGTTCATGAGACAGTGCTGAAACTCAGGGTAGGCAGGAAGAAGCACAAGAATAGTAGAAAAAGAGAAGAGCCTGATAAAGAGCAGATGTACTTTCCCATTTACCTTCTCTTCTCGAGGGCCACTGCCTTCCACATAAGTTGCTGAACTTGCCTATTTGGCTCTGGATTTCCCTGGTTGGGTGGGAGGCATTAGACCTTTACCTTAGAAAGTCCATTTATAATGTACATTTTTATTTGGAAACTAGCTTATCCTTAAAGTCATTCTTTTTTCTTTCTTTCTTTTTTAGTTTTTTGAAAACTTATTTATTTATTCTTATTTGGTATACATGACAGCAGAATGCATCTCCATTCATAGTACACATATAGAGCACAATTTTTCATTTCTCTGATTGCACACAAAGTAGAGTCACACCATTTGTGTCTTCATACAGGTATTTAGGGTAATGATGTCCATCTCATTCCACCATCTTTCCTACCCTCACACCCCCTTCCCTTCTCCTCCCTCCCCTCTGCTCTATACAAAGTTCCTCCATTTTCTGCCATGCTCCCCACCCCTACCCCCACCCCTACCCCCATTATGGATCAGCATCCACATATCAGAGAACACATTCAGCCTTTGGTTTTTTGGAATTGGCTTACTTAACTTAACATGAAATTCTCCCACTCCATCCATTTACCTGCAAATGCCATGATTTTATTCTGTGAGTCATTCTTGAGGCACAAAGTGAGAATCTTCCACAACATATCCAATGGCAAGCTGGAAAGTCAGCAAAGGCATAAACATGAAAAGGAAAATGTACATGCTCTATCCTAAAGAACTGACCAGGTAGCCTATGTGAACTGGCTACATTAAGTTTCTCCCAATGTCTCTCCATTACCTTCTCACATTAACCCAAGTCTCTGAGGTTCTGCATGAACCCATTGTGCCTATAGGTTGCAAAACTCCTCCCTCCTTTACTTCATTTCTAACCTCTACAGGCAAGTGTAGACAAATGTTCAAAGTCCTGATTTCTATTGGTGCTGGATGAGGCCACTAACTTCAGGACAACCTGTTCAGGTTGGATAAGAGAGGCTTATAGTTGGGAAGTGATGACCATTTTTACAGTGTTTCTTTTTCATTAATATTAAGAAAAGCACCTTCCATTCTCTCAGCAGTATCAGGGTGCCCCAGGGGAAAGAAACAGGTCATCGGTACTGTTTTAGTCAGCTTTTTCACTGCTGTGACTAAAAGACCTGACAAGAACAATTTCAGGAGAGGAAAAGTTTATCTGAGGGATAACAGTTTCAGAGGTCTCAGTTCATAGAGAGCTGGCTCCATTCCTCAGGGCTAGAGGTGAGGCAGAATATCATGGTGGAAGAGTGTGGTGGAGGGAAGCAGCTCATATGATGATCAGAAAGCAGAGAGATACTTCACTTGCCAGATACCAAATATGTACCCTAAAGCCATGCTCCCAATGACCCACCTTCTCCACCCACACCCTACTCACCCCAGTCACCACACAGTTAATCCCACCAGAGATTAATTTATTGACTGGATTAAGGCGCTCTTAACCCAATAATTTCTCCTCTAAACCCTCTTGCTTTGTGTCACAAATGAGCTTTTGAGGGACACCTCACATCCAACCCATAACTGTACCTACTTCAGAGATAGTCCATAGGAAAGAAGGGCTTGTATGTAAGGCAGCAATAAAGTCAAAGAGAGTACTGTCTTATTTAGTTATACAGATACTTGTGTGGAAGAAGTTAGAAATTCAAAATCCAATGCATAACACACATCTGGAGCTCTTTTTTTTAAGAGAGAGAGAATTTTAATATTTATTTTTTAGTTTTTCGGAGGACACAACATCTTTGTTTGTATGTGGTGCTGAGGATCGAACCTGGGCCGCATGCATGCCAGGCGAGCAAGCTACCGCTTGAGCCACATCCCCAGCCCACATCTGGAGCTCTTTAATGAGGAGAAAGGATAACAAATTATGGTTAAGCCCAGAGCATACATTACTAATTTTGCTTTTATTACATTATGTGGATACATATCTCCCCTAAAAACAATCTTCTCCAAGGTTCAAAATTCATTCACCATATATTATTTGAGCAGCTACTATGTCCCGGGCACAGTTTTGAGCACTGAGGATACAACAATGAACAAATATGAACAATTGCCTGATCTCAGGGAATTTGTATTCTAGAGCTACATCAATCAATATAGTAGAAATTAGCTACAATGGCTATTTAAATTAATTTTAAAATCAAATTTAAACTTCACTAGCTGTGTTTAAGTCCTCAATAGCCACATGTGGCTACTGACTACTAAACCAACCAGCTAGATATAGACAATTTCCATCCTGACAGAAAGTTCAACTGAACAGCAATGGCTTATCACCAGAGAAGACTCCACTTTTAGTCTCCCACTTTGGTTAAATTCTGAATGAGACCATTGTATACTACTTGGGGAAGGATAGCACCACAAATGGAGCAGTAGGAAAAGCACTGGTTCTTGAGTTAAAGATAGATTCGAATCTTACTTGAACTGGATCAACTGAGAAAATTCAGCCAATCAATTTCTTTATAAGAATAATATAATTGTGATAGTACTTCACAGGGACTAAATGCATTAATAAAAGGATTAAATGCAGATGATATCTGTAATGCAGCTAACTCTGGGGCCTGAACAAACAGAGGTACTCACTAAGTGTCTGTCATAGAATAATCCATTGTAGAAATGGGTTGCGGGGCATATTTGTTTTTTGTGGATAAATTACTAGCCAATTAGTTCAGCATTGCTTTAAGTATTTTACAAATGTAAATTCATTGGATCCTCACAAAACCCTATGAGGTAGGTGTTAAAGAGTAAGGCCATCTGCAGAGCTGAAGTGACCACAGATGTCCTCTTTGCCAGCAAGATTTCAGATGGATTGCACAGAGCAGTGGACATGAATTTATTAGAAGGATGTTTTAGTCAGTTTTTTCTGTGACTAAAGACTTGACCAGAGCAACTGTAGAGGAGGAAAGGTTCATTTAGGGGCTCATGGTTTCAGAGGTTTCAGTTTGTAGACTCAAGGTGAGGCTGAACATCTTAGCAAAAGAGTATGGCAGAGTGAAGTAGTTCACGTGACAATCAGAAAGCAGAGAGAGGGGTCTCTACTTGCCAGATACAAATATATATCCCAAAGCCACTCCTCTAATTCCCACCTCCTCCAGGCACACCCTACCACTTCTGTCACCATTCAGTTAGAGGATTAATTCACTGAATGGGTTGAGACTTTTACAACCCAGCCATTTCTCTGAATCTTCTTGCATTATCTCACATGTGAGATTTTGGGGGACACCTCACATCCAAACCATTACAAAGGGATAGGAAAAGGGTGAAGGGTGATACTTTCAAAGGACAGGGTGGGTTGACTCAGAGAGGAGAGGGGCAGTACTCCCCTTTGGTTTTACTGACGGTTCCAAGGAAGTTTCCTGAAAGCCCTGTACAGATCCACCTCTTGACTTTTTACTCATAGCCATATTGCCTCAGACTTCTAAGTCCCCACTGTGCATGTTCTTACCCATTGAGGGGATATCTACCATTGAAATGACATGCTAAAAAAAAAAAAAAAAAGCAATTTTGAGTACTTTGACTAGCACTGACCAGTTCTAATTGGAACTTAATTCTTACAGATTATGTGTTTGGGGGGCTTTGCTTCTAATTGTCCTTTCTCCCTGAGTTCTAGAATCTGGTCTGTATTAGATATGGAAAATGACAAACCCCAGAAGTAGTGATACCCAGGGAAAGGGGAGTGAGAAGAAAAGCCATACATTGAGAGCATTGATCCTTTCCCAATACATTCTTTCCTGGTGATAAAACCAAACCCTGAAGAAGAGGTGTCCATCAAACCTGGAAAGGAAGTCTCTGGGAAGAGGCCCAAGCGTTAATCCTTCTGTAAACAAATCCTTTCCAGATACCAACCACTGACCTCAGGCCCTCCATCAGGTCCAGTACAATATCTTCCAGAAACTGACCACTGACCCTAGATTCCCTTTCATTTCACCTCATAAAGCAGACCCTAAATCCCTAAGCACTAAAACTGACTCCTTTACTGATTGATAGAACAAACTCCGAATTCCTGGGTCCCCAAAGAAAATTGATATGCTCACTAGACCACCCCTCAGAAGAACCTATATAAGCCCAGGTCCTTTCTTTGTTCGGGGGCTCATTTTTCCATCAGGAAAGTGAGTACCACCACAGAGTCATTTTGTCCCTGCATCCTCTGCTTCTATGTGAAACTTCATTCCTGAATAAAATGTTGACCTGATTTGTGAAGTTTGTATTTGTCCTGGTCTTTTTGCGCTAATAGTCTACGTAAGTCACAAAAGTGCCCCCTTCGGGTAATTTGTGTTCTTCTTATTGGGAAGGAGGAATATTTTGAAACTTGCATTTTTCCTACAGACAGCAGGTTGTTGCTGAGGACTATAGCATATTCTGTTGACTTAAGCCAGAATAGGGTCACAGGTAAATCACTTTTTGAAAGACAAAGACAGTAGACCTAATTCATAGAATTATCCCCTTAATATCATGTTCCACTGTTAATATCTACGTGTTACCTATCAGTAGGTTCTATTATTATTGCCATTGCCTAGATGAGAAAGAAGAAATTTGGTAGGTTTCACAAGATTTGAGCTTACATTAGTCAAAGATTTTTTAATGGCTTTATAAACATCTCTCAAATTTTAGTAACTTAGCACAGTAAAAGTTTTATTCCTTGCTTAAGTTGCAGACCAACCAGATGTTCAGTTAAAACCATTGTGTTGGGATCCAGAGCTCCAGTCTCTTCCAATCTAGTGACGTAGACAATGTTTTAGGTTCTCAGAATCTTACCAATCTTCTGCATCTAAACAGCACAGAGTAAAGAAGTGCTTAAAGTAATGCTTCTCAATTTCAGCATTTGTGATAATTAATTCTATGCATCACCTTGACTTGGCTAGGGGATTCCTAAATAGATGGCAAAACATTATTTCTGAATGTGTCTGTGAGGATGTTTCTCAAAGGGATTAGAATTTGAATTGGTATGCTACCATTTTTTTGTCCCCAAAGTCTGGATCCTTCTTCCCCTCTTAGAATTGTGGAAACAATAAATAAATCAAGCAACCAACAGAGCAGTGAAAATTTTATTCTGGTTAAGAAGAGGAGAAATGAAAAATAAACTCAAAAAACCTGGCAGATTGGAGGGTTATAGATACAGGTTAAAAGAAATGAGGGGAAGGGATGGACTAATGGAAGGGTATTAATGTTTATTCTGGGAATAGGTGGAGATTCCTTGGAAATTCAGGTACCACCTGTTTTATCTCTGGTCATTGTCATGGCAATAGTCAACTGTCAAGGGGCCAGGGGTGTGTCACTTAGTATGAAAATGGATTTTAATGAAGTTAGAAGTTGTCTGGACCACTCTGGCAACCATCTTAAATCCAAAGCTTCAGCCAGTCCACCTGAAGAACTTCTGGGGCCCTCCTCAGGCATCCAGGCTTCAAAGATAAGCACAATTAGGACAGCATAGATATTTAGCCAGGTTGCCTAAGCTGTAAAAGATTAGGACAGGGTGTTTTAATCAGCTTTTTTACTGCTGTGACCAAAAGACTTGACAAGAACAATTTTAGAGGAGGGAAAATTTATTTGGGGCTTATAGTTTTAGAGACCTCAGTCCATAAACACACATGAGCTTTTGGGGGACACCTTCTATCCAAACCATTACACAGGGTCACAGATAAACTGAGCAATGAAAATACACCCTCACCAATATAGGAGGGCATTATAGAATCCATTGAGAGCTGAAATAGAAAAATATGGTGGAAGAAAGGTGAATTCTCTTTCTTTGAGCTGGGACTTCTATCTTCTCCTACCTTGGCCCCCCACCCCGCTCTCCCCATCTTTAGGCCCTCAACAACTCCGCTGGTTCTTGGGTATCCAGCTGCCATTTGCAGTCTCCATATTCCTGTGAGCCAATCTCCATAATAAATCTCCTCTAATATATATTGATCTAATCATATCCTATTGGTTTTGTTTCAATGCAGAATTCTAAGATTGTTAGTGATATATTGGACTGAAGTATTCTTTACTTGCTGTCCTGTGTGTTGTAAGATATTTAGCAGCATCCTTGGCCTTAACCTACTTAACGCCAGTGAAGCCAGATTTAAAGATAGGTAGTTAGTGCAGCTAGGTAAATCGGGTCTGATATCCAGTCTAATAGAGAAAAATGGAGTAGAGTCTAATAAAGAAAATGGAGTCAGATATGAGTTCCAGAAATCAGAAACTACACCTGGGAGATTGAAATGTTAATGTGCCCAAGGGCCCCCCTCACCCCCGCCCATCCTAAGAACTGTTAATGAAGCAGCTCCCAGCAGATAGGGGGGTGCTAATTAATTGATCCTAGGCCCTTCCTGCCCTGATCCATCCCCCACCCCCAACCTGTTTTCCACCTTTGGCTTTCAGGCCTTCCACTTGCATCCCCCATCACATGCAGGATACAGGGAAATAAGCAAGATAAGGAACAGGAATGTAGGAGGACAAAGGAAGACCTTAGAGACCTCCCCATCCCACGGATTCCACCTTTCAGGTCTCCTTCTTCCTGGGGGTGGTGAGGTGGTGGTTCTGCTATCCTTTAATAAAGCTTTTTACTTTCCACTCTGCCCTTGCCTTGTACGCGCGCGCACACACACACACATGCACATGCACTCATGTGTTCACAAACATATGTGCATTCAAAATTGCCCTGCCTCAGTAAAGACCACTGATATAAAAAACAATCCAGACATCTCACAGGCTAGGCTAGGGAGTCATGTTCTTTTCATTCAAATTCTATTGGCAAGAATTCAATCAAATGTCCGCACCTAACTCTAAGAGGGTTGGAAAACATAATACAATAATGTATCCAGGAAGAAGAGGAGGTCTGGGAAAATCGAATTAGCAATGTGGAATCTCTTTGAGAGGGATAGTTCCCTCCCCTCGAAACACCTACACCCACACAAATATAAAACTTCAGAGAATTAGCAGAGATGTGCAGGGCAATCTAGACATTGGAGACAAAAACACACCTTTATCACTTTTTTTTTTTTTTTTTTACTACTGACCTAGACATGCTGCATTGGTTTCCCAGAACAAAAAGTTAATGCAATTAAGCACTAGATGCTGTGGTCCTGGGTGGATCTATTTGTAAGATAATAACACAAACATTCAACCCGTTACAGTGATGTATGAATAAGTTGAGCACATATAGAGTAGAAATGAAGCTGGGATGATGGGAATGTCCCCATGAGGTTGTGCCATCCCAATCACATTCCAGAAGCATGAGCATCTGCAATATGTATGACCAGGAGTGCAAGGGAGACAGAAATGCATGTTTGGAAGAGGGAGAAATGAAGAATCTTTGGATATGTCACAAATATATCAAAAAAAGGGAACAGGTTGGTGGGGGTGGAGTGGGGACTGTCATTCATTTACTATTAGTAGTTTCAGAGAAATATCCTAGTGTAGTGTTAAGACCTGTTGATTAACAAGTGACATCGTCTAGAATCCCACCTGAAGCACTAACATTTTTGTAATTTCAAAATAGGCTAAGTTATGCTCACTTCATATAGGAAAAAATGCATACATTTTTTAAAGGATTACCTAAATTGCCATGGGCTTTTAATACCCCTTTATATATCCCTTAATTTTTCCTGCTTTATGGCAGCCAAATAAAGTAAAAAATGCTTCTTGAGTTTTCTATTATATGGTTTGAGGGAAATAATTTCTCAGCTGCCTAGTTTGGACATTTTTGTCCTCACTATGTAATCATATTGAAAAGAACTAGAAATGTTCAAGTTTCCACCAACTGGCATCAAATCAAACTCCTGAAGCCAAGGCTGGCTCTCCTGACCACACTTAGCTCCACCCCACCCAACCCCAGTCCTAAATAAAAGACAACAGAACATCTTTGTGACAATAAAAATCCATCAAATTCAGCCTAGGTCATTAAGTTCAAGAAAAATAGTCTTACCAATAAATACATGTGAAGGCTGAGGTGTGGCTCAGTGTTAGAGCACTTGCCTGGCATTGTGAAGCCTGGATTAGATCCCCAGGAAAACACACACACACACACGCACACACACACACACACACACACAAACACACAAACACATAATAGATCAATACATACATATGAAAGGCCTGTATCTTATTAAAGTTATTGTTAGCCTAAGTCTTACTAAAATTAATTATTCTATTTCTTTGGGGAAAAGTCTATTGAAGTTTTCATTAAATGAAGAGAAAAGTAAAGGGTGGAAAGAGAGAAAGAAGGGAATAAGATTCTTTACTAAATGAGAGAGAGGAGAATTAATTGCCAGGCTTCCACTATAGACCTCCTAGGTTACATTTATCAGGAAAGTAGAAGAGAAGTTCAGACAAATCCATGAAATAATATCAATGGATAACTAGAAATAATGACTTTTACCTATGTGTTTCTAGTAAGAAACAAATTAGTAACCACAGCTAATCGATG
This sequence comes from Marmota marmota marmota, assembly GCF_001458135.2. Classification (NCBI taxonomy): domain Eukaryota; kingdom Metazoa; phylum Chordata; class Mammalia; order Rodentia; family Sciuridae; genus Marmota; species Marmota marmota. The sequence goes on along the minus strand of NW_025999968.1, from coordinate 6,843,880 downwards.
CATGCATATGTACATTAACATACCAAGTATTTACTGAGAGATGCTATATTCAAAATACTATGCTAAGTTGGCAGATGTAAGATAGAAAGGGGGAAAATATAAGCTCTATAGATGTTCTCAACAAACTTGAAATGTAGTAGGGATGTCAGGTAAGTACACAACTAAACAAAATACACAGAGAGAGAGAAGAGAAAAGAAAAGAGAAGAGGGGAGGGAAGAAGAGAGGAAGAGAGAAATAATTTGAAGGATTGAAATTTCCTGACTGGGTGAAGAAATGGGACATAGCTTTTGAAAATAAGAGATCGGAAGAAGGAGTACATTAAAACTATCAAAATTAAAAGTATTGCCTCTTTCAGGGCATGATATAGTGATCCTTTGGGTTATGAGGAAATAGAATTTCAGGGCATTGAGTGAAAACGTAAGATTTCACATGTTCTTTATTAACCATCATATGTAGTTCCAAGCCATCCCCAGCAATTACTCCCATGTCTGTCTGCCCTCTGTCTGAAAGGTTTCTTTTTTTTTTTCTCTGAAGGTTCTGGACCCCAGGTCTGACATTACTTCCTCAGTTCCCTGAGGCTGGAAGGAAAGAAGACATATCTTCTGCAGCACAGTGACATACAATCACTTTTTTCCTATCAAATATGTAATACTGTGAGCCGGGTTCTCTTTCTTACATCAGACATGCAAAAAGCAAACGAGTATTGAAGAACACGAAATGAACTAGAGCACTGGATTGCTCTGGCCCTGGCCCTGTCCTCAGGTGTCCAAATGCTTCTTAGAAAAGCATGGTCTTCATCTGCTTTTAAGCTGTGTAGGTATGGCCTAAGAGAACTAAGTATAAAGCTGATTATAAAACTGACTATAAAATTATTTATTTTAAATAAATCATTTAGTGACTGGAGAACAAAACAAAGTAAGAAAAAAGAAAAATAAAATAAAACAAGCAAACACGTTTTCCAAGCCAAAGGAGCTTTCTGATGCAGAATTTGTGGGTATTTCATATTCTCCTCCTTTAGTACAATATACAGCCCAGATCAAGAAGATCTGGAGTGCAAGTTAAAAGAATAGATTTTGGAGTCAGAAAGTTTGGGTATGGATTTAGGTGGTGGAACCAAAATAGAATTAGTTCCACAACCTATTGCTGTGTAATCTTAGACATTTAACTTTCTTTGGTTTTCTCACCTATAAATGTGGATTAATGGGGGCACATATCCCATAGGGTTATTTGAGGAAAAAATAATAATGCATGCAAAGGATTTATAACAATACTAGGCCCAATGTACAAGCATAGCATAGTTGGTTATTAATAGCATTGCTTTAGAAAATAGATAATAATGATATAGTTATTTCCTTATGTTTCCCATAAGGGAAAATTATGGGATCAAAGCATCTCAGGTCCCAAGGGCAGGGTGGTGTTCTTCCAGAGAGTCTCCCATTGCAGTGGAAAAACATTGAGTCAATGATTGTTCATAAATCCAAGGGTACAACCCTGTTTTCTTTAGAAGTCTGGCTTGCTGTCTCCAGATTCCTCTTCTTCAACATGAGTATCTTAAACATCACCATCAGAAGAAGACACTGGTACTAGGGTTGGGTGCCACTTGTTGCTCTCAAGATGGTGTCCTTGATTTTCATTATCCAAAATAGTAGCATCTCTTTCTCTCTCTCCCTCCCTCCCTCCTTCTCTCTTTAGTTCCCTTTTTCTTGCAGTACTGGAGATTCAATCCAGGGCAGTCTACTATTGGGGTATATCCCTAGCTTTCTAAATTTTATTTTGAGACAGTGTCTTGCTAAGTTGCCCAGGCTGACCTTGAACTTGTGATCCTCCTGCCTCAGATTTGTGAGTCGCTAGGATTACAGGTGTGAATCATTGTGACCAGAACACATGTGTTTCTCTACAAGTGTCATTCAATCTTCCTTGTTCTCCAGAGCTGCTAAAGCATTTTCTCTCCTTTTCCTTCTGTACACCCTACAATTTGGACTTGAGTTTTCATACTTCTTCTATTACCCTGTAGGTCTGTCCAAATTCTTACATCAAAACCCCTAAATCATTCTCATGTTTAATGAATTTATATGTGTGCTTATAAAATTTACTTTCAAGATGTGCATGATTTTCCATGCGAGTGTATTTTTAGAATATATAATTGATATTGTGTTTTGTATATATCATCCTATTTCTTACTGTTTTCATTCAATACCATCTTTCATCTTTTTCTTTTAGTTAGCTTGGCTAAGGGCTTATCAATTTTGTTTATTCTTTTAAAGAACCACTTTTTGTTTTGTTGATTTTTTTGAAATTTTTTAAAAATCTCAATTTCATTGAGTTTGGCTTTGATTTTGATTTTTCCTATCTTCTATTGATTTTGATGTTTACTTGTTCTTACTTTGAGGGCCTTGAGATGTAATATTGCATCATTTATTTGGTATCTGTTTTTTTTTAATGAATGAGCTCAATGCTATGAACTTTCCTCTTAGAATTGCCTTCATAATGTCCCAGAGATTTTGATATGCTGTATCACTATTCTCATTTATTTCCAAGTATTTTTTTCCATCTTTGATTTCTTCTGCTATCCATTCATCATTCAATAGTGAATTATTTATTTAGTCACTGGATGTTGAAGTAGTTCTTACTTTTTGTCTTATTTTTGATTTCCAACTTCATTTTATTATGATCGGATGCAGGATATTATCTTAATTTTTTGTATTCGCTAAGAGTAGCTTTGTGGCCTAAAACATGGTATATTTTAGAATATTTTCCATGGGCTGCTGAGAAAAAGATGTATTCAGCCATTGATGGATGAAATATTCTATAAATGTCTGTTAAGTCTAGATTATTGGCTGTATTTTTTAGTTCTGTAACTTCGTTGTCTAGTTTTTGTTTGAAAGATCTATCTAGTGTTGAGAGAGGTGTGTTAGTCACCCAGTATTATTGTGTTGTGATCTAGTTGACTCCTGATATTGAGAAGGATTTGTGTGATGTATGTAACTGCTCCATTATTTGGGGTATAAATTATTTATGACTCATTTTCTTCTTATTTTATGACTTCCTTAAGCAATATGAAATGGGCTTCTTTGTTTCTTCTCATTAACTTTGGTTTGAAGTCCACTTTATCTTATATTAGAATTGAAACCCCTCCTTGTTTACAAAGTCCATGTAAATAATGTATTTTTCCTCTTCTTTCACCTTTGGTCTGTGGATCCCTTTTGTCTATGAGGTGAGTTTCTTGGAGACAGAATATTGTAAGGAGATAGAGATTCTGAAGAAGAATCAATTGAAAATCCTCAAAAGGAAGGAATCAATTAACCAAGTTAAAAATTCAATGGACAGCATCACCAACAGACTAGACCACTTGGAAGATAAATTTTTTCATGCCTCGAAGATAAAGTATATAATCTTGAAAATTAAGTTGACTGTAGAAAAATATTGTTAAGAGACCATGAGCAGAACATTCAAGAAATATGGTATAACTCAAAAAGGCCAAAGTTAAGATTTATCAAACTTCAGATAAAGGCTCTGAAATACAAACTAAAGGAATGCACAATCTTTTCAATAAAATAATATTAGAATATTTCCCAAACCTTAAGAATAAAATGGAAAATCAAATACAGGAGGCATATAGAATTCCAAAATGTTCAAAATTACAACAGAACCACTCCAAGACACATTATTATGAAAATTCCTAACATGAAGGAAAAGGATAGAATTTTAAAAGCAGCTACAGAAAAATGACTGGTCACGGGGCTGGGATTGTGGCTCAGTGGTAGAGTGCTCACCTAGCATGCATGAGGCACTGGGTTCGCTCCTCAGCACCACATAGATGTAAAATAAAGATATTGTGTCCACATAAAACTAAAAAATAAATATTAAAAAAAGAAAAATGACTGTTCACATTTAGAGGTAAACCATTTAGATCTCAGCCAATTTTTCATTCCAGACTCTAAAAGCTAGGAGGTCTTGGAATAAAATACAACAAGCTCTGAAAGAAAATGGGTGCTAACCAAGAATACTATGACCAGCAAAATTAAGTTTCAGATTTGGAGATGAAATAAAAACTTCTACAACAAAAAAAAAGTTAAAAGAATTCACAACTAGAAAGCTGGCTTTACAAAATATACTAACTAAAATATTAATGAAGAAGTAGAGAATAAAAAATGAAAACCAGCAGATAAACTATACTACAAGAATACTCAAAAGGAGAATCTAATTCAACTTAAAAATAGAAATAAATCAAAATGACAGGAAATAAAAAGCACCTTTTAATAATAATGTTGAATGTAAATGGTCTAAACTCATCAAAAGACAGACTACAGGTTGAATTTAAAAAACAACACCTAACAATATGCTATCTTCAAAGACCCATCTGTTATAGTTCCACACACAAGGCTATGTCTACTCCCAAATTGCTGGTTCTAACTGCTGCATGATGCTCCATGGTATTCATCTACCACGTTTGACTCTCTGCTTCTCTTATGTTGGACACCCTGATTGTCTATAACTCCCTATTACCATTAAAATTTCTGCAATAAATTATGGATCCATGTTAAGGCTCTCTCTGTGATATATACCCAAAGCCAAATTGCTGGTTGTCAACATAGATAGAGTAAATCTAAACCTAGAGCTGTCACCTCACTCTAACATGATTGCACAGGATGGAGAGGTCTTAGTTATCACCCTCCAAATCATACATCAGAATCACAAATTCCTTCCCTCTGTCTTCATGAAGAGGTTTATGACATCATGTTGACCACCTGTGTTAAGTGTCCAGTTCTATTAGTGTGTACCCACTATCTAGGCAATGTGATGTAAAACAAGGCAGGGCCATAAATTGACTTATTGATTCTTTTCTCTGGTATTGTTTGAATAACCAAGCACTATCTTCATCCTCATAATGGTTTTTCCAACATTGTATCAGCTAATCACCAAATTTATTTTTGAGCATTATCTATGTTTTTTCCCATTCTTTTTTATATTTCAGATTACATCCTTTTGAACAGGTTAGGAATTCTGTCAAACACAGTTTTCCTCTACTTATGAACTGCACTTTATCCCTTGCCAAGACTCAGGAGTTTTGGCATGAAAAATCATGGTCTAAAATACTTTCAAACCATTTCTGTGGCCAATGGTTCACTTTCCCAATGACTTTTTCTTTTCCAAATGCTTCAATTTGAAGCCTAGACTTCAAAGTCACCAGCAATACATTCCAGATTTCTTTGGCTGCTAAATTATTAATTCCCAAAGAGAACAGAAAAACAGCCAGTAATTAGTGGGTTTGAGGAGAGAGTCAATTGCTGCTGCTTTCTCAGAAGATTCTACCACCCCTTCCTCTGAGTCACTTTCTCTCCACACTGACTTCTTGATGTTTGGTTCAATTTTGTTTGATCTCTTGGGATGTTTTCCCTCCTGAATTCTCCCCTGGATTATTTTCTCTATGCTGTTGAAACTTGTATAAAGTTTCATTGTTACAATTGTCTACCAAATTCAGAAATATATAAATAAAGGTTATTTTGTAACTTCGTATAAATCTTGTGATTCCAAGTCCCTATTTGTGATGATGGCAGAAAATCAATACAGACAATTTAAATTTATGATACTCATTTTCATCCAGTCAAGTTCATAATGATCACACCAAAATCCAGGTCACACAAATGTTTCTTTCTTTTTCTCCCAAAGTCAGTTTCGGATCCATAGCTCTGGAGAGACCGAAGGGCAGCAGCCCTTTCTCAACATCTTCCTGCACTGTCTGAATTGTATAGATTTCAATTGGGTTCCAAGTTCAGCACCTGACATTGAAAGATATGAGTGAAAATTGGCTGCAATGTAACAACTGCTTTCTCCTTAAAAATTGCGGCTTTAATTGATTCTAGGAAACTGTAGTCACTTGTGCCTTTTACCTCAGGTAGAAGTCACTAAGCATCCTTTGATGTCTCTGTAACCCATTGGTTGGTCGTATGGCTTCTTAGAGTTAGAAAATAAAGGTACACTAATAACTAATATCAAAAGTTCTCTGGAGCCATGAGGAAATCACAAGGTCCCACAAATTGCCAATCCTAGAGGGAAATTCAGGCGGCAAGTGGAGGAATCTTTGCTGCCTTTGAGCCTAGTTGCCCCGTTTCCACATAGCTTTAGGGTGCTGGCTACAGTTCTAGAGTCGTGCTCATCCATTCATCCAAGGTATGGCATTGCTTGATCCTGTGCTCTATGACTTCCCAAATTTTTCAGGGAGACCTACTCAGTAACCTTCTCTCCTCAAATTTATACACACATACACCACCACTGTGCCACCAACAACTTTTTTCTGTTTTCTACTGTAAAACCCTCTTACTTCAGCCTTCTAAAACTTGTTGGTTTCACCTGCAGAACAAGGGATGAATGATTATTTCCAATTAAAGTTTCCAAGGGAAGGGAAAAAGTAAGGGATCATTCCATTTCTACTTGACACACCACCTCTTTCCACTATGTGGAAACCTCCCTCTCTATGAGCCTGTGGGAGAAAACCCTTCTCAAACAGTGAAGGGGGAAAATTTTCACATGTTTTCAAAGGAATCCCTTAAAGAGTTCACATCTTTTGAAATACTCTTTAGTGAAAACTTGCAGGCTTCTGAAATTTGGTGATTTTGCACAACAAAATCTCTATCTAGTTGTAGACAGAGGCCACTGAATTCAGAGTGAGATCTACCTGGGTACCTGGTCTAAGCAAAAATCTTCCAACACAGTCTCCATCTCTGGATCAGGCCACTAGGGAATGTTCTTTAACGGACATTTGTGGTAGTATCACAATGTTTCCTTATTCCACATAAAAGCAATAAAACTTCATTGTTGTTAAAAGTCTGAAGAGACATCTAGATTTTTCATAATCCTACACAAATATTTTAATGACTTTACTATACTTGTCATTTTCTTATCTGATAAATATTTTCAGTATCTTTGTCTATACTATCATACACTATTATACATAATGAATTGTAAGCTTTGAAAGAAGCATGTATGGCTTTTTTAAATTTACTTTTCACAATTTGGGGACTTCTTCATATTAGGAAAGTTTGAAAAAGACTTTGAAATGGGCAAAGAGATAACTTGATGTATTTATCTGTTTTCTCTAGTTTTGTTGTTCCTGGTTTTTGAAACCCGAGGCCAAGTCCTTTTTTTCTTTTGGAACTGTGACAACACTGAGTGCAGATGGAGTAGCCGGGGAGACTTCTATTCTTGGCTAAAAATGGGTAGGAGGTAAACTTTAAAATCAGCTTCTCACTCTGTAGGATTCAGGAGGTTATAGATACAGGGTAAAAGAAATGGGAGGGAGAGATAGGCTAATAAACAGAAGAAACGTTTTCTTACAATGAGGTAGAGGTTGTCTGCCTCACCCTGACAGCCATCGTGATCCAACCGGCTTCAGCCAGCCCATCTGAAGAGGAAATGTTGGATCCCAGGCGTCAGATTCTGAGATTAGCAAGTTGAGGAGAGGTAGAATTTCAGCTAGGCCATCCAGGCAGTGGTAACATTATGGTAACCAGGGCAAGGTAACCCAGTGACTAATTGCCACTGTGGGAGTGGGCAAGTGTGATACCCTTCTCCATAAGGGTCATAGTTGACATTCTTATAACAAAAGGCAGGGTAATGAGAGAAGAACATGACAAATTTGTTTAATCAGAGTTTTATGTGACATGGTAAACCTTCAGAAATAAAGATCCAAAGACCTGGAGAAAACTTTCCATGTAGACTCCTTCAGTGAAAATTGGATAGTGGTGTAGAAATGTAACTGGACAAAAGAATAAGAGCTAATGGTATTACATCAAGGGAAACTTAGACCTGCCTGATCAAATGCTTCTTGACCTCTCCATGTGGTGAAGGAGTTCAAGAAATGCCACCTCAAAATTTGAGTTTTGGGAACACGATTACTCTGAACTGATGGCACCTGGGGAAACAGTGGATGCAGGCAGATGCTTTCTCTGAGCCCCTTTTTGCCTGCCTAGAGTTGGATCCTCCAACAACTCCATTATTGAGAATCCACTCTCCGGAATCTTACTTATCAGGCAAGATGAGCTCGATCACAGGAGAGATAGCTGGAGGTTGACACCACGCCTGACAAGTGTCTGCTCTTCAATAGGCTGCTTCAAGACAACTTTTATTAACTGAGACACTTTTTCCCCCTGAAAACTAATTTTACTCACCAGACATCCCCTCCTCCTACCTTCCCATAACTTTTTACTATCAGCCCCAGAAGCTCCAAGTCTCTCTTTTCATTTCCATTGTCCGAACCTTTTTCATGTCTCATATTTTATGGGACTCTGGTCCATATGTAGTCAGTTGAAATGCTTTTTCTTCTATTAATCTGTTTAATGTCAATTTAATATGTAGCCCAGCATAAGAACGTAGCAGGGTAGAGCAAAGCCGTTTTTCCCTCCTCTATGGTAACATTTCTTTCCCCCCAGGTAGGGAACAGGAACTCTCTGGAATTAAGGTCTTATGGTAATTTTCACGTCAGAGAATTTATTTATGGCTAACTCTCACATAGAAAGGCAGTGAAGGGAGTTGGGGGTGGTGGTGTCACAGTGTCCTTTTAAGACCCTTCCATTCTTCTTCAGTTCAAAGTACTTGGAGGTGGCACTTTCTGAATTCCAACACCACAAACCTTAGTAGAATAAAACAACACAAATTATCATTATTGTTATTATTTTGGTACCAGGGATTGAACCCAGGGGTGTTTAATCATTGAGCTACATCCCCAGCCACTTTTTATTTTTTTTTATTTAGAGGCAGGGTCTCATCTCATCAAGTTGTTTAGGGCCTCACTACATTGCTGAGGCTGGCTTTGAACTTGCAATTCTCCTGCTTTGGCCTCCCAAGTTGCTGGGATTACAAGCAGTACCACGATGCCCAACTAATAACACAAATTATTATCTTATACTTCTGGAGAATGGGAGTCTGAAATGGGTCTCCTTAGGCTAAAATCAAGGTTACAGAGACTTCATTTTCCTGCCTTTTCCAGATTTTAAAGGCCCCTGTCCTTCTTTGGCTGTGGGCCCTTCCTCCATCTTCAAAGCCAGCAGTCTTTCTCTGACTGAGACCTCTACTTCCTCCCTTTTCTACTTTAAAAGGCCTTTGTGGTTACTGAGGAACCCCATTATATGGAACCCCCATTTTTGCTTTATTTCAAGGTGGCTATTCAGAGCTACTACAGGCCTTGAAGTCATAGGGTTAACTCTGAATGGTTGCCCTTTGGAAAAAAGAAATCGATCAATTTGCTGGGTGTGGTGGTACATGTCTATAATTCCAGAGACCCAGCAGGCTCTAGCAATCTCCTTTATCACCAGAAAAATAAAACAACAACAACATAAACCCCAAACAGAAAAACCTCTATTACCCAAGGTTCCACCTTCCTGGTCAGAGGGCCTGGTAGCTGGTAGTCAGAAGACTCCTGGGTGACTATAAATCAAAGTAAAGCAAGAAAGCAAGATATGCACTCTTTCAGGTCAAATAATAATAAAATAATAAGAAAGTATGATAAAAATCACAAACCATCATTTTCCAGGCCCTCAGCTAAACACTATATATGATCACATTTAATACCTAAACTTGCAATAGTCTCATGTTACTAGAGATGAAACCAAACCTCAGAATCTGTAAGTCACTTGTTCTAGCTCATATGGCCACAGGAGTGACTGAGCTGCAATTGAGGCCGCTTGGTATTAAGCTTAAAGATACACAGACTGACCCTCCATTACCTGCCTGGAGCCAGCTGCAGTTCAGATTTCAGAAGTCTTAAGATTTTGGAGATGACAACAGTTGATGTAGTATACCTTTTAACACTCCTAGTGGAAACTACACTACAATGCTACTATTGGAAATAATACAACATGCCTAATTATTATTATAATTACATTATAATACACCTACATTGCTGTACATTTTGACACTCATGTTGGAAATATACATTATAACATCCTTAATTACTAGTACATTATAACACACCTACATTGTTATACTTTACAACACTCCTACATTGCTGCACATTATAATGCCCCTACATGACTGTGTATTATAACTCTTTTACATTGTATATAACACCTCTAGTGGGAATTGGGGCAACATCTTGTGATCAAACACATCAATATATCTGTTATAAGGATAAAAATAAATTGCCTCGTTATCAATTCAGGCTCAGGCTCATTGCCAAATGAATTTCAAAACATCCTCTATTTTTGAAGTTTTTTGAGCTGTGTGCTGTCATAAAGGATCCTGGACCTTCACTTCCTTTCAAGTACACAGCCGTGTCCACTAGATTAGAGCCACCAGCCTTCCAACTCCGTTTTCTTCAGTCAGGGTAGAATATATTGGGCCGCTAGGGGGAGCTCCAGGCCTCCAGTTTCACTCCCCTTTCCACAACAACCCCCACACAAAAACAAGGGCTCCAACCCCAAAGAGGAGCTGTACACCTGGACAAGAAAGACCTACTGAGCTGCCATACAAAGGGTGTTGTCTCCTCCCAAGCATCTTCATTCTCTGGAGGCTTTCTTTCATCTGCACAGGGGGTAAAATAAATGGATGACCAGGAACTGCTCCATCCCACCCTAAGCAAGCCTGGAATGGGCAGTTCAGATGGTGGGGGGTGGGAGGGACAGCGTTCCATACCTTTAAAAGATGAAGGCCTGCCCTCTCTTTTCCCTGGCGGCTTTGGAATCACACTTTTCTTGTCATCCATATGGTACCATAGAGAAGTCAGAGACTTTGATTTGAACCCAAAAGAAAAATGGGGAAATGTAAGATTCTTAGCTTGGCTTCTCAGGAGACCACATTGAAATTTAGTTTTAAAGTTCACAAAAGTAAGTTTGCATTTTCTGGTCTTGTCCTTAATGACTGTTTCCTACATGAACTTCAGAGAGAGGAGGTTATTGCAAGGCCATGTCCTAGGTCTGTAGACAAACACTGTCTCGTTACCATTTGGACAGAGTTTATAATGATTGTCTACGTGTGGTTTTCTTAGTTTTGTCACATTTCAGGCCTGCTTCCTTCAGTTTTCACCTTGAATTCAGGTACTTTTATACTTTCTCAGGATCACACTCATGGGATTTCTTTTGGGTTGTTTCTAAAGATAGCTCACTGCATGCATTTATGTGTTGTATTTCATCAGTTTAGCTCTCAGAGGGTATCTTTGCACACAGGCTGGGTATTCACAACCCGGAGCAACTAGAATGACACAGGCACTAGCCAATCAGGATTAGATATCAGCTGCAAACAATAGGACTGTGCTGGTGCATACTGGCAGAGCCTCAGTCTGGCTGGTGGTATACCTGTAAGCATCTAGCCTTAGGCTTCTTACTCTTGAGACAGCCTGCATTCTCCCTTGGATATGAATCTACCTTACCAAATATACTTCTGTCTGTGCCTTTAAAAAAAATAATAATCTAATTTAAGACTCTCTGAAATGTGTCTTCACAAACTGAGGACCAATAGTCAGAGAAAATTTCTATCACCATAAAAACCTCATAATGCACACTGCAGTTGGAAGAAACAAACAGAAAACCTATGCTGGCATTGATTATTCTCACTACCTATTTATGTGTAGTGTGAAATAAACTATCTCTGGTGGAAGCTGATATCTCTCTCTGAAAAGCAGGATGTGGCCTCTGAGAACCTGTTCTTACTTCTGAAAGGACAAACACCACCAGACTGCATCAACCCTTCAACTCACAGAGAATTGCTGCTGGCACCATTCAAATTATTCGCTCTAGAAAGCACCCAAAATATATTTCCTAAATCAGCTGACTATCACCTTCCGCTATAGAGCAGACTACCAGGAACCAAAAATATACTTTCTTTTAAATAGGTTTGAGCTTTCTGAAACATTAACTGTTGGTCTGTTCATTGTATATGACCTAAAGTATTATCTAATTCAGGGGTGTTTCCTGCATACATTAGACAATGACAACTCCTGATAATTTAGGGTATGCCACATGTGGCTCAAATAGACACTATAAATTCAGGGAAAAGAAGAGAACTACAACAGGGGCACTCTTACAAGGAATTGTGAATAAGAGCAAGGCAACAGCATTGGAGGAGAGGCCTTTGGCCAAAACCTGTACAGCCAAAAGCTCCCATCAGAGAGATTTTGCTGGTTCGTTATAATAGCCCGGCACTGAGGCAGACTCCAGTTCAAAAGCACAAAATATTAACATCAAAGGAACATTAATATAGCTTCCTGCTCTATACAGGAGAAAAGAAAATCTTTCAACTTCATCTCAATCTCAGTTCCAGTATGTGGAGGAGTTTTCTAATGGATATGCATGTAGCCTCCTTCACACAAGCTGATTTTATGCTCTCTTTCACTGGGAAATTTCTGTTGCATAAACCATGGGATGACTGATTTTGGATAAAATTTCCCCTTTATATTTGTCTAATCTGGAAACCCTGATATGGAGTATGAAGAATGTTTTCTTTTCACCCATCTCTCTTTTCTTTATAAGCTCATTTGGGACTCATATTTGTAGGGTCAAATACGGTTCTGTATAACAGTTTTGAAAAACTTCAATTCCAATCAGTTGCAGATCTCTTAACCCAGCACCATTGAAAATGTTCACAGACCACTTCCAACTGTCTCTTATAGTCCCTGACAACACTCATACAGGTTTAGAATTTTTCAGCCATTTGTCACAACAGTTTTAAATTCCTTGAAGCTAATCATGAAAAGAGGGTTTTATATTTGGTATATTCATCCACAAGGCGCTAAAAACTTAGAACTAGCTGGATTTTAAACTTAGAACTAGTTTGAGAAGCCCTGTCCTGATCTGTCTTTCCAATAACTACTGACTTACTCTTGTGCCATTATTATGTGATCATCGATTCTGACCTTCTGACTAGCATAGCCAGAAGGTAAAATCAAACAAAGTCTCAAAAAATAATACACCACTTATTACTAGTATAGGGTTGGTTTTGCCTTCAAATTCTCTATCACCTCTCAGCTCATTTTAATTTCGCCAACCAGATAATATAGGGAAGATATCATCTCCATTTTGTACATGATTCAGCTGAGTTCAAAGATGGTGTGCCTTATCCAATCCTACAGTTGAGCTGATAGACTGGAGAGCCCCAGGCTGAGAGTGCAAAGACTATTTACTTGGTAAATTACTGTGCAGAAATTGTTTAGTGTTTCTGAGATTTACTTTGTTCATCTGAAGCAGGCAGATGATAGTATGTACTTTTCATGTTAAAGGTTAGGTCAAAGGAATACATGAGAAAATATGGTAAGCACTCAATTAAATTAAGAGTGCTTTGTTCTCATTAAGGATCTGGTCACTAGAAATATAGGTAAAACATTGGTATTTCCCAAGAGAAAAATATTGTTTCCAGGGATACACACACACACACACACACACACACACACACGCACACACACACAGAGTAAGGTCCTTGCTTAGCATCTGGATGGCCATCTTAAGTGACAGCCGCCATTTTAAGGCTTTCCCACCCAAGGGCCTTTCTGAGAAAGGCTCACCACTCCCTCATACCAGCCCCACCTTTAACCACACATTCTTTTCTGCCCAAGGACCTACCAACCCTACCCTGAACTGCCCCTATTAGGACCCACCTGGCTCTAATCCCTAAGCCTCTCTCCATAAAAGTCTTGAACCCCAAGCCTGTGTTGCTTCTCTCTGTCTACGGAAAGATGTGCCTTTATTCTTCAGCTCTGACAAATAAACTCTCATGTGTATCTCTGCCTGGTCTCTGTCTTTCATTTCTCACTCGTCCATCTCACAGTTCCTGGCTTTCCTTTCATACACAAATTGTCAGTGAAAGTAACATACATGACTAAATGGCCTGTGCTCGTACACAGGCCCTGAGTTCTTTTGAATGAACACACAGCTTAACCAAGAGCAGTATGATCTTGTCAATTTCTGTTCCCTATATTAGTTAGAGTTTATGGGCTATATCCAACAACACGTACATTTTTGGATATTCAATTCAAAGGTTTTTTGAACTCATTTTAAGAGTTCTAGAACTCTTTTCTCTGAACAAAGTTAAATACAGAATTTCATTGTTCAAAACAAAATAAAAAAATTATCTGGGTAGTAGAAACAGTGTGATCTGATTCCTGACTCAATCAACCTTCCCTATCCCACAATAATCCCTGAGGCAGTTTCTCAGACAACCTTTCATGTAGTTCAAGGTGAAAACCGCTGTCTTTTTCTATTAGTAGAGAGTGTGCACACTGGCACTAGAAACGGGCTTAACTAAAGTGATCAGAGTTGACAAGAACTTAGTAAATTAGAAAGAATAAAGGCCAGCACACAAACTTGCAATGTAACCATCTCTCCTGAAAATCTCCCCAAAATGTTGGCTATAAATCAGTCTGAAATTCCAACCTGCAGTAAGTTATCCAAACCTTCTATTGTTCTACCCAATGATGATTTTTACATTTTTTTTTTTTGAGAGAAGCGCAGAATTTCCTGTTGGGTATTGTGGTTTTAGTTGGGTAGTTGATATGGTGATTATCCAGGGTCAACTTTCCTCAAGTTCAAAGACAGGAAAACAAAAGAAACCAATGAAGAAGTTACATACCTGATAATCTAATTACCCTGATTTACAAGAATCAGTCATCTAAAAACACTGACTGGATCTGTTGGAGGAAGTAAAATGGCCCACATTAGCAATGATATTTGAAAGAACACACTGCAGCTTGACATCAGGTACTGGGCAAAGCATTGGAACCTCCAGAAATTTGCTCTGGGTACAGCAGTTGGTATTGCAAAGGGAGCTTGGGCAAATGAGGAACCTGAAAAAGCAGAGTCCCAAGGGCCAATCTGTGATTCAAAGTGGACACATAGACCCCTTGTGTATTGAAGATGAGGACCTTGAAGATGAGGATCTCATTTTTAGCCTTGTTGAGTTCATGGAGAAAGGGGGACATGCAATTCACAAAAGTGCCAAAGGATTAAAAAGATTATAGAATTTGTTCACTATTCTTTATGCTCATGGGTTACCCCCTATGCTGGCAACCTCAGTGTGGTTTGAATTAGCAAATGCTACTCGAAGATATTGGATACTGTCATTCCATTTGTTCTTCTTCAGAGGATTCTCTCTCTCTCTCTCTCTCTCTCTCTCTCTCTCTCTCTCTTTCCTTTCTGCTGGGAATTGAACCCAGAGCCTGTGCATCATGAGCAAACACTCCATTTCTCAGGTACATCCCTAGCCCTTTTTTTTCTTTTTAACAGAAGAATTTAATCTGGAGGCTTTTTATTTCATTGTAAACACATCACTTGTGGGTCCTAAGGAAAATGGAGGATGTAGGTAGAATGACAGAAAATACCTTAAAGAATCTGGGAGGTCATCTTTTCAATCTGAGGTGATATTTGTGTTCAATATCACTTTTCCATGATTCCAACTCATCTTTTCTCCTCAAATCATGTAAAATTTCATGTCTCAGAGCAATAATATACAAATGATTTATGAGATAGTGACAGATAATGCAGAAGTACAGGATCATCACTTAATTTTCATCTAGAATGATATCTGCAATTTGCAAGATCTCTGTCATCTTCTAGCAATCTTACAAATTCATTCTTTTATAATTGAACTTAAAAACAGTCTCAGTATTTAACATAGAAAATGTACACACACACACACACATACTGGAACCACAACTCTGATGTTGGTAAAGGATTTAAGCAAATTTGTCCTTAATTTGAAGCTATAGAATATTTCATTAAAACTCTGGATGAAATAGGGTGATTTTTTTTCTTCCCATTTTACATATAGGCAAAATTTAGGCCTGAAAATGTTAAAAGTTGTTGTAAATTCTATGATTAAACCCCATTTTCTATACTATTGACCCTTGACCTATTCATTAAATTGAGCCTTTATTCCAGTGGAATTTTTTGCAGAGGTAAGATTTTTTCTTCTTCATAAGTACTACATTTTCTGTGGCCATCAGAGAATCAAGAAAACAGGTAAAACTACATATTCTAAGAGTATGAAAGTTGAAACACCTTTAAGTGTTTTGGGGATTTCCAAGCCAAGTCTATGCAGTCTATAAATTTTCTGTCACCCATTGTATTAAATTTTAGGGGAAACTGGTTTTTAAACATGAATTGTCCTTTTTGTATTACTTTTCTTTCTCTAGAAAACCTAAAAACTGTGTGTAGACTTAATAAAGACTCCAGATGCTATTAGCCCTAGAGTTGGGAGTGCTGGTATTTTAAAATCATTTGATTTTGATTACTTCCGTGGGACAGATGACATAGGATGAGAAAGAGAGAGATGTGTAGGTCATAGGATTATGATAAAAGGTCATACCCACATGCATGACCATAAGATTGAGAGTGGGAGGAAATGGTAAGTTGCTTCATGAAACCCCTTGCACAGAAGCAGTGTCTGTTGGACAGTTTGAAGCCCTGCAGGAAGCACATCCAGGTAAATTGGAGATGGTGCGAGATTTATTTCCATTCACACAGGCCAAGGGAAAGAATCCAGGGAGGGAAGCAGCAAGCCAAAGTTTTCTCCACTAGAGTGAAGCAATTTACATTTCAAACCCTTGATTACCATCATATAAAGGAATTTATGTACTTTTGGTGAAAGTCTAGGATAGGATTGGAATCAAAGGGAGGTAAAAGTTTTGGGATTCCAATCAACTTTATGCTTCCTGCTTTTGATGCCTTGAAGATGGATGACAGTCTGTAAAGCCCAGAAGATGCCTTTTGCCAAAAAAAAAAAAAAAAAATTTTTTTTGAACAATGGTGGATATGAAACACCAAAATTGTGATTTTATAGTGGCTTTTTATGGTCATTATTAAAAATATAAATGTTTTACCATGTGGGCCAACTAGGGTTTATTCTGTTAGATTTCAATTTAGATACAGCATTGTGATCAGGAATCTTCTTCTTCATTTTTAATGGATTCATTATTTTTCCAATTGGATCCTTTAAATATATTCAGATAACAGAATTATCTGTTCAGTAATTAATGTGATCAAAAGTATGGTCTCGTAAGGTCTGATGGCCTAATTTGCAGTTCACTGGCTGTTCCTAAAATGTGTAGTTTTTGCCTCTTTCTTACAGGTAGTAATTCCTATGGTCAGAAGCCTCAAAATTAATACCTACCATTCTAGCTGGAAGTCTTGCTTATGGATTCACTTAACAAATATTTATTAAGCAATATGCTAGGCACTGGTCCCAGTAACAGGCATTTAGAGATGAATAAGGGAGAATGGAACAAACATTTGAGAGTCCAGTCTCTCCTGGGCATTTTGCCAACCAATGTACCATGTGCCAATCAATCTACATGAGAGAGGTCTTTTCATTCTAGGCAATTATATAATGTGTATATCATTGTTCTCTTGGGTTTTTTTTTCTTTAAAAATAAAATTCACTATGTTTTGAAATATATGTTGTAAAAATATGTGATCATAGTAAAGAATATGAAAAATATAGGAAGGTACAAAAAATAAATTAATATTCATAATAGAAACTCCTAGGGATAATTACTATTAACTTGGGAATATTTTCTTCATTATGAATTGTTGTGCTTAAAAAACTAGTGTGTCTTAAGGGTTTGTTTGTTTTGGCAGAGCTGATGAAGGGGATTAGAAACTGAAGGCTTAACCTTAAATATTCTTTGCGCAATAGTTTGGATTTGAAATGTCCCCCCAAGGCCTGTTTGTAAAAGGCTCAATTCCAAACTCAGTGCCATTGGTGGCTTGCCCTTGTTAGGAATAGTTGGATGTCAGTCCTCCTTCTTCCTCTTTTTCAATTCTTAGCCATGAGATGGACAGCTTTGCTCTGCCACATCTTCTCCACCATGATGTGTCACTTTGTCACAGGCCCAAAAGCAAGGGAATCAATTGGTCATGAACTAAAACCTCAAAACTGTGAGCCAAAAGTTCCTCTTTGTAAATTGATATCTCAGGCATTTTGTTGCAGTGACAGACCTATGAGAACTGGTGAGATTCGTTCTCCTTTCCATTCTCACTATCACCCTACTTCAATCTGACAAATTCTCATCCTCTTTTAGTCTAAAAAAATATTTTCTCTGGGATGTCTTCCCAAACCTTCCTCCCACACATGTACTCTAGGTTCCCCTTCTACACTCCTGAGGTCCCTTGACTTCCCTTATGTAGCAATATTATAATTATGATAAAGTAATCAGCTTTTATTCATTCAATATCAATTTCTCCCATAGCGCTGTGGGAGAGCTTGAGCAGAGTTCCTTCCATCTTTTTTACTGCTGCATCTTTACTACTTTGCAAATTATTAAGTGTATAAAATCTTCTTTGGATTAGCTGAGTGAGTGAATGACTGTGTTACAAAGACCAAGGTTCCATAGGAATTCTGCCAGGACCAGCAATCATGGCAGCAGTCCATAAGCTGAGGCTCTAAACCCTGGAATGTATGTCGATGGGGCAGAGGAGTGAGAAAAGAGCAAATCAGGATGAGGAACAGCATGACACAAAAATTCAATGTGGGACCTTGGGGAAGAGACTAAACATTGTGCTGGTAGATCTATTTTATACAACAGATAACTTTCTGAAATTTCACTTTTTGGAGGAATTGATCCCCCAATAAGAAATCTATTGATGCACACTATAAATTTCCAGACATGAATGCCCACCAAAAAACTCACTTTCACATTTATAAATCATATTTTTAAAGTACATAGAGATTTAAATAAAGTATCCAAAAATAACTCTATCATATTCATAATCTCATACAATAAGTCAAATATTTTACCAAATGTTGAGCAACATAGAGATCTTAGAAAGTTCCTGGAATTGGGAGATATGAAAAAGAAGAAATCTCTTTTTTCTGGAGAAACACTTAGTACATTTTTAAAAAATGAATTCATTTAAAGGAGTAGTTTTGAGCAAGTATTTTGTTATACTATCTCTTATTTTCTGGTTTCTTTTCAAACCAGATGAACAGGAACAATTGAGAAGTCTATGGTCTGCTGCTTAGAATTTTCTTACATTTGCAATGAGGGGGTGCTTCTGTCATCCCTACCCAAATTATCTGCCTTAGTATTCTCCAGACTTTATAGGCTGAAGTTTTGCCAGAGCCTTAGCGATTACCTACTCTAGCTCCATCCTTTGCAGTTGAGGAAAACAGAGGAGGGGAGGAAGATTTGCCTATGCTGGTTACTTGCACAAGGACCCAGGCCTTTGGAATGCCTTGTTCTCCCAGTGTTCTCTCTCAGGATGAACTATGTTTATACATCTTTTGGGAAAGGAGAGTGAGGCAATGCTCAGGATTCAAGATTAACCATCACTTTGTGACTGTAGCCACCATTAGACCAATGAACCCAGACTTCAGTGCACCTGAAGCAGCCCAAAGACATACAGTGCGCTAGCCTTGAGATGATGCCGGCTGCCTGCAAAAGAGTTCTGACATCTTGAAAAAACTCAGGTCTGGAATCACATCCTAAAAAGAAAAACAAAGTGACACAAAGGATGTTGGAATTTTAATTTGTTATTTAAACTGAATTTACAGAATATAGTCTGCATAGAAATCAACATTTGGAGGTTGTATTTTTTTTATCATCCTTAGAATATTTTGAAAATGTCAGCCACAGCAGCTAAAGTAGTAGTAGATACAAAAAAAAAAAAAAAAAAGGAAGACCTTTCTATACCTCCTTTCTTTTGCACCACCTTCATTAAATTAAAAAAAGGAAAGAAGATATAGAAATCAGTTGGAAAATAGGACCATCTTGCCACTTCAATTATATAAGGGAACTCTCTTAAAACATGCAAATGAATGTAGACTCACCAAACACTAATAAAGATGAGAATACATGAAGCCATCTAAATAAAAGTAGCATATAATGAATAATAAAGCACAAAACCAGGTTTTTCTATACTGCAGGAAAGAAGAGAGCTGAATTTCATACCCCTGTGAAATAAAAACAGAGTTGAGACTGGGCTATGTGCCTGGCCAGCTCACCCCTGGAACATAGCACATCTGGGCTCTGGCTTTGCAAAGAAAAGCAAGGAACAATGTAATCCTCATAGTCCTTTGGCCCCCAGAACTCTCAAACCTATTCCCAATCTGTCAGGGTGCTTACCTGTTTTGAACATTTAGTCCTTCTTTCCAGAGTCTTCCTGAAGTAACCCAACCCTTTCTCCAAGCCACCAGCACAGCCTGACTCTGTACCTCTCAGCTGGAATTCTCCTGCACACATCTGGCTGGCAAGTTTGTTTCCCTATTAATTCAGAAGCCACTTGACAAAACTCTAAGTGTTGATTGGCATATGTGTTCTACAGGGCATTGCCAAGTTAGTGTTCTTGAAAAAAATGTGACTTTGTGTATGATTGCAGCAAA
This sequence comes from Marmota marmota marmota, assembly GCF_001458135.2. Taxonomy (NCBI): domain Eukaryota; kingdom Metazoa; phylum Chordata; class Mammalia; order Rodentia; family Sciuridae; genus Marmota; species Marmota marmota. The sequence continues at coordinate 6,823,578 of NW_025999968.1, read as the reverse complement.
GAAAGCCAGCTTCTACAGTTCAGGAAGTTACTGTGCTCTCTTGAAACTCTCCCAAAACTATATACTAACTTTGAGCTAGTGAGGGTTGTGGAGAACAAGGGGTAAAACAGAAGAAAATTATCATTTAAAGGATTCTAAAAAGCAAATTTACAATATTTAATCTCTTATATGATTGTAACACACATAAAATGAGGTCTGGTTACACTTATTTTAAAGCCAAATGCAGTCAAGGGTAATAGTTAAACCATACTACTGTGACTCAGAAAGCTTTCAAGAATTTACTAGATCTTTGTTGTAATTCCCATAAAACTTTCTAAAAGTTCTCTGTAGCCATCTTTTCTTTTCCCCCAAGTTTCATAATGCCAGAGGCACATTCCTTCAAATGTTGAAATAAAGTACTTCATCTAGTTATACATTTATATATTACAGAAAAAGTTAAAGTTACCAAAGAAATTCATGTAAATTATTTTGTTGTTGAGCTCAGTGAACATTTACTGAGCACCAGCTATGTACCACTCACTGTTCTAAGCTTCCTGGGTACAAAGATAAATAAGGCACGAGATGCAATCCTTCCCTACTCAAGAGGACATAATAAAGCAGGTACATAATTGTCTCCATCTTATTGGACAGAGTCTACACTAGAAGATTAAAAGAGATGATTTTCTAGTATTGGTGTCACATGAAATACATCCAGGGCTGTCTAATTTGCAGATCATCACTCCTAACTGTGCATCCAATTTCACTGAAATAAATGAACTACTTATAAAAAAACAAAAGGGGAAAAATCCACAAAACTTTTAGTTATACTCAATTAGAATTCCTGAATGGGTATAAAAATTATAGTTATGGCCAACTAGAATTTTAAATGTCCTTTTGTGTGACATCATTACTTCATTAGGCTTCTATAGCAGTGTTGTCCAATAGAACTTTCTGCGAGGAAAGTTCTCAGTCCACTCCATTCACCTTTCCAACATTGTAGGCACTAGCCACATGCAACTATTGAGCCCTTAAAATGTATCTAGTGCAACTGAAGAAGTAAATTGTTTTATTTTAGGCATTTAAATTTAAATATCCATATGTGGCTACCAAGTGCCATAAGGCACAGCAGAGCTCAATAGTGTGCAGACTGTAGTACTGGAGATGACCAGAGATCACCTCATCCTTGAAAAGAATCTTTCTCCTTAACAGGTACAGGGGTATTTATTAAATATTTCACCTGTTTTTAATATTTAATGGGAGTGCAGATAAAAATGCAGCAGAAAAAGAAGCAGTCAAAGTTGATCATGGGTAGAGATCAAAAGGGTACAGCCATCACAAAACAAGTGACAGTGACTACAGTTCCATATGCTGGTCATTAGTAGGAAATGTATTGTCATCTGCAGACAGAGAAAGCCAGTTACATATGGAGCAGTGAAGAAAAGAAGCTTGTGCCTATGCAAGCTGGTTTCTCAATGAAATGGCCTGGTTACTTTTATCTGTGCAAATATTACTAAATATTAATGATCTCTGTGATCTGAAATGAAATGGTTGTATGTATGTAGGAGGGAGAGAACTATTACTCTTTCCTCTTAATAAAGGACAAGCAAACCTGAAACCTCACTTCTTTGTCCATGCACACTGGGGTGGCGGTGGGGTTTTACCCACTAAAGAGTCAAGGAATCAACTCAACGGATGGAAAAACATACTCTCTACTCCATCACTAATTCCAATCTTCTGACTCACAGGCTGGAGTTACTAAGAATTTTTCTAGTGAGAGCACACCTGCTTTTTCATATTCATTTTACATTTCCACTCTATAACCATATCCAAGCTGACAAATCCCACCACTGACTCTGCTCTTAATCTGAAGATATTGGGGAGGTTTGGTGGCCAGGATCAAGATGACTTAATAAAAAAGAGAAGTCTTTACTAGAATCACTGATATCAGCTCCATTTCACCAGCCCATACCATCAAACACAGGGCAAAGAGAAGCCAAGATCATAGAACACTCTGGTCACCATAAATTTCTCTTTTTAATCATAAGGAATTATTCTAGACATACAAGATATTTACATAGCAATATAAAGATAACAGGACAGTTTTAAACAAATTTAAATATCGAAGACATGGAAGACTATCTGTCTTCTCTTTTCTGGTTTTCTTTGCTTTTTCTGCAATGAGCCATTCTACCCGTTTTAGAGGGAGGAAACTTCCTCTACCCTCTCTCCATTCCCATCACCCCCTACCCCCAGGAGAGAAAACAAACACCTCTCCTTTTTCCCCAGGAAGTATCTGATAAATGAATCTGCTTGCCCTGAAAAGGGAAATTAGAGTTCAGTTGCTAGGGATTTGAGCCCTGGCTTTTAAAGCTGTTGAAGATTATTGCACTAGGAAAAGTAAATCAAATAGAGCTTTGGACTTGCTGGATAGAGGGATTAGGGCTAGGGCTCTGAAAAGTACTAAAACCTAGAGGTAGTGAGCAAGAAAAAGGGAGAGTTACTAGAGAGAAAGAATTGTCTGGGAAAAGAGATTTAATGAAGGGAATAGTTAAAAGGAGCACTGAACAGGAAACAGGGAAAGAAACTGGAAAGTACTCTTGAATATGAAGACTCAGTTCACTCCATTCACCTTAGTGCTCACAACAAGTGAGGCGCTCACCCCACAGTTTCTGACTGGCACTTCAGAGGGTTCTTTTTCATCTGTACCAACCCCCTCACTGAATTGACTACCCAATGGACACGGTAAGTATTCTTGCCACAGAGCATTGTCCTATATTGTAGTGGGCCCCTTTGGGCTATGTCCTCTTTGGGCAACATACCAGGACATCTTAGCCCAAAGGGCTTCCTGGACTCTTCACTGGGTCACAGGGAAAAACCTCTCCAACTAAATGGAGTAAGCTTATGTTTAAGATGGGACACAGATCTTCTAATGGATACCTCTGTGACATAGCATAGTAGATCATTGATTGTCTCTCCTATATCTGTTCCATTTACCGTCTTTTACCAATAGATCTCACATACTTTTTAGGTGTCCACCATCCCTTTTCTTTGAAGTCCATACTTAGGGAAATCCGACCCTACCTTTTATTTTGGGGTGGGTTCTTATTAATATTATCATGGTGACAGCATCCCATGATGACCTCATCCCCATTTTCAATGATTGATTCAGAACACATGCCTAAGCCAACTAGCTCTTGATATTCTCCCTTGTGACTATACTGGTCCAGGGCTAGGACATGTGAACTATCTGTGGTTTTGGCCCAGTTAGAAAGAAAGGACTTTTATTTTAAGGTTGGGAGAGGTTTTATCATTGTTCTTATTGGACAAAAAAAAAAAGAAAAAAGAAAAGTGTATCACCTTGATTCCTAATGGCACATTACCCCAAGGAGAAGCAATCTTAGGTTGGTTCAAAATATCATCATGTTTGAAGACATTGTTGAGCCCCCCAAACCAACCATTTTTGAAGACCTACTACTTGTAGCTGAAAACTGACTTACAATCCTTATTAGAGGCACCCAGAAAGCTAATAATGAAACCTATTTGTTATTAAAGTAAAACCCCAATTCTCTGTGATCAGCCAAAAAGAAAAACCATTCAGTGTAGGAGACGTAGGCAGCTAGTTAAGTAGCCCTAATTCTATCTCCAAGGATCTCATTCTTCTGCATGGGGTTCTCTGAAGTCAGACTGTGGTAGCCACCACCATACTTGACCACAAAGGTGTGTAAATTCCCTTTTTAGGCCAGACACAGGCACAGCTTCTAAGAAGACTTTTTTATAAACCACAGAAGAACAACAGGAACAGGAGCAAAGAGTATGCTGATGAATAAAATTTGACTTTCAAAATACATAATTTTTCCATAACCTAGATTTTACAAATCATGTCCTATTTTTTATCCTAGTGTCTGAACTTCACATGTGACCCTGCTCGGGTTTCTAACTTCCTCCTACTTTGCCTCAGTAGGGATGGTACCATCTTAAAAACTGTCCCTCTGGGGTTTCCTCTTAGCCTTTGGATAAATTCAGTGTATGCATTTCATCCAAGCTGTAGTCAAAATAGTCCAATTTCTGCTGTGTTTCTCAAAGTGTGACCAAGAACCATTCACATTAGGATCATTAGGGATTAACGCCTAGAAAGAAAATTCCTGGACCCCACTCTAAGGGACTGTAAGTCAGTAACTCTGAAGTGGCACCCAGAAATATGAATTTTCACCAGTTCCCCAGGTTATAATAATCAAAATAAAAATAGAAAACACTGTTCTAGGAATAGCTTTAATTTTTTCTAAAACTTAAGATTTCGGGTATATCATGCTAAATAAACAAAAATCATGTAAATACAATATATTCCAAATATATACGCAGTGGTTATTTGCCTTTTTTTTTCCATAACCAATACAAACACATGCTTTTCTTTTACTTTGAAAAACAGGTACAACAGGACAGAACATTTGGCATTTTTGTTTTGTTTTGTTTTTGCCTTCAAAACATTTTAACTGAAGTTCAGATACATTTCTTTGTAAAATGAAAATTTCACAAGAAACAGCATATGGAAAGATGTCTCTGAAGTCGAATATAAATTTTTAATGTAACTAATTTGCTTTTTTAAAAAATAAACTCTAAAAATTACTAAACATACTTTGGAAGAAGGATGCTAACACATTAGAACTCATGGTTAATTAAAAACAAAAAAAAGAGTAGTTCCATGTACCAAACTCATTTCTATTCATGACAGAACAAGAAATATCCCCTCAACCAACTAATACTCCAACACAACGCCCACTATCTTCTATTTTCATATCACATTCTTTATTGTGTTTGAGGTTACTATAACCTCAAGTCATTACATGAGAGGAATAGCATATACATTCATTGAAACAATTTGCTTGAATGTGATGATTTCTGAGACAATGACTCTGGTGTACTGACACTCTGGTGGATGGGAGGTTGAGTTTTAGTGGAAAAAAAGGTTGCTTACTTTGGGTTCTCCCAGAAACAGCAGTTAAGACAGTGATATAAATTTATTTGAGATCAGATCTAAGGAATCACTGGTAGGGGAGAGGGGAAGTAAACACAGATGCAATGCAGGGTGTGATGATAAGCAATTTACTACAATGGCAATTGGGATTTAGATGACGAGAAACCTATAGGACGCTGCATAACACAAATCTCAGCCAAGTCGTTTCATCCACTAACTGCCTTTCAGCATTGGTTCAAGGATGTTTTCGGAAACCTAGGTCCCCCCAGCATGCCCAGTGTTCCATTTGTGTGGTGTTGAACAGCCTTAGAGTCTCAGGAGCTTGAAGCAGACATTCACCAGCATATAAGGGGCTGGAGACTGTTGAAAAGATATGGGTTGAGCACCAACAGCTCTGCTGTGGAAGAAGGATGCTTTGTATCACTCAGATCCCCTTGGACACTGCATTGAGCTGTTTTGTTCCTGATTCTTTAGAAAATGATTGGTCAAATTTTCAAAACAGAAAAATAAAGAGTCAGTAAAGTTACTAGGGCAAGATATAGTTTCCACAGCTGCAAGTGTTCCCAAAGTTATAACTAATAATTACCATCTTCCTCCTGTATCACCTTTTTGGCAATCTTGCTGGTCTAGGTTGCTATGTTGATGTGATGACCTCACTTTCATGTCTGAGGATCTGAGTCCCGGATTTATCATGAGTTTGTCAAAGGAGAATTGTTTGACTTCCCTGGTCATGATGGTTACCATGTTTGAAATCAATAAAAAGTATTACAGTGAATTTCCTGAATTCAGACCTTTTGCCTGCTAATATCATGCATTAGCAATCCTGTCTCCTATCTCCTTATGATAATCAGGACCTATACTTCCCACTATAGTAACTTATTTTTATTTTTTTGTTTCCTATTGATCTACTATCATGAGGAGTCCAAAATGACTAAGCAGAAGTCATAACTTGCAGTAAGAGGATCTCAAAGAGAAGTCTGAAGAGACTGGGAGTTCCCACGACTATTTCATGGTGCTCCTGGGGTCCACATTTTCAACTACATATCTTCAAGAGACCAGATTTTCTTCATATACTAAAAGAACATACCATAGCAGATTGAAGACTGAAGCAGTATGAGAATCCTCGTGTCTTCTATTAAGTCAGATATTAAGAAAATTGACAAAAATGTAAAACAATGGCATTCTCTTATTAAATTTTTTGTTCTGAAAACTTTTTTTTATTAAAACATGTTATTTACTTTAATATGTAGTGGTTTACTAGTATTTTAAAATTAATTAATAAACATTTTGAAAGTCCTCAACTTTAATTACAAATAATAGAATAATTAGTGGTAGAGAAAAACTCAAAAAAATAAAATTTATGGGGGTCTACAAAGAATTTAAAATGGTCCTGAGACCAAATCATTGGGGACCTCTTTAGGTTTAATGGGACGTTTACCTTATTCCCTGAGATTTGTGACCATTCCCAATGAACCAGAACCTTCACTCAAGCAAAGACTAAAAGTGCTGAGATGGAAAGTACAAATTCCCCAGAAAGACATTGGTAGTACTGGTGGCAGGAACCACTCATTCCACCACTTGATTTCTTTACCCACATATTATAAATTTCAAGACACAGAACACAAAACCATATAATGGTTACAGATTCATGTCACCTTAGCTCTGCAGAATACTATTTCCAAAGTGGCAACTTAGTTGTACTTAAAACAAATTATGTTAGGAACATTTTCTAATATATGCAAAAGAAGATTGTAGAGTACAATGAACCTCTCTGTATCCATCATCCATATTCAATAGTTACCAAAATTTGTAACATATGCTTTATCTCTTACTTTCATTTTTCCATTTTTGCTGTGCTTACATATTTTTAAAATCTTTTATAATTTTGTTAGGGTGTAAGTGAAGTATATCCCACACATTAAGAGCCTGTAATTTATTCAATTTTAATATACACTTACAAAATCAAGGTAACAAACATTTCTACCACCCAAAATTTTCTTCATGCTTGTTTGTGATCTCACCCTCCATCTCAGTCCCTGGACAACCACTGATCTGCTTTGTCACTATTCATTATTTTCATTTGCTATAATTTTATAAAAATGTGTTTAAAATGATTAATTGGGAGACAATTAGGCTGAGGCAACTCCTGCACTCTGGGTCTCTGTGTAATCGAACCGAAACTCAAATTGTAAATAGTAACATAAAATTTGAACTTAACAAATTAGAAACCACCAACTAACCTCCAATTAGGGACTTTTCACTAGAATGACCTAAATAAATGTACTGCTCCACTTTGACCAACCCCAATTATTTTTTTACATTGCTTCTTCATTCATCTAAAAAAATCTTCCCCTTGTACCTTTTGCTGGGGAGCCCACACATGTGGTCTGGAGCTGTCTGATTCATGAATCACTGTCTGTTCAGGTAAAATATTTAATAGTTAATGCTCCTCAGTTTATCTTTTAACAAGTGAAATCATATAATAGGCACTCCTTTTGTTTGTTTGTTTTGCTTGTATTTTTTCATTCAACTTAAGTATTTTGAGATTTATTTACATTGTTACATATATCAATATTTCATTTTTTTTAATGCTGAGTATAGTATCCCTCCATATAGGTAAACCTAAATTTACCATTTAAACTGTTGATATACATTTGGGTTGTTCCCAGGTTTTATTTATTAAAGATAAAGCAGCTATGAGCAATTCTATTTTCTAGGAGTGGAATGGTGGGGCTATAGGTATAGTTTTAAATTTTCAAGGAACTACAAACTTGTTTTCAAAATGGTTTTACCATTTTACCAATAGTTCAAGAGAGTTCCAGTTGTTCCATATCCTCACCAAAACTTAGTTATTTTAATTTTAGTCATTCTAATAAGTGTATTGATAGTGTCTAAATCTTTTGTTCATATTTTAGCTGAGTTGTTTGTCTTCTTCTTCTCAAGAGTTTTTATATTTTCAAATCAAGTCTTTTTGGCAGATATATGTGTTGCAAATATCTCATCCAAGTTCGTGGTTTGCCTTTTTGCTTTCTTGTGAAAAACAAATGTTTTTAATTTTGATGAAGTCCAATTTTATCATTTTATTACGGTTTTTGTTCTTTACAGTTTGTCTAAGACAACTTTGCCTACCCCAAGATAGCAAAGATTTTCTTCTTTCTTCTTGATTTTTTATAATGTTTGATTTTACATTTGGGCATTTGATTTATTTTAGCATAATTTTACGTATGAAATAAGGTAAGGTTGATTTTTTTTTCATATTGATATCCAAAATCAACTTTTTTTTTTCTGGTTCTTTTAGTTTTACATAACAGTAGAATCCATTTTGACCTAAATATACAAGCATGGAATATCTTATTCTAATTAAGCCCCAGAATCTCTCCTTACACCACCCCCCTGCCCCGGCTTCCTTCCTTGTATTAATCTTTCCAGCACCAACTTTTGAAGACCTTTTTCCTCATTAAATAAACTTCATACCTTTGTAATAAATCAACTGACCATACATATGTGGGTCTCTTTCTGGACTCTACTCTGTTTCATTGATGCATAGATAATCTTTTAACAATACCAAAATGTCTTTACTCCTACTACTTTAGAGTAAATCTTGAAATCAAATACAGTAAATCCTCTAATTTGTTCTTTCTTTTTTAAAAAATTTCCTTGGCTACTTTAAGTCTTTTGCATTTCTATAATTTCAAATCAGTTTTTCAGTATCTATTAATAAAAGCTGGTACAAGTTTTATTGGTATTGTAGTGACAAATTTGGGAATATTTTGAATCTCGATGTTATAGTCTTCTTATCTATAATCATGACATACTTCTTGACTTCTTTAGGACTTCTCAAATTTCTCTAAACAATATTTTTTAAATTTAGTGTGAAGGTCTTAGATATCTTTTGTGGAGTTATCCCTAAGTATTGTATATGTTTGTTTGCTACTGTAAATGGGACTGTATTTTTTAATTTAATTTTCCAATTACTTACAAGTAGTCTATAAGAATTCAATTGATTATTGCATATTATCCTTGTACCCCATGACTTTGATAATTTCATTCTAGTAGTTCTTTTGCAGAATCCTTAGTTTTCTTTTAGCTAAGCAATCATATCATCTGCAAATATTTGTTTTTTGCCAGTTTTTGTCTTTCCTCTTCCTTCTTTTACCATACTGGTTAAAAACTGAAAAACAGTGTCAAATACAAGTGGTTAGAGTAAGCAGGGACCTTAGCCCTGACTTAAGGAGTAATAATTTTGCTTTTCTTTTTTAAGGAAAATACTTAAAAGTTTTTAAAAAATACTCTTCTCAGTTTGAGAAAACTTACTACTATTTCTAACTTTCTATCATGAAAGGGGGTGGAAATTTTCAAATGCTTTCCTTCACACATTGAAACAATGTGACCCTTCCCCTTTATGCTGTTAATATGATAAATGGCATTGATTGATTTTTGAATGGTAACCAAACTTGGATTCCTGGTATAACACTTACTTGGTCATGTTTTATGTATTATCCTTTTACTGTCGCTGGATTCTACTTGCTAATCTTTTTGTTTCGTTAAGTTTTTTTAAAAATATAATCATTGTCTCATGTTTTTAAACTTCTGTTTACTTTGTGTTTACTTTGCTCTTGTTTTTCTTAATTCTTCAGCTGTAAACAGCATTTTTAGAACCTGCATCATTTCTGTAATAAGCATTTGAAGCTATAGTTTCCCTTTATATTCTGATTTTCATTTAGATCACATATTTTCTAATTTCCCTTGTGTTTTCATCAATGGCTCATGATATAGAAATGTGTTATGGTCAAAGAATAAATTATGCATGATTTTTAGCATGTAGACTTAGAAGATAATGTATATACTACACTTATGTGTAGTGCTTTATAAATGTCACATAGGTAGAGTTGAATTATTGTGTTGTTCCTATCTTCTGTGTTTTTGTTTATTTATTTATTTATTGGTCTAGGGTCCAGCCATTACTGATGAATGAGAGTTGGAATTTTCTACTGTGTTGACTTGCCCATTTCTTCTGCTTATTCATTAATGTTTGAGTCTGCTATTAGAGCCTGCATATTTATAATTGTTATATTTTTTTCTTTTCTCTTTTGGTACTGAGAATTGATCTGAGGGGTTCAGTGAGATACATCCCCAGGACCCCTTTTTAAAAAAAATTTGTTCTAATTAGTTATACCTGACAGTTGAAAGCAGGTATAACATCATACATAAAGGGAGTATAACTTCTCATTCTTCTGGTTGTACATGATGTAGAATCATACCAGTCATGTAATCATATATACACACAGGGTAATAATGTCCAATTCATTCTACTATTATTTCTACCCCCATACCACCTCCCCTCCCTTCATTCCCCGCTGTCTAATCCAAAGTTCCTCTATATTTACAATGACATCATGTGCTAGTATTATTTTACAAATTATAAAACTGAGACTTAGAGAAGAAGTACCATGGTTGGTAAGGACAGAGCCTGGGATTCCAATCCAGACTCTCTGACTGTAGACATTGTGGTAGGAAGAGCCATGTGCGATAACTCTGCCTTCATCCCAGAATTTTCTATGTGGGCTTTGTGGCATGCATCCTTCAGAAGGTTAAATCCACTGGCAGATTCTTCATAGCTGGTGACCAAGAAAGCATTGCTCAGTTTATATAAACAACACCCTGGCACCCAGACAAGGATGGGTGCAGAGCCCTCTTGTGGACTTAGAATCATCTGCTGTGGGCCTCAGACCCCATGACTTTCTGTGCCTATCTGGGGAACCCCACCCCACACCCCACCCTCAGCTGAGCCTCAGCCCTAAGCACACAGGGTAGGGTGGTCCTTCAAATGAGCTTCATCATGAGGTAAAGGGAGGAGGCATCAGTGTTTTGAGTCCGTTGCTTGTGAGCCTGTTATTAGATTATAGTTTGGTGGGTAGTGATATATCTCATTTGCTTTTATGTCACTTCATGCAGTGGCTTCTTGGAACCAAGCTAATTATGGAACAGCAAGGACAGCTCAGTTCATGGGGCCAAAGAGGACAGACTGTAAGGCTCCAGGTGGCCTCTCTTGGGACTGATGTTCTTTCAGCATAGGCCATTTTTCTAGCCTACAGTGTTCTTGGTTAAAATTTATATTGATTCAGCTGGCATAGCTGTGTTGTCACCAAAAGACTGTTAATTCCTCATAAAAAGGCAGTGATATATAAGCTTTGGTCTGGGTCTGTCTGGAAAATAAATGAGTAAGTGTCCCCACTCCAGAATTACAGAGGAGCCACAAACTCCTTGGTGGGAGGCTACCGGGAAATCTAAATATCTTCTACTATTTAATGCTCTACTAGCCAGCCCTTAACTTGTGCCAGTCATGTGATTCTCTCTCACATCACACCCCTACCGCCCGCTCACTCCCCTCCCCCACCTCAAACAGTTCTGGAGGTACTGTGAGGTGCAGCTGGAGAGCACCTCCCTTTTGTAACCGGGAAACTGAAGTCCAGGGAGAAAGAGTGACTTACCCAAAGTGAAACTGGACCAGAATTCGGAAACAGGAAGTCCTTACTCAGTGAGCTTTACAGGAGAAGGCAACACCCTGGGTTAGACACTGTGACCCTCATTTGGCCTGTCTTCCTATACATACCATGGGGTGGGAACTGTCAGTTTCCACAGAGATATTTGAAAAATAAACATTGTGCTCTGCTTTCTCTGAATTTCCTGTAGATCCTATATCAGTTTCTCATGGCTGCTGTAACTAATGACCAAAAACCTGATAGTTTACAGCAATATAAATTCATTCTCTCACCTTTATGAAACCTAGAAGTCTAAAATTAAAGTATTTGTGGTGTTGATTACTTCTGGAGTTCCAAGAAACAATCAGTTCCATGCTTCTCTTCCAGCATCTGGTGGCTGCCAGCAGTTATTAGTGTAGATATATCATCCCAATCCTTGCCTCTCTCTCAGCTCTGTGTGTGTCTGTCCTCTGTGTCTCCAGGAGGGACACCTGTTATAGAATTTGGGCCCCATCTGGATAATATGAGATTATCCTATCTCGAAGCCCTTAACTTAATTACATCTGCAAAAATCCTTTTTCCAAATAAAATCACATAATCATTTTGGGGGGGACACAATTCATCATACCATGGACCCCTGATATCCTGGTTTTTTGGATTTATTTGCATCATCTCAGACTTGCTATATGCTAGAGCTAAGTATGAAAATGTTCTCTGCGTTTCTACTATGAAGCAGCTACCATCTCGTGACATAAAAGCTGATAAGATATATCTCTACCCACCTAACTGTAATCTAATAACAAGCTCACAAGCAACTGACCCAAAACACTGGTGAGGTACACACACAGCAGCAGATGGTAGGCCATCAGCCTGGGGGAGGTTTGCTTAGCATATTAATTTTAACAACAGCAAGGCATCTCTCCTAAAATCCCACTCACAGCTAAAGGAAATGCCATCATTTCCTTTGTCTTTGGTGTGAGCCACCATGGGGGAGATGACAGGAAGTTGACATGGTTATGATATGCCAAACCTGACCCTTTTTTATGTGGCATGTAATAGAACTTTGGCCAGCTTTGCCTCTCTTTGATTTCTAGGGTCAGACATAGTTAAACAGAATATGAAGTTCGAGAAAACATTTCAGTGTGTCAAATCGGCAATGTTCTGAATCCTTCCCAAAAGGCAATAAAGTATAAGAAAATGTATTGACCTATAGAAACAATAACTGCTTCAAAACTTTGTCCCTATGAAGTTAAGGAGACCCTAGAAACAACAAGCTCCCACGGAGCCTCACCTCTCCTAATTAAAAAGCCACTCTGCTGCACTTTTTCTGTCCACGTGGATTTCATAGCTAAAAACCTCTAAGCCACCTGAATTTACAAGAATCAAGGTCACTGAATGAATTGTGTCAAAAACAAGGGAATGTCAAATGCTTTGAATTCCACTTCCTCCTCCATTCCATTCCCCAGGTGTGGCATTCAGCTCAGCAAGTCTGTGCCATTTCATGAGCAGATGCTATTCATTGCTTTTTTAATGGAACAGTCTCTGAAAAGCAGTGCAAGAACACACACACAAAAAAAGAAGAAGAGTGTATACCTTCGAGGTTCATATTCTTCAATTTTGCAAGAACTAGAAAAGGTTTAATTCCCCATAAATCCAAAAGAATAAAGCTCAAGGGCAAGGTTTGAGCAAAGCAGTGTGTTCCACCACCACACCATGCTACTGGCACAGATGAGATCAGGACTTCTTTGTTTGGGTTTTGCAACAGAAGAGAGAGAGAGAGGCCCTTTCAAATTAGTAATGTCTGGCCTAATTCAAGGCCTAAATTGCTATAGCAGTTAAGGCCAAGTACTTAGAGATGGGATTAGAATGCCGGTACCTGCAAGAAAAACCTTGAATCAAATTCCAAATTAAAATTGTACTATGAGGGAGGGACAAGGATGCCCTCTTTGTTAATTTTCCCTACTATTATAGAAATTCTTCTGGTCCATATCCCTGTTTAATTGGTCAGTCACATTTGCTCTCAAGGCCATGACTCCCACTCGCTGATTATACCCTTTCAGAATCGTTCCCTAAGGGCACGCCAGTCTGGCCTCATACCAAATGGGAAGCTGTCTTGTGGTATTTACTTCTTCTATAGCAATGCATTTCTACCCCCAAAGTAAGGATCCTATTCCTTTCTCAGTCCTACTCATAATTCTTTGGCCTTCTCTCCTATTGCAAGCTTCCAAGATGTCGTCTGGAGATTTCATTAGCTTGTTTATCCCCAAGGTCACAAGAACATGAAACACTTACCCAGACCTGACCACTTTCCCCTTGAAAGGCCCACTACAGACTTCTCCATCATACCCGCAGTTACAGCAGTATTTCTTGTGCACATGACACCATAGCTCTGACACTTGCTTAACAAAATCTAGCAACACATGTCTCCAAATGTTTAATATTCTTGGGACACTTCCCAGATGTTTGTGTCTTCTGACTTTTTAATTCAGTTCACAATGGACCTTTAGACCTGTCCGGGGCCTTTGCATTCAATCTCTTTCATATGTGGGGAACCCAGTCATAAGAACTTTTCTACTTTACACAGTTCTTTTTGATACCTAGAATCTTCCAGGAAAAGATTGGAATAAGGTTTTCTCTACTTCTATCCCTATTATACACTCAGGGACAAGTAGCACAGGCAGAATAATTTTTTTTTTAACGTAAGCTATAAAATATGACATTGAAGGTGAGGTAAGGAGGGATAGAAGATGATAGTCACATTTGACAAAATTTTTGTGTTCGTGTGTGTGAGTTTGTTTGTATTTGCTGTTTTTTCCCCTCTGTGTTTTCAAATTAGTGAATTCGCTTCGTGGTACAAGTTGCTTCATGGTCCAGAGAAAAGTCTGCCTAGATAAACTCTGGATCCAACTTTCATGTCACGATTTCCTGAATCACATATAAAGATAGTAGCAATGAGAAGAATGGTCCAGAATTAAGGCCAGTTTAAAAAAAAATTGTGACGAAGGTAAATTTTGAGGTTGAGCCCAGCTTCCATTTTTGTAGCACTCCTCCTGAACTCTTTTGGGTCCCCTCTACAGTGCCCTTTTATTACAGCAAAAGCTGCCCTTTGGATGTAGGCTTTCAAAATTCAGAGCCTTCCAGTCACCGTTTTATTGACCATTTTTTAACTTTAGTCATTAAGAATCCTTCACTCCAGTCATTTCCTTCACTGGGGAATTTATGTTGATCCCCTCCAAAAAGTGAGCCAGAAAGTTCGCTGTTGTGATGGGCAATTTTGGGTGTAAACTTGATGGCTTAAGGAATACCCAGACAACTGGTAAAGCATTTCTTCTGGATGTGGCTGTGAGGGTGTTTTCAGAGGACACTGGTGTGTGCGTTGGTGGACTGAGGGGAAGATCTGCCTTCTGTGTGGGTGGGCGAGAGATTAGAAGCCTTTGCAGAACAACAACCAAAAAAAAAGATAATTTCTTCTCTCTCTTGCAGCTGGGATCTTCTTCTTACCCTGTCCTCCAGGCCTTCAGGCCTATGGGCTGCATGACTTACCCCCATGGCCCCTCTGGCTTCTTCTGAAGCTAGACCTGGACTGAGCCAAGCTAAAGTCATCCTAGAGTCTCCAGTTTGCAGACAGACTGTCATGGGACTTCTTAGTCTCTGCAACCCCATGAGCCAACTCCCCTAATAAATCACCTCTGTCTGCCTATTTACTCACAGTCATGTGTTTCGTAACAATGGCAGACCACATATATAATTGTAGTCCCATGAGATTATAATGAAGCTAAAAAATTCCTATTGCTTAGTGACTCTGTTAGAGTCAGAACATTGTAGCACAGCGTATTCCTCACATGATTTTGGTAATGCCATTGTGAACAAACCTACTCTTTTGCCATTGGTATAAAAGTGTAGCACATACAGTTATGTAAGTACTTAATACTCGATAATGAACTTATTAGACTGGATTATATTTTACTATACTATGCTTTTTATCATTACTTTAGAGTGTACTATCTTTTTTGTATAAAAATAGTTTACTCAAATACTTCTAAATCCCTAAATATTCTCCAATTGCTTCCTCTGGCAAAATGGCCATAGACCTTTAATCTTAAAGCATCCTGAAAAATATCAGTCCAGATAGAGACATGCACAGGAAAAAGACCAAGAACAACCAGAGATCTCTGCTTCTTTCTTAGGCTGGGTATAAATAATTAATGAAAAGATGATCAAGCCACCATCTGATCATATAGTTTTCTGTTTTAGAGTTTCTAAAACTTAGATTAATAAGACTGTGAAGCATAGACAGAGCCTCCAGTTTTAAATTAGATGATGAGCTGTTACAATTCAAACATGAGAACACTTGAAACTTTATATTCTTAACCACCACAGCACATATTCTACAAATATTGCAACAGTCTTTCCTAAAGAAAGGCTTGGTTAAACCACATCCACTTCTCAGTTTTCTCTGCATTGAGCGGGGAGTCTATGTATGTGAGCTTCCTTTGCCCTCTGTCTTGATCTCAGGTAGGACCTCAGGAGGCAGCTAAGCAAAAGCCACAAGGGTCTCTTCTAACTCTCGTTTGGGTACATTTGACATTTTCTCACGTTTCTTGCCACCATAAGAACCTCACAGAGAGAGTGTGAGCGTGAGGTTGATTGTGCTAGGGAGAGAGGAACTGAGGACTCACCCATAAGGCACCACCACCAGCCCAGAGGCAGGTTTGGTGAGAAGTGGCAGCAGCTGCAGGGTCCTTTCAGCTGCTAGGAGTGCTCAGACCCTCCCTAGCCTCTCCCTGCTTCCTCCCATGGGGGTAACAGAGGACTCAAACCTGGTGTTTGAGCTTCTTTCCTGCTCCACTTCTTCTCCCGCCATCCCTTGAGGCCTCCCTATACCATTCCTCTGTGCAAGGCAGATGTTTGGATCCCCCCCCACTTGGGACGCCTACCTCCAGGAACTTTTCTTCTTCCAATACCATTAAGACCTCAATTCTACAACTGTTAACCTCTATTTTAGTCTGACTAGTATATTTAATTATTAGCATAGAGAGTTCTGCTGGGATGATGATATTGGTCCATTTCTTCACCTAGGCGGTGACCTCACAGTGTGTTCACTTTGTGAGAATGCAGTCAGCTGAACACTGAGGAGTTATGAACTTTTCTGTTCATATGCTGTATTTCAATAAGAAGGTTTTAAATATCCCATCGTCTCCACTAGTATCTTCCCTGAGGACTATTTTCTCTTGCAACCAAAATGCCTGACACTTAAAAACTGATCAGAGAGTATGGATCTAAATGTTATTGAGCCTTGTTATAGAAGTAGTGAAATCTAGTTTTAAAAAAAAAAAAAACAACAACACTGAAAGGGACTTAAATTCTGGTCTGGACATCTTATCATTTACCTGAAATAATGCAGGCATTTTCTTTGACCCCTCTGAACTCAGCTTGTTATACTATAAAATAGGCTTCTCTGCATTTTCTTTCTTGACCTCACAAGGATTCTGCCAGGAATCAGATGACATTTTCTATATGAAAGTTACAGGAAAGTGTAAAGTGCAAGGCACACTTATGTGGGTTTTATCAGGGCACTCCTACTTATATTCACGTCATGTGG
This sequence comes from Marmota marmota marmota, assembly GCF_001458135.2. Lineage (NCBI taxonomy): Eukaryota > Metazoa > Chordata > Mammalia > Rodentia > Sciuridae > Marmota > Marmota marmota. The sequence continues at coordinate 6,806,543 of NW_025999968.1, read as the reverse complement.
TCTGGGTTGTATTTCTGGAAGCCAAGGATGGGACTTTGGTTTCACTCTTTGTACAGTAGAAATAGAAAAACTTCTATATTATAAAGGATTATTTTAAAAGAATGTATTCTCCTCCCCCAATCTGCCTCCTCGCATTGCTTCTGAGAACCTTCCTTATGCTCTCTGAGTCTATCAGGTTTAACTCATGAGGACTGAGGACCCCTTCTGTCCTCCAGGGCCACACACTGGACTCGCTCACTGCCCACCCTGAAATATGCAGGGGCATCACTGGCAGGAAACAGCTGCAATGGACCTCTTAGAAAGATGGCAAGAGAGGAGAAGGTAAAACTGATGTCAGTAGAGACAAAAGGATTGCACAAACGGAAGGGCTGACCACTCTTGCCAAGATCTAACATGTAAGGAATGAGCACCCCTTGAACTGAGGCTTTTGAACTTCTTGCTCAGAAGTTGATTGATCAATCAAAAAGCAATGCTAAATGGCCTTCCTGTCCTGGAGAGTGAACCAGGGCTAAAAAGATAACCTAAGGGCTAGAATATGTTGTGTGATATAATGGGCCAGGCAACCTCAGTTTGAATCTTAGCTCCACAGTTTTCTAGATGCATGCCCTTGATCTCTCTAGACCTCAGGTTTGTTAATCTGAAAATGTGCCAATAGGTAACCCATGAATGGTCCATGAAATTAATGTTAGAATGCATGGAAAACACTTAGCACGGTGCCTGATACATAGTGAGTGCTCATTAAATATTAATAATCATTACTACTCTTGTTAAATAAAATTTATGGAGGTTGCTAGGGTTAGAATGTCCCCAGTGAGATTTATTCTGAAATTTAATCCCGTTTTCAGGTATTAAGAGGAAGGAGCATCTTTACAAGATGACTGGGTTATGGATTAATGGATTGATGGGTTATCTTGAGACTGAGTCATTATAAAAGCCAGTTCGGCTCAGTCTTTTGTAAATGTCCTGCACCACCTCAGTACTCTGCATAGATTCCCTACCAGCAAGAAAGCCCTTTTCAGATATAGTCCTTCAATCTTGGATCTTCCAGTCTCCAGAATTATGATCTGAAAAAACCTTTGTTCTTTATCACTTAGTCTGTGGCATTCAGTTATAGCAACAGATCAAGACAACAACCATTGATTTGGACTGAGCTCCTGCACTAAGTCCCCAACAGATCAATCCTAAACTGAATCACTCATGCTACGATTCCACTGACCTTCTGAGAAATCAGAAGGGAGATGACAGCTAAATCCCCAAACAGGTCAGTTTTAACCAGCATGAATAGGAAGTCTCCTCTCCTTACAAAGAAAGCAACCTGGAGCAACCTGATGTTAACCAATCCTGTTTCTTCGTACTTTATAAAAACTGACTGTTTTGCCAGAATGCCTTTCTATTTCATTGATGGAATGCCATTCAATTCTTGAATCACTAATGAAAGCCAAGTAGATCATTAAAGTAAATTTCCTGAAGTTTTGTTTATTGACACTATTAAGTATGAAAGAGCCTCCTGAATATTTGACATAGAAGGTAACCCAAGTAGCGGCACTATGGGTGCCAAGTATAGGAAAGGAAAACAGGAAAGATCAAAGAGAAAGTTTGTTGGGGATGGATGTCAGGTTTGGAGGAGTGGAGCTGAAGGAGAAGCTCTTACACCATTTAGAATCACGGCATAAACCATTGTCAAATGGTTACCAGAGTTGTTAACATGGAGAGTTCCACTTATTTTTTAGGCCCAATACTGTGGCAAGGTTGATAAAATTTACTAATGTTAAATTGGCTGTATCATATAGGCAAAGATCTCCTAAACAGATTACAGAAATAACTAACGCATATAGGAAAAATTAATGTCACTAAATTCAATAACTGTCCATAAAAGGATACCATTCAGAGAGTGAAAAGACAAGCCACAGACTGGGAAAAGATATTTGCAATACATGCATCCAAAATAGATTTAGGTAAAAGTATTTGAAGAAATCACATATATCAATAGAAAAAAGCAATCAATCCAAATAAATAAAATGTGGGGGGCAGGGAGCGTGGGGGTCAATGGAAAAAGACTTGAATTTCACAAAAGAGGATACACAAATGGCTAATAAGGATATGAAAAGGTGCCTATCTTTTAAGGAAACACAAATTAAAACTATTCCCTGCCCTCAGAATGAAGGAAATGTGTTGGCAAATACATGGGACATCTGGAACTTTCATACATTGTTATCAGGAGTAGAAATTGGTCCCAACAGTTTAAAAGTGAGTTTAGAAGTGTGAAAAGACAAAAATTACAACAAATTCCGTGTTAAGATCTTAGTTAGTTTTATTTTCGATCCTAAAATTTGGCAACACATCATTCAATAAAATAGACTGATCATGTCTGTGAGTTCCACAGAAAAGTTTGATTTTATAGGTAGAGTACTTGCCTAGCATGCGGAGGCAGTAGGTTTGATCCTCAGCACCACATAAAAATAATCAAATAAAATAAAGGCATTCTGTCCATTTACAACTACAATTTTTTTTAAAGGGGAAGGGGTTGTGGTGTTGGGGTGTAGGGATAAAGCACCCCTGGATTCAAACTCCAACATGGAAAAAAAATGAAAAATAAAAAGACAGGAGTATAACAAAGTTAACTTTTCTTTTGTGAGTTAAAGCAACTTTATCATTCCAGCTAAATTTGAGATTTTGGCTTTTATCTCCCTCTTGATTACTCAGAAATTCAGATGAAGAGCTTAGATTGGGCTTGGTGACCTGGAACTTTGGCATGAGTGACTCCCTTTTTATTAGGTCTGTTGGGCCTAGTGCAGGAGTTCCATCCAAACCAATGGCTTCTACGCATTTTACTTAACATAATTATCTACTCTTGCGGTATATATGCCTATCCTAAAGTCCAAAGTTCCACTCCTTGGTACTCAGGATTATTCAAAGCAGCATTGTTCACAATAGCATCTTCTGAAAATGGGTCAAGTATCCATTAGCAATGGAATGAATTAGCTAAGTGTGTTAAATTTATTAAAATGGTATACCATTTTTAGCATTAAAAATGAACAAACTCCTACCAGCAACACAGCAATGCGGATGAGTCTCATAAACCTAACTCTGCATTAAAGAACTCCAACATAAGAGGATGATTTCACTCACAACAAATCAAAATGACAACAACAACAAAAAAATCTCCAGTAAGCACACTGAAAAAGTGGTTATCTTCTGGGAAGGAAGAGGGACTATAAGTGGCTCGGCTCTTGTGTACATGGATGATTCTGGAATGGTTTTCCTTGTATTTCTTGAATATATGAAGGTCACAATAAATTTTACTTTCTTAAAAACTCATTGTTAATGAATTTTGTATTTTTCTGGATGTGTTACACACAAATAAAAAATAAGGTTACTCGTAAATGAAGTCAAACTTGCCCTCCCCTCCCCCACCCATAGAGAACTGCATCACTGTGACCCGTGGAATGTGGAACCTGTGTGAGCCTGATTTTTGCAGAGGACCTGGAACTCTGCAGCCTTTCTGGGAGGAGATGCCACATCCCATCCACAACACCTATACACGGGCAAAAAGATCTGAGAGGCAACAATGAGTTATCAAAGTGCAATTCAGGAAATTGATGAAACAACTTACACACCATGAGCCCAAGTACTCAGTGCCAAAGCACAGCCACAGCTAGAGGGAGGCCTCAAGCAACAGGAGCCAGGGGGAGCTTCTGAGGGACAGCAGAGCCTGCATCTAGGCCTTGCTCTTCCTGGTGGCAGGCATGAAGTTTAGGGACCCAGGTACATAGTACATGGTATAAATAGGCAAGATCTGCACCCAACACTTAAATTTTTTGGCAGCCTGGCTCCAGAGCTTGGGGACTCGACTCCTATGCTGTGCACCTTCCTGAAGATGAATAAAATATAAGGAAGGACTGCTTGGTATCCATGTAATATAGGCTACATAAACGATTTGGAAATTTCTAGTAGTCACATATAAAAAAATACGACATGGTAAAATTAATTTTAATGTTATTATTTCATTTAACCAAATATTATCACTTCCACATGAGATAAATATTTTTTTAAATTAATTTCTCCATGAGGTAGTTCACTATTTTTAAATAATGAGTCCTCAGAATCCTGTGAATATTTTCTTTACAGTTCTAATCTATTTGGACTAACCACACTTCCAGTGTTCATGTGACCATTGTATTGGACAGCACAGGTCTAGAGAGGTGGAGAGGAAAGAGAAACACTATCCAGTGCGAGGAACAGCCTGTGCCAAAGCTCTAGGTTGAAGTCCTCTAGCATTTGGGGCATCTTTTATGAACTGTCTGAATCTGCAGGCCTGAAAAGCTGCTTCGGGGGATGTTCACTCTACACCTTGGTATTCCTTTCTGCATCTGGTGATTAGAGAGAACTGAAAGTCCACATACAAATGAGCCTGTTCCTGAGTCCCGTGGGCTTTCACACCCATGAGTCAGTGTGAGGGAGAACCTGCTTTGAGGCACACCCCTGTAAGTCCACGGCCAAGCCTGGTACCAAGACCCTGCTTCTCCACCAGCACAACCTCGCCTCCTCAGCCCTGTGCCTCTTCTCCCCACCAGGCACTCTCTTCTCAGGCTCATTTGTCACTGTCCTCCTTCCTCCCATCCACCTCCACCCTCCTCCTCGTCCCTGACCTCACACTTTCAGGGATGTTACTCTGCCTTCTTCCCTCCTCCCCTAGCATCTCCAAACCTCCTCCACCATTTCTATAGGATTTTGATCCAGATTCTTCACATGACCTACCAGGTGAGCTGCACCATCCAACATGGTTTCACAGCCAACTTGTCCCCCAACCAGAGTTTTATTTTCTATGGGGGGCACAGTGTCAGATAGATAATAGCAACTTATAAGTGTTGTGGGAATAAAACCTACAAGGGTTTAAAGAAACAGAGTTCTTATGCCACCAGATCTATTAAAAGAGGGCAGTTGAAGTAGCTGTGGTTTATTGTGCATTTGCCAAATATTGTCCTATTGAATCATTTATTGAAGTCTGATCACAACTTTAACTATGAATTAATTCTGCATCTGTATAGAAACAAATCATATGCAGTCAAGTGATCTCGTTTAGAAGTGCTGGCATTCACATTTCTAGATGCTCAGGCAAGAACAGACTGAGAGAGGTTCATCTACAGACAAGCACGCCATGCAGATGTTGGCATGTCATAAGCGATGCCAAGTGTTAGGGTCCATCAGAGATATGTAAATAACTAATGTTCTCAAAACTTTGCAATTATGCACTGTTTCTGTATAACCTTAGGAAACTACTCATCATTGCTGCATATCTCGTCCTTAATTTGTGGTCTTTCTCAAGCAGTAACTAGAGCAATATCTCAGTTTCTGGGAAACACGTGGCTATTTCTATAGATGAAACTGGTGGCCATCAGGACCATTGCAGTGGTATGCTGTAAACCACAAGGCTGAATCTCTGATGTGCAGATAATTTGCAAGTCGCTTCCTCTCTGAACTGCTTCTCTTTGAATCTGTGAAACGGGAGGAAGTGCACATACAGAGTAAGGGGGAATAAAACATCAGCTAGAAGGCACACATATTGCAGGAGTCTGTGCTCACTAGATGGAGCCCTGAAGAAGAGAGTGAGGATGAATGTGACTCCTCTGATTCTGCATATAGGTGGGTTGTAGCTTTGGATTCAGTTTCATGAAAGGAATTATAGGGTGGGAAGGAGGAGAGGGCAGGATTAAGTACAACCTCAATTCATGGCACCCAATCATCACCATTCCAGGCAAGGCTCTTCCTTGTTTACTGTTGCTATTGTTTGTTTGTTATACTTCATATTATACGTGTATTCTTCATTCCTGGCTTCTATTTGCCACCTTCATAGATGCTCACTAATATGTACTTGGGTGTGTGCACATAGTAATACATTTGAAATTTTATGATTATCTCTGTGTACATTGTAAAGATGTGTGTGTGTGTGTGGATGGATGGATAGATAGATGGATAGAAGATTCGATTATGGAACTCATTCTTTTTCTCACTTATTGTTTCACTCAGCACTATGCTTTTAAGATTTGTCCATGAGCTTGATGCACCCTACTCAGGTGGCAGTTACAGAAGTAGATCATAATGCACAGTGGTTAGGAGTACTCAGGAGTCAGACTGCCGGGCGTCATAACCTGTGAAAACAATCTGCATCAACTAAACACATCTACTAAACAACTTCTAACCTTAGTTTTCTCATTTTTAAAACATGGAATAGTAGAAGTATCTACTTCATGGCATACTAGGAATGTGTCAATTCCTTAGCACCCACAAGCATCCAGCGGGAGTTAGAAAACATCAGCATCACCATCATCACCATCACTATTATCCCCATACCAGTGCCACCATGAACACCCTGATACACATCCCTTTATAAGCTAGTGCCTGGGTTTCTCGGGGATGTAGACTCCAGAGAGAGGTGGCTTGGTCATATGGCATAGGCTCACCTAAGTATAGCACATACTGCCAAATTTTTCTCCAGAAAGAATGCTCCAGTCTGCATTCCCACCGTCAATTTCTGAGGGTTCCAGGAAAGGTTTTCTCAGCAGTGAAGGCACAGATTTTAAAAAGTCTCCCTTCCAGTTGCTCTGATATCATCTGTCTGAGAGACTTCTCTATGACAGTTCAGCAGTCTGTGCTCTTCTGCACCCTAGGTTCTTGACAATGATCAAACGGGGGAATCAGAATCACCCTGGGGTGGAGTTCAAAGTACTTCCCCAGGATTTGCACATTCTCAGTGGACAGAACCCTCGGTTTCCTACTCTCAAGTAAGAATCCTTGGCTCTGGGAGCCACTATCACTGATGAATGATGTCCTCCTCAGAGAACCAGAGAGGGAAGAATAGGCCCGCAGTAGGTGAGGAACCTGAAGGAGTTGGAGGCTGCTGGTGTGGACTGATGGAGCAGAAGGCACTGACCATCCCCATGTCCATAAAACTCTCCAGTTGTCAAAGTTCTCTTCATGGCCTAGAGAATACCAGAAATGCCACTGTTTAATTCAGCCTTGTGGATTAAGCCCACATTATCTCTGGAAGCCTGTGCTTTATTAGCACATTCCCTGAGAGGGCTCTAGTAACAAAACATATTACTACCAAAGAGTGTAAGCATTCAAGCAGTAGTCTCCGAGGTATTTGGACATTTAATAAGTGTTTGGTAGATGAAGTAGTATGATAAATGTCTCATGGGGTTGGGAGATGTTCATTTTGTAATCCCCATGGATAGTGAGTTCAGCTCCAGGGGAGATTATGAGGCTCACTTCAGGGTATCATTTACACCTAGCCTGACACCCACATCTTCATAAAGATACTAAACTGAATAGCTGATAGTAATACCCGATCTAGGTCTGGAATTCAGTAACTTCCAAAAATATCTATTTTTATGAGCAATTGAGTCAGCAAAATTCTGTTTCCTCTGTGTCTGCCTCACAAGATTTCATTAAACTTCAAAAGCAGAAACTAGATTATTCAGCCATTGCCTTAACTACTGGTGAGCTGTTTCTAGGGCAGAGTTGGTTTCTCCTTTGAAAAAGAAACTTCAGGCAATTGATTGTGCTGAAGGTGTTCAAAAGTAAAATTAGCCCTTGGATGTATGAAGATGTGTAGCACTCAGGGATGAGAGAAGCAGAGAAGGAAGCCCTGAATCAGGTAATGGGCAAACTAATGCCCCCCCGGTGAGGTAACAATTCTGATACAATTTGGCTCGAGGCTTTCTCACTCTGGTCTGAGTGATATCTGCTATTTGTTCGATTTTATACACATTAGAGAAGATACTGGGGAAAAAATAAAATTGGCATAGAAATGTATCACTAATTTTTAAATATTATTCTTTCTTATTACTTTGTATTCCAAGTAATTTTTTTTCTGTGGATCAATCAGATGATGTGCAATAGGTTCTCAATAAATGTTTTCTGATGACTGATTAGTCAGTAAAAGACAGGGCTGCTTACTCTGGTCTCAGATTTCAGGTGAGAACAGAACCCACCCTCACCTTCCACAGAATCTCTTGATGCTATAAGACACATATTAGTTAAAACAGAAACATATGGTGAAACATCATATAAAAATCCAAGCTGGGGGCTGGGGCTATGGCTCAATGGTAGCACACTTGCCTGGCATGTGTGAGGCACTAGGTTTGATTTCTCAGCACCACATATAAATAAATAAATAAATAAAATAAAGGTCTATCAACATCTAAAAAAATAAAAATAAAAAAAATCCAAGCTGGAGGCTGGTGAAGCCTCACTGAAGAACTAGTCTGAGTTGTGGCAGGATGAGGTCTGAGGGGTCTAAGTCAGGCCAACAGCAGGCTCAAGGGAAAGGGAAGTGAAGTTCCTGTGAACCAGTGTTAGGAAGTGTGCCAGCCTGAGGGACAATGATGATTGCTATGAACGCTTAGAAGGCAAGGACTGATGCTGCAGAGCAAGGATGAATTAAACAGAGAGCATCTGATGGAAGAGCCAGGTTGGAAGGTCATACTGGGGATTGGGGGCAGGGATCAGGTGTACAAGGGCAGAAGAGGTTGTAATGAGTCAAAGAGTAAGAAATAAAGATGCTAAGGCTATAGCATATTCCACCCATATCACCCACACTCCCACATATGGACAGCAGGGCTCAAGGTGTAACCCAAAACATCCAGGAGGGGGCATCTTCTGAGGTTTTGCCTCCCTGGTTTGGTGCCAAATTCATATCAGTGAGTGTCCTTTGTCTCTGCCTTCTAGAACCAGGCTCTGCTAGATACCTAGCCTCTGTGGCCCTCTGAGGGAGACTGTTCCCCACCCCCCACCCCAAGTCTCTCTATGATCCTGAAGAGACAGGTCCAAGGGGAGAAATGTGAACTAATCTTACCCAGCCATCTAGGTCCTGGTCTCAATTACTGTAGACTTCGACCCTGACTTTGACACCCCCCCCCCCAATTCTAAA
>NW_025999968.1:6749866-6797594 GCF_001458135.2 Marmota marmota marmota | reverse complement strand
CCCCCCCCCCCCCAATTCTAAACACTGAACTTCAGTCTTAAACACATTATGAAACCCCCTACCTTGAATTCTGGTCCCTACTGGAGATACAGTTATAAATAAAAACATTAGCCTTATCTTCAGGGAGACTACAGCGTACGGAGAGACAGGGTTCAGTAAATAGGCAGTTTCAATAAAATGTGGTAAATACTGGGATGGGGAAATGGAAGTGCGTAGGAGGCTAGCTAACCCAAACTGGAGGAGGGAGGGTGGGGCAGGAAAGATTTTCAGAGGAAGTGAGAGCTATACCCTGATGCAAAGGACAAGTACTAAACCAAACAGAGAAGAGGTCTGTGGGTGTGGGTGGGAGAAGGATGTAGGAGGAAGTTCAATGGCCCAGAGATTAAAGAAAGTCGGACAGGCTCAGGATCTGAACTTACTATGGCTTTAAAGTCATAGAGGCTACCCTGCTTACTAGCTCTATGTCACTTGAACAAGCTACTTGTCTTCATTAAGACAATTCTCCCATTTGCAAAATAAAGAAAACAGTATTTATTCAACGGAGTTATGGAGGGTAAATAATGACCTTGATTCCCTTCCCCTGCACCCTAATAACCTTTGAATCTGAGTCTATAAGTCACAGCTCCATGTTTTGGAGTCAAATTTGTCCTTAAATGACAGGGTAGAGGTGATGAATATGGCTTATAATAACAATACAAAACAGTTCATGTTACAATGACCTGATTCCCTTCCCCTGCATAGTGATAGAACCTACTTGGTATCTGGCTTATAATAGTTGCTAAACATAGCTTTACTTTATTTTCTCAAATAACTGGAACTTAGCAGCAAGAATGAACATACTCTACAGAAGGGAACAGCTTAAAAAGATTAACTATATTTCCTAGATTCAAAGTCACCATAGCAATTATTTGCATTCTTCAGACCCAACCATGCTTACCCTAACCCTGTTCCTCACAGTTGCAGGTAGGGACCTCACTTTGTATTTCTTTGTAGGTACCAATTGTGGGTGCTTCCATTAGGTGGGCCATGGTGAGTTCATAGCTCATCTATTCAACTTGATTGCTTCTTAGGTTTCATGCCCAAAGACCATTAACCAAGGATGGATCCTAGAATGCTGGTTTCCTATGGAAAGCAGGAACATGGAGGTGAAGAGCATATTGCTGGTAGCCTGGCCCCCCTCATATCTATTGGCTGATATTCTATTGCTTTTACTCAGATACCTTTACTTCTTACTTTAATCCCCATCCCTATCATGTCCAGTGCCAGGTTGCCTGAGCCCAGTGGGCATTGCAATATTGCTTTGGCAGCTCCTTTGGTGCTGATTCCAAGATCTTTGATCTTTGCCATAGCACCTCAAACCATGGCTAATTGTCTTCATTATTAATTTAAAAGTGCACTGAGGGGATTTTTATTTCTGTAGAATCTTAGTCCCTTTAATACCCATCATAATACAAAACAGTCCATATTACAATGACGTTTATTCCCGTCCCCTGCACCCTGATCTTTGAATCTGAGTCTATAAGGCATAGCTCCATCTTTTGGAGTCAAAATTTGTCCTTAAGCAATATGATGGTGGTGATGAATATGGTTTATAATAAGACTTAACTAAATATCTGATCCATCTTTTCAATGGTCCTGTTCTTATCTTAGGAGTCCTAGGATTACATTAGGAGAAATGATTCTTGGAGGGAGAGTTCAAAAAAATAAATAAAACAAACAAAAAAATGACAGGTGGGCCTAAACTGTGAATGGTGCTGACAAATCACTTATCCCCACACAAGGCCTTCTGTACCGTCCCTTGTTTGCCTATCATGGGCATTGGTGTCCACCACACTGAAAAAAGGAAGAACCACAGGAGTCCTCAGCAGTCCTTTAGACTACCACCTTGGTCTCTGTCTTTGCAGACTATCAGCAGGCCTTTCACTTACAGGAGACCAGTCATCTGACGCTGATCTTATCTCTCAGAGCCAGATATGCTGTGCTCATTTCTATGTTAGTCATCTTTGGTCACCTTTAGACTATCAGGAAACTGATAAGCCTGTCTCAGAGGAATGTTTTTTTCTGGTTCTCAAACCCCACTGGTCTTTTTGATCATCCATGATAGCTATCTTTCATACCTTTAATTTTTGTACATATGAATCAAGGGACATATAAGCTTACGTGCAAATTCATTTTGCACAATGCATTCAATTGATCTTTTACAATGCACTTATTCCCAGGGACCTAAATCTTAAAAGTTACCTGGATTTTTACATAGTTCTCCAGAAATATAATCCATTAGTACTTAGAGGCCTTGGTTGTCTACCTAAAAACCATTTGTTGCACGGCTAAATTCATTGCATCTGATGCCCTACTCTCTATCTGCTCCTGCCTACCCAGAAAACTCCCTTCCTGTCTCAATGAGGCTCACAGTGACTCTCTGGAACTTAGAATCAGGTGGAGGCAATGAATATGGTTGTGGACTAATTTACTTCAGACTCAAGAACTTGTAGGTGTATCCTTCTAACACTCCCCCAGGGCCTCTTCTCGGAGTTTCAATACCCAACCTCTGCTACATCCTGAACAAGCTGATTCACCATTCTTCCCTGATCCCACTGGCCTAAAGCTGAAGCCATGATAACTAAGCCACCATCTCTTTCAGGTTGTGGGACACTAGTATATGATAGTGGGAGTGGCAATGATCCCATTGACTCTTGAGTCTCTGAGGACAGTGTCCCCTATGCCAAACCTTCGCCTAAATTCAGTCTCAGAGCCCTATAGTGAAGATGAGGTCATTGACTCAGAAAGGCTAAGAATGTCAGTTTCATGAGGCAGAAACTTCTTTGTCTTATTCACTGCTATTTCCCAAAATCTAGTGCAGGGCTCAGAACACTTAGTATTGAATAAAGGAATTACAAGTTCAGAAAAATGGAAAATCCAATAAATACAATAAAGAGGTTTTGATTCCTCTGTGTTAAGAAGAGAAAATTTAAGAGGAATTTAACAGTTAAAATTTTAATTTAAAAAGTTGAAGACCTTAATTAGAGATGGAACGTAAGAAGTACTATTATATAATCCTAACAGTACAGGATTGATTCAGATTGCCAGAGTTCAAATCCTAGTTTTAATGCTTACTGTGCTTGTCAATGCTAGCAGGTTAGGCAGCCTGTCTTAGCTCAGTTTTCTTTTCTATAAAATGGAGATAGTAATAGAAGTGTTGTGGAAATTGTATGAGGTAATACACAGAAAAGGCATAGCCCTCTAGCTACAGAGTCAGCCCCCCATCATTGATAGTTGCTGCTACCAGTAAAATCATGACCTTGTAAGTAGTGGAATTATCTCATACCAACACCAATATTTTAGAGATGGTTTCCTAAGGGCTGTGTGGAATATGTATACTGAATATCTAGCCTTCAAAGGAAAAAAGACTCACATTGGCCCTGGACTGGAATGTAAATTTCTTAAGAGTAAGAACTATGATTATTCTTCTCTGCACCTTGAAAACTATTGGATACATGGTAGTCTGTAATAGACTTTTGTTAAAATGTTTAATCTTTGTATTGGCTGACTAACAGATCTACTCTGCCTATAATTCCACATGATGGATTATTGCAATCATAGTGTTATGATCCCATAGTAAATATCACAGCAAACTCTGGTTCCAGTCAGATGGTGGTACAGTAAGAATACACAGCTCCAACAAAAATGTTCCACATTTCATCAAGTTCCACACATTCCAAGAGGGATTAAAATCATTCAAGGACTCCTTTATGTAGTGCCATGCATGGACATGGCTGATTTGTGTCTCTCTCTTTCTCTTTCTTCAGAAGTCTTTTTATTTTCTAACCCATTTGAATTACATAAAAATTCTTTGAGAATACTGCAGTCTTGTAGCAATGATCTGACAATGACTCATCTACATTTCACAATTAAACACTGTAAAAAGCAATACTCACAAGCTTGCCAGTGAATTCCTCAGCTGTCTTCTCTATGACCTATGGAAATAACAATGTCTTTTTCTATCATCATCATAAAGAAGATGGAAGGATTTTTGGCAAGCAGCTCAATTAAAAAAAATTATCTAGCACGAGAATAACAAAGCAGAACTGAATCGTCTTGACTTTTACATTTAAACATGAATCCCAGATTACTTCAAAATTTACAAGTATTCCTGGCTTAGTTCTAGGGTCATGGAAAGAAGGAAAAGCCTAATACAAAGTCCTAGGAAAGGGGAAAAGTATTGTTAGAAATGAGGTGTTCTCTAAGAAAAGGACAATGTTAACTGGAATAACACTGAAACTTTGAATTTAAGTGAGAATTGCTATTGATTTTCTCAGAAAACTGCAACCACCCACAATTGCAGGCAATTCTACTGAGAACTGAGCAGGTTTGGTTGGTTATTTATTCGGGTTAGAGCAGGTAGGTGGGTCTGCAGACCTAGTTCTGGATGTGTATGGCTCCTGGGAAGGATGGAAATGGGATGGGAAATGAGGATTGGCATCGTTGGAGTTGGTGAAAGCCAGGAAGAGAGGTACAATCATCTTTATATAGCACCACCTTCCTGGAAGAAAAATCTGTACAATAGTCAGAAGATCAAAATTTTAAATTAGAAGAATTGTTTGGTCAAGCATGAAGTTAAACGTGAAGTTGTGGCTGAAAATTCTTCATTTGTATTTCCAATGTGCACTAGTATATCTATTTCAAAACTAATTCAGAAATGTTTAAAGGATATGTTGATGGTAATTAATCAAACTTTAGAATTACTGATATAAGTGGAATGTTATTTTTTAAATTCTAAATGATTTAGCTGTTTAATATGCTCTCTGTGGCAACCCAGGAAAAAAACAAGCATACAAATATTGGCTTTAAAGAGCAGAGAACTATTAGTCTTTGAAAGATAGAGAAACTTGGAGTCAAAAAGGACCCCATGGCTTTGAAAAGATCAAGAAGAAGTGATGTGGTCCCCAACTATGAGAAAGTCCAACCTTACTTTTTCATATGTGGCATTAGAATCAAGGATTCCTACCCTGAACATCTTATGTAAAATTGTAAATATCTTTGCTCTTTATGGAGAGTTTTATCACCTTCAAATTGCTGTTTTTTTCCCATAGCCCTTATCCCCTTCTAACAGACTATTATTTCATTTTATTGTCTGTTCTCCTCTCCAGAATATAAGCCCTAGAAGTGTTAAGAACTTTTGACAGTTTTGTCTACTGGTTTCTCCCAGCTTCCTATAATAGCACCTGGTGCATAGTAGGTTGAATTAAATGCATATATATTTTCAGGCATATATGGGAAACAAACATTTTTTCCTGATAAAAGGAGACATAAATAATTCATATGGCCCTTCCCTCCTCTTCCTCTGTAGAATGTGGACATAAGAATGGGAGCTACATTGGACAACTTAGGTGCCTGAGGGAATAGCCAAGAGAGTTTCAGTTTCCTCCATCTTTACCTCATTAGAAACTGCTGTAGTTTGGATCTTGAATGTCCCCCAAAGGACTTGTGTGTTAAAGGCTTGGATCTTAGCCCATGGCATTATCAAGAAGTAGCAGAACCTTTTGGAGGTGGGCCTATTCAAAAGAAGTTATGGTTTTGAGTGCATGTCTTCAGAGGAGACTGTGGACACCAGTATCTTCCTCTATTTTTATCACTTCCCAAGCACCATGAAGTAAGCAGCTTCCTTTGCCATTCATTCCCACATGACACACTGCCTCACAACAGACCCCAAAGAAATGGGTCAACTGACCATGAACTGAAGTCTCCAAAACTTTGGGCCAATTTCATTTTTTAAGTTCATTATCTCAGGTATTTTGTTACCTGAGATAATTTGCTATCATAGACACTAAACCAGTATGAACAAGCTTCTACCTCAGGATCTCTTATTAAGTAGGAAAATAAATCCTCTTTATTTAATCTATTGTACTGGTAATTTACCTGCTTATAGATTTATGTTGCTTTGTTGGTCAGCTTTCCATCGCTATGATAAAATACCCATGAAAGTCAACTTAAAGAAGAAAAGATTGATTTGGGCTCATGGTTTCAGTCCATGGTCATTTGTCTTTGCTGTTACTGGGCCTGTGGTGAGGCAGAAAATCATGGTAAGGAATACATGATGGAGTAAACCTGTTCACCTCATGGTGGCCAAGAAGCAAGAGAGAGAATTTACTTTTCCAACAAAGCTCTCCTCCCAAAACCCAGTAAGCAAGAATCCTTAATGATTATTCCATTGATGAAGTCAGAGTCCTCATTCTCCAATCATTTTCCAAAAGTCCCACCTCTGAACACTGCTGTACCGGGGACCAACTCTTCAACACATGAGTGTTTGGGGGACGCTTTGGATCCAAACCATAACAGTTGCACTCTTCCCTGAAAATGATATTTCCAAACTCCATGGCCAGTTGATTTCATCCAGATCTAGTCATCAGCAGCCCTAGCAGGAAATCTGAGTCAGGAAAGGAGAAGCCAAGGTATTTCTTCCCCTTTTCCTCTAATTCATGTAGTGTCTCCATTATTGGCTTTGTCCTCGCCATAATCCCAGACACTGCCAACAGGCCCTCTTCCATGGTCCAGCTTCCACTCATCATCCATCTTTTAGATCCTGAGAGCTCTGGTAAACATTATCTCCTTCCTTTGTCCCTGAAGTATTGAGGATGGTAGTGGCTTCCTGCAGTTACTAATCTCTAAACCACCAATCTTTAAGAAACCCTATGTGCTCTCTCAGCAATTCCAGTCCCTTGGTAGCTACTGCCCTGCACTAAATTATTTCTATTAGAATATCTGGCATGGACTAGGTTTTACTGACTGGATCCTGATTGCTGTGGCATTTTAACTGAGTTTCCCGGTAACTTGCATAGATCACCTTCCAAATGGATTTAAATCTTAAGAAGTAATTAAAGCTTCTTTATCTTGTAGACTGCTAGATTTTCCAATTTCCTTTTTTAATAAAATATAAAACCTTACTAGTAAGAGGTCCAAACTACTAGACTAATCAGAGCCTGACTATCCCCCTAAACTAGGTGGCAGCCGTGGGACAAGAAGACTTCCTGTTGGAACACAGTTTGCTTCTTGAACAAGATGTTGAGTCAAGCTGAATTCAAACCTATAATAAAATCATTTAAGATCATCTTCTTTCTCATAATCTAGATTGACATGGATTCATTTCTGCCTCCCTTATTGCCATGCCAACTAAACCCATCTGGTTCTCAGGGGAGTGGGAATAAGACAAAAGCTTCAAATCTCTCAGAATTAGGGGTATGTCCAACTTTAAAGCATTGCTGAAATGATGCATTTAGCAAAGGGCCTAATAACTCTTCCCCTATTTCCCTTGTGAATATGTGCTTAACAAATTTATTGTCCATGCTATGTGAAAGTCCTTTGTGGACTTTTCCAGAGTCTCAAATCTAATCATGGTTAAACCAACAAAGGGATTACGGCTTTATCAGAAGTTTATTTTTGCAAGACTGTCACATTTCTCTGTCAGATATGGTATCCTGTTTTGTTTTGTTTTTTCCCACTATGCTGAGCCCAAAGATCCCATTAAATAAAGTTGAACTCCTCAGTTATGCAGAAATGTAAACAGTTTGCTCAGTGTGATTTGCAATTATATTTTCTTTTAGGAGAGAACAAAGTTCCCATACTAAACAGTATCCCTCTCTGTAATGCAGGAATCTGAATATGATAGAAGAGGAAATTCTAAAATTTCTTCATCAGAAGAAAAGGCACTATAGATTCAAAACACACACACACACACACACACACACACACACACACTTTTTGCAATTTAATTCCATTTAATGTAGCTTAGCTCTGGAGTCTACTTGATACAGAGTTGGGTGACCTAATTAGGACATTCTATTCCTCTCTGTAGCATGAAACAAACCCAGCAAGAAGCTTTGTAAAATCAAGTCTAAAGCCTTGTTCCAATAATAGTTCAGCCTAACCTGTGCATATGGTATTTTGTGGACTTTGTAACAGGTGTCAGGAGAAACATATTATTAGATAAAGTCCTACATACAATGTAGGTTTTCATACACTGAAGATCTAGTATTTCCTTGGACATCTGTAGGCCTCACCAGTGAAACATATGGTCCATGCTCTGATGTGATTAAGTCCAATCAACCACAACAAAATCATTCCTATTTCTATATAAAATTGTGAACTTAAATCTCAAGAAAGAAATCTATCATATACCTTCAGACCACTACACACTCTCTTTCTACTGAGAGCCCTAGAAATCTAAGCCACATCTTTTCAGGTGAAATTCCTATGAGCAATGATAAATGATTTGGTTGGAGACAATGGCAATGGAAGAGGGTTTTGTGAAAAGACTTTTATAAACCTATTTCACACTTCATTTTTGTTCACGTACAAGCAGCACAGTTGATCCTCTTTGCATTATCAGAGAGATTGTTTTTACCAACAATATCTCTGTTTTTCTATGTGACTTTGCTACTCCCCTATCAAGAAGTGAGTCTAATTCCCCTTGGTTTGAATCTGTGCAGGACATGTGACTGCTTCTAATAGCTGAGTATAGCAAAAGCAATGCTTTGTGATTTCCAGGATTGGTCCATAAAAGGCAATGTGATTTTTGCCTTGTTCACCAGAATGGTTCCATGGAGTACAGAGCTCCACATAAGAAACCCGAAGATCACTCTGCCAACAGTAAGCCAAACTCTGTGGAAAGACCACATGTAGGTACTGCATTTGACACTCCCAGTGTTGCTTCCAGAAGGTATCAAACACAAGCACTGTGAGTTATTCTTGACCATCCAGACTAGTCAAGCCTTCAGGTGATGACAGCCCCAGCGATGTCTAATTTCAACTTCTTCAGTGATCCCAAACCAGAACCATCTAACTGAGCTCTTACCAAATTTCTGAACCAAAAAGTCCTGAGCAAAAATAAAATCATTTTTAAGTCACTAAATTCTTTGTTTGTTGTAGATGGAAACCTATTTGTTATTTACTTTCATGCAGTGCTGAGGCTCAAACCCAGTGCCTCACACCTGCTAGGCAAGTGCTATACCACTAAGCCACAACCCCACACCTTAATGGTAGTTTTTTTTTTTATGTAACAACAAAGCCAAAATAGAATTATTTCAGAATTACTTTTAAATTTTCAGGCTGTTTCAGAATCTAAGAAAATAAAAAGTTTCTGGTCACTCTCAGGGAAGGAACATCTTTTCTGAGACTCTTGAACTTTTCAACATCCTGACATTCCTAGAATTTGCTAACAGTTAATGACCCTGATAAGCAGCCACATTATTATGCAATCAGGAAGAGAAATGTATATTTACCATCATTCTTCTACAAAAAATAATTTTACATATTTGGGGAAATACGTTTCAATCAACTACATGGTGAGAGTAGAGTGAGATATTCAAGTTCATTTTTAAGTAGTAATAAACAGTTGCTCAACATTTTCCTAATAGGAGAGGGAAGTCCTATACACTGTAGACTTTGATTTTTTTTTTATTGAGCACCTAGGGATTGCAAGTTTAGGAGAAGAATTGAATTGCTCAGCAGAAGAGTAGAAGCTTGACCATGTTTGGAAAAAATAAAAAGCAGAACATACAGTTGCTGAGTAGCTAAAATGAAAATTTTGGGGAACAGAGATTTTAAACAATGTTTTTAAAGAGTTCACTGTGCATTATAAGATAACTTTATTTTCTGTCATCCTTACCAGAGTTTCAATAAATAATATATTGCTTAATAATTCTCTTTTCTTAGTGGTTCAGGGAAATGCAGAGGTGTTGACATTAGAAAGGGTAGGAAAGACTACATTCAGAGACCATCTGAAATTTTTACCACACACTGATAAAGACATAGCAGGGCCAAACTACTGAAAAGAAAAAGGAAACTCCAAATAATGATTTACCTCAAGGTATCACCTAATCATAGAAGACCTGTTTTTTATTAGTGCATATTAATTATAAAGAAAATTGGCTTCATTATGGCATATAACTTACTTTGATCATATCCATCCCCCCATTGTCTTCCTTCACTCTCCCCTCTCCCAATTTCCCTTCCTGTTCTCTAATGGTATCCCCTCCACTATTTTTTTTTTTGTACTGGGGATTGAACTCAGGGGCACTCAGCCACTGAGCCACATCCCCAGCCCTATATTGTATTTTATTCAGAGACAGGGTATCACTGAGTTGCTAAGTGCCTCATTTTTGCTGAGGCTGGCTTTGAAATCTACAATCCTCCTGCCTCAGCCTCCTGAGCCACTGGGATTATAGGCATGCACCACTGTGCCCAGCCCATTCTACTTTTTCACATCATTTATTTTCTAGATTTCACATGTAAGAGAAAACTTATGATAAGTGTCTTTCTCAGTCTGGCTTATTTCACTTAATGTGATAACCTCTAGTTCCATCCATTTTCCTGCAAACGACGTATTTTCATTATCTTTTGTGGCTAAAAAAAATACCCTAATGTGTATATATGCCACATTTTTAATCCATTCATCTGTTGAAAAGCACTTAGACTGATTTCATAACTTGCCCTTTGTGAATCATGCCATTATAAACACGGGTATACAGGTATCTCTGTAACATGCCGACCTTAACTCCTCCTCCAGGTACATATCAAGAAGTGGTATAGCTGGAACATGTGATAGTTCTACTTTGAGTATTTTTTGAGGAAACTCCATAATGATTTTTAGAGTGGCTGTAGTAACTTACATTCCCACCACTAGTGCATAAACCTTTCCTTTTCCCCACATCCTCATCAGTACTTATTGGTTTTTGTATTCTTGATAATAGCCATTCTGAGTGGGGTGAGATGGAATCTCAAAGTAATTTTAATTTGCATTTTCATGATGACTAAAGATGTTGAACTTTTTTAGTGTTCAACTGGTTCTACTGGCCATTTGTGTTTCTTTTGAGAAGTGTCTGTTCAGTTTATTTGTTCATTTATCTATTGGTTTATTTGTGTGTGTGTGTGTGTGTGTGTGTGTGTGTTGAGCTTTTTAGTTTTTCACCTATTCTGCATGTTAATCTTTTGTAGGAAGAATAATGGTCAAGATTTTCTCCCATTCTGTAGGCCTTCTCTTCATTCATTTTATTTCATTTGCTGTGCAGGAGGTTTTACAATTGATGCAACCCCACTTGTTGACTCTATTATTTCCTGAACTATAAGAGCCCTATTCGGGGAGTTGTTTCCTGTGCCTATATCCTGAAGTGTTCTCTCTGTGTTTTCTTTCAGCAGTTTCAAAGTTTCAGGCCTTGTATTAGGTCTCTGATATTTTTGAGTTGATTTTTGTACAGGGTGAGAGACAGGAATCTAGTTTCAATCTTTTACATGTGGATATTCAGTTTCCTGGTGCTTTTTGTTAAAAAGGCCATCTTTCCTCAAACATATGTTTTTACACCTTTGACAAGAATCAGATGGCTGTAGCTATGTGAGTTTCTCTCTGTGTTCTCTATTCTATTCCATTGGTCTTCTTTTTTGTTTTTATGCCAGAATCATGCTGTTTTTGTTACTTTTGAAATCAGGTATTGTGATGTCCCCAGCATTGCTCTTTTTGATCAGGATTGCTTTGGCTATTCTGGATCTTTTATGCTTCCATATGAATTTTAGGATTGATTTTTCTAGTTCTGTAAGGAATACATTGTGTTTTTTTAAATGGGGATTGCATAGAATCTATAGATCACTTTTAACAATATACCATTTGAACATTATTTATTCTGCAGATCCATGATCATAGAAGATCTTTCTATCTTCTACTGTCTTTTTCAATTTCTTTCTTCAGTGTTCTATAGTTTTCATTGTAGAGGTCTTTCACTTCCTTGGTTAGGTTTATTCCTAGGTGTATGTGTGTGTGTGTGTGTGTGTGTGTGTGTGTGTGTGTTTTAAGCTGTTGTGAATGGAATTGTTTTCTGATTTCTTTCTCTGCAGGTTCATCATTAGTTTATAAAAAAAATGTTGACTTTTGTATGTTGGTTTTGTACCTCGCTACTTTGCTGAATTTTTAAATCAGATCTAAAATACTTCTGATGAAATCCTTAGGATTTTCTCTGTATAGGATCTTATCTTCAGCAAATAGGAAAAGTTTTACTTCTTTTTTTATTTGTATAACTTATATTTCTTTCTCTAATTTAATTTATCTGACTAAAATTTCTACATTGAGTGAGAGTGGTGAGAGTGGAGTTCTTTGTCTTATTTTGGATTTTAAAGAAATTATTTCAGTTTTTCCCCATTCAGTATTATTGATGTTAGCTATGGGCTTGTTATACATAGCCTTCGTCATGTGGAGGCAAGATCCTTGTATACCTAGTTTCTTTGGGGCTTTTATGATGAAGGGATGTTAAATTTTACCAAAGATTTTTATGCAGCTTTTGAGCTGATCATGTTATTTTTTCCATTTCTGTAGTGTATTATGCTTATAATCAATATGTGTATACATTGAGCCATTCTTGCATCCCTGGAGTGAAAGCAACTTGATCATGGCTTATGATCTTTTTAAGGTATTGATGAAATAAGTTTGCAAGTATTTTATTGAAGATTTTTACATCCATATTAATCAAGGATATTGGTCTATATTTGCTGTTGTGTGTTCTCATCCAGTTTTGATATCAGGGTAATAATGGCTTTATAAAATGACTTTGGAATCATTCTCTCCCTTTTTGTTCATGGAGCAGTGTGAAGATCATTGGATTTAATTCTCCAAAGATTTGGTAAAATTCAGCAGGGAATCCATTTGGTCCTGATTTTTTCTTTGGTGGGAGACATTTTATTACTGCCTTAGTTCTATTTGTTATTAATTTGTTTGGGTTTTTATATCCTTGTGATTCATTTATGGCTGGCTTTATGTGTCCACAAATTTATCCATTTTTTTTCTAGTTTTACTGGAACATAAATTTTCAAAATAGTCACTAATGATCCTCTGAACTTCAGTGGTATCTGTTGTAATTTTCTCTTTTTACATATAGTTTTATTACTTTTGGTCTTCTCTTGCTTTCCTTTGGGTTAGTTTGGATAGGGATTTATCAATCTCATATTTTCAAAAAACTAACTCTTTGTTTTACTGATCCTTTGTTTGCTCTTTTAGTCTCTATTTTGTCAATTTTGATTCTGCTCCATATTAGTTCTTTTTTCTCCTGTTTTAGATTTGATTTGTTCTTGTTTTTCTAGGACCTTGAGAGACATTTATTTGAGACCTCTCTGATTTTTCAATATAGGCACTCATATCTATAAACTTCCCTCGTAGAACTGCCTTTACTCTATCCCACGTATGCCATGTTTCTATTTTCATTTGTTTCTAGGATATTTAATATTTCTCCCATGATTTCTTCAATGATCCATTGATCATTCAAAAATTTATTCTTCAATCTAAAATTGAATTGTTTGTATAGTTTCTCTTGTTGATTTCTAATTACATTCCATTTTGATCTGATATCATGCAAGATGTTATTTCAGTTTTTTATATGTTAGAACATGCTTTATGGCTTGAAATATGATCTATTTGGAGAAAGTTTCATGAGTTTCTAAAAAGAATGTATATTCTGCTATTGTACAGAGTATTTTGTAGATATAAGTTCATTTGATCTATAGTGTAGTTTAACTCTGATGTTTCTCTGTTGATTTTTTTGTCTAGATGACCTATCTATTTGTGAAAGTAGGGTATTGAAGTCATCCGCTATTATTAAATTAGAATCTATCTATCTCTTTATGTAAAGTAGTGTTTGTTTTATGAAATTGGGCAGACTGATGTTCTAGTATACATTTATATCTTCTTGGTGGATTTTTCCCTTTACCAATATGCAGTGATTTTCTTTGTCTCTTCTAATTTTGGCCTGTGTGTTTTCCCCTCTCTGTGATAAAATAAATGAGGAAAACAACTTGAAGGAAGGCAGATTTATTTTGACAGTTTCAGACTGTCATTACTTGGCTCCAGTACGCTTGTGGTGAGGCAGAACATGGTGAGGAGGATGTAGCAGACCAAAGCTACTCACCTCATGGCAGATATGAAGCAAAAAAGAGAATTAAAAGGGCCAGAGATGTGCTTTTTGGTATACTTCCTACAATTAATCCTCACTTCCTACAGTTTCTGCCACTTCCGACAATGCCACCAAATTATGAATCCCACATTGTTGCATTAGGGACTCAGTCTTTATCATGAGACTTTGGGGAATATTCTAGATCCAAACTATAATTCAACCAAACAGCTTGAAGTCTGCTTTATCAGATATGAGTGTAGCTACTCCTATTGCTTTAGGACTCCATTTGTATGGAATATTATTTTCAATCCTTTCATTTTCAGTCTGTGTATGTCTTTGTCAAAGAAGTAAGTTTCTTACAGGTGACAAAGAGTAGGGTATTGTTTTTTAATCCAATCTGCCAGTGCATGTCTTTTAATTGGAAAATTAATACCATTTATATTTAAGATTATTGTTGAACGGTATGTACTAAATCCTGTCTGTCGTTTTGTTGCTTTTCTAATGTTTCTTTCTTTTCTAATTCTCATTTTCTTATCTACTCTTCTAGTTTGATTTCTTTCCTGTGTTCTCATGGTTGCATTTATTGCAGAATGCCTGTTTTAAAAGAACTTTGCACACACCATCCTCTGAAGGTAGAGAGAGGAATCAAGTTCACATACAGGAACATCTAGGCACCAATCAGTATTTTTCCCCAGATGCTAATAATTGTTTAGTTTTGGAGGGAAAGAAACTCAAGGGGAGGTTTCAGCTGTGGATGGAAAGAAAAGGTCATATACCCAATTAAATGGCCTGATGATTTTCCAACTCCACCAGTGAGCCTTCATTTCTTGCTATCTCTTTCCAAATTTTTCCTGCCATTTTTTCCTGTTTTCAGAGAACTAGTTCTAATTTGATCCTATTGATGAATAATATGCAGTAGAGTGTTAATAACTGGTAATAAGTGAATATATTTTATATATCTTAGGGGCAGTTGCATTTGTAGCCTGTACAAGTTTTATTCCATGAACTCAAAGATGAGAAAACTATTTCATTTCTTTGGTTTCTTTCCCTCCCCTTCCCCTAAGATGGTATATAAACCTCAGATTCTAAACACCTTGTGTCACATTTTTCTTTGAACTCCTATATACAGACAAAGTAAAAATCAGTCATGTATTGAACATATCTTTTTAAAAATTTATTTATTTGTTTATTTTTATGTGGTGCTGACTATTGAACCCAGTGCCTCACGCATGTTAGGCAAGGGCTCTGCACTGAGCTACAGCGCCAGCCTCTGAATGTATCTTTTTGCCAGTTTAATTAGCAGGCCTCCAAGACCAAACTTCAGTGGGTAGAATTTTTTTTTCTGTCTGATAAGAGTCTTCCTTCCTGAGATCATAGAAAAATCAAACATCAGATCATTCTGGCATCAATACAAAATACAGATCTTGTTTCAAAGGAAATAAGAGAGAGATAATTCTGAGCCAAATATCAGTGACCAAGGTCTGGGAACACTGATTCAGATGGCCCTGAATAACATACTCCACCATGAAAGAGGTTACGTGAACATTTAAGGTCACAGGAAAAGAGGAAATCATAAATCAATGCAATTACCGAATACATGGGTCAGGGCATTATTTAGGTGGATTCCAGTAATGTGGGGATACCTTTCCTGTGGGTTTCAGATATTATCTCATAGAAGTCTTAGCTTTAGGGTTTGTGGAAGTCAGAGGTCTGCTGAGCTTAGGCATAACTTCCAGTAGTCTTACGTTAAGAGTCATAAGAATGTTAGGTCAAATACAGAGGTCAAAAGTAGCTATTGAAAGGCCTAAGATAGCCCAAGATAATTTTGGCTCTTGACCTGCAGCATTTCATCTCTCCTCAATCACGATGTTGTACTCAGTCAATGTCGGTCTTCAGAATCTTTAATGGAGATGTGACTTCTTCAGAGAACTTCAGCTCCATACTGGGTTTGCTGAGATACATCCATTGTCCAAATAGCATTGATCTGGTATCCCCACTATTTTACCTGCTGTGTGAGGGCAGAGAAATTATAGCCAAGGCAGAACTCTTTGTGAGGGTCCAAACTCCTCAGTCCTGTCTCCTTCCTTCCTGTCTCCTTGGTCCATGGAGTGAATCCTACCTCTCCTATGCAGATTTCCATTTGCTCCTGTCTTGGGAGGCACCTTCTCAAAGAGTACTCACTTTTCTCCCATCTCTCTGGCATAATCCTCCCAAGAAGCACAGCCCCCGAGTCAGAAAAAGACATTGCCTTTCTCATCTACATTAGATAATTTTTGTTTCATGTACCCATAACGCAAACCTCCCCTGAGACAAGGGAGGGGCTCAAAGGGCAAGCTGGCTTTCTGGGGGAAAAAAAGAGGAAAACATATTGCAAGAAGAAAATACGACTATCTCAATAAAAAATACTCAGCAACTACAGTTATATCAGCTATTGCTAGAAGTAGCAAGAAATGGGCCTTTTAAATTGGCTCCTTTCAGGTCATACAATGGGCCCTCTACAGAAAGACTAGGCCGAGTCTGAGGTTAAGTGCATTGGAGACAATCTTGAATTTGCACATGTTGTTCTTGGAGAAACATTTCTCATGCTATCCCAATGCTTGTGAGACTTTTATTTCCTCCAAGCAGAAAATTCACAACTGAGATTCTCACCATAAAAAGTACTCACCTGCAATGACCTTGGGATCTCTGAACACAGTGTGCTTGCTTCTTGCTAAGGGTGGAGTAGCCCACCTTCCCTTGAGTTCAGTTTCCCTGCCCACCCTGTGAGACCTGCCTGCCAGGATGTGGTGTTGAATGGACTCTGAGAAGTAAACATTGAGGAGGATGTTTTCCTGCCCCACCCCTGCCCTCTAGGAGATGACAGCAATAATTCTGGGTTGTGAGCCAAAGGCAGGCCCTGTCCTACCTGACTCCTGCCAGATGCCGCTGCCTTAAAAACAGAAATTGTAGCTTTCCCCATTGGGTGGAAGCAGCCCAAGCCCTGGCACTGAGTGGACATCACACTTCCCCTAGGCCAGCACGGACGGACTTGAGAGGAGAAAAGGAGTTAGGGCATGGCTGCTGTTCCCCTCTTTCCTGAACTCCGTGACCTGTGAGATGACCTTCAGAACCAGAAGCTTTTGGTGCTATCTGGGTCCCTTTGACACCTGAACTCTGACATAAGATATCAGAGGGGTTCTGTGGAAACCCCCTACTATTCTCCTGAAAAATGACATACCTGAAAGTGTAGAAGGATATAGATTTGCATAACCTAAGACAGAGAGTCTAAAAAAGGACCAGTTATGTTTCACAAGTATTTGTAACGTTTCACTTTGGTCCAGGCACCAGCAGCCCGAGTTCTTACTCTGGTTTATATCTCTTAGTAGGTCCACTTTACAGACTAGATAAGGTGCAGGGGGGATTAAATAAATGACTATTTCAGGTCCCACAGAGAGTAAATTATATAGTCCAAGATTCTAAGATAATATTTCTATTTATTTTCACCCATTTTGTAACCTATTCCGATGTTTATTTCATCAAAAAGTTTCTAGATTTGTTTGTTAGTTTAAGATAAATGCTTCAAGAATACCAAAACTTCCTAACAGCAAGATGGACTGAGTCCCTGTTAGGAAAACTAGGCATATATTTATAAAATTCTAAGTAAATTGGTGTCTCTGAGGAACTCCAATAGAATCACAGTTGGCGAGGGAAATCTAAGCTGATCCTTTATTTATTATCTTGAGAAGAGTTGTTTTCTATTTATAGTCTCCTTGTTCAATTTAAGCATTAGTGTGTATATTAGGGGGGGTGTGTGTGCAAGTGTTAGAGGTGTCCATGGGGTAGACAAATAAACTTTAATATAGAGCTAGTAAGGCCAAAGAATAAGCACATTGTATACAACAGAACAACTAGAGTGTTCTGTAGCTTTGAAAAACATTGTGGCTAAACAAAATGTTCTGCCAGGGGCAACATGGGTTAGTCCTCTATCATCTCTGTAGGAACAGGTTATATTTTCAGGTTCTATTGGCCTTTATGGTCCAGCCTAATACACTGCGTTCCTGTGTAGCTGAGTTGCCAAACAAGACCAATAGTTCAATTTGGGGAGCTGAGAAAGAAGGAGAGAATTTTCAGTTCCTTTCATAAAGCTATGTCTTTTCCAGAAAAATCTTTTGTCCCCAGCATGTGCCTCCATTTAAAAAAAAGAAGGCATGTTTTCTTTGAGAAGTTGGAGAATTTTTAAAGCCTATTTTTCAACTGGATGAGGATTTCACAGAGACTGTGTATTAGTAACAACCATTAATGCAAAGGTACCAGATAGATGTGATCTCATTTAACCTCTAAGGAAGGCTGTGACAAACGAAGCATTTTCACATTTCGAATGCAGACATTAGGGTTCATATATTGTAAATAATTTGCCTAAAAAGTTCCCCTGAAAAGTGATGGAGCTTTTGACCCCAAAGTCTTGACAACTGTATCTTACTTCTTCCCAAGGAATGGGATGAATTAGGATAAATTATCCACATAGGATAGATGGAAGTTGGCAACAGGTCACCAAAAACAGCTCTGAGTGGCCACCCTCATGAATTGGAGGATAACTTTAATCTTGATCTTCACTTTGAAGAGAATTCCCCCCTCATAAGCATAGTCAGTAAGTTTTCCAGTTACAACTGGGAACAGTTTTTAAAAAGATAATAAAATTTGGGGCTGGGGTTGTAACTCAGTGATTGAACACTTGCTTAGCATGCACAGGCTCTGGGTTCAATCTCCAGTACTGGAAAAAAATGATAAAGTTAATTGCCTTGCAGAAGACATTATTTTTTTCATCTCCTAGAGCAAGGGAAAAAGTCACATAAATTATCATCATCATCATCATCATCATCATCATCATCACTTGGTGGTGAGGATGAAAACCAGTTACATCCCCAGTCATTTTTATTTTCTATTTTGAAACAGGGTCTCACTAAATTGATGAGACTTTTGCTAAGTTGCTGAGGCTGGCCTTGAACTTGTGATCCTCCTGCCTCAGCCTTTCTTCGATAATCCCAATCATTGCTGGAATTACAGACATGTACCACTGCACCCAAATATAAATTTATTTCCAAATTATTCACATGCAAAAACTTCTAAAGAGCTGATTACATGAAGATCATTTCATTTTATAGGAAAATCACATGGAAATTCAAATATATCTAAAACAGAGACCTCTACAGAAACTTACTGCAAGTACCAGTAATATTAATGGTTTAAGCCACAGTAGTCTTCATAGAAAGCCTATTTTTAAAATTATTTATTTATTCTAATTTGTTATACAAGACGGCAGAATGCAATTTATTTCATATTACACATATAGAGCACAATTTTTCAAGTCACTGATTATACACAAAATATTTTCACACCATTCATGTCATTATACATGTACTTAGGGTAATGATGTCTAACTCATTCCACCATCATTCCTACTCCCTTGCCCCCTCCCTTTCCCTCCCTCCTCTTTGCCCTATCTGAAGTTCCTCCATTCCTCCCATGCTCCCCCGACCACCACCACCATTATGAGTCAGCATCCTCATATCAAAGAAAACATTCAGCATTTGGTTTTGGGGGGATTGGCTTGCTTCACTTAGCATTATATTCTCCAACTCCATCCATTTACTTGCAAATACTATGATTTTATTCTCTTTTAATGCTGAGTAATATTCCATTGTGTATATACACCAAAATTTCCCTATCCATTCATCTACTAAAAGGTACCTGGGTTGGTTCCACAATTTAGCTATTGTGAATTGTGCTGCTATAAACATTGATGTGGCTGTGTCCCTGTAGAATGCTGTTTTTAAGTCCTTTGGGTATAAACTGAGTGATGAACCCAGCCTGATTCCATTTTAAGGTTGGGAGCCATCTCATTACAAAGTCATGAAAAGTTCATTTCTGTTTTACTATAAATTACTGCGATTTCTAAACTTGTTTGGAATTCCTGCCCATGCTTTGAACTCACCCATGCCTTGCTTTCCCTGACCAGATAATAATCCTCTCTGAAATGTTAGTGGCACCTCATAAATTCTGATGTTGGGATTTGAATTTACTCCCTACCTTGAAATATCATGCCATTTAGATCATTAACCTGCTATCTGCCTTTGTATTATGCTTGTCAAAATCCTGTTATCTGTAAGTTCTCAAGATACTCCCCCTTTGCAACTTTTTGTGATATAAAACTGTGTCCCTCGAAAGCTGGGGTACTTATCTCTAGCCCGGAATTTCAGGTGAGACTGTCGATGGCCAGCCTTGTGTACACAAATATGAGCATGCTTTAACTTGATTTAAAATTGGAGTCGGTGGTCTTTTCTTTCTGTAGGTGTTCAACACCAAGGAGTAGGATAGCTGGGTCAAATGGTGGTTCCATTCCAAGTTTTCCAAGGAATCTCCATATTGCTTTCCAGATTGACTGCTTCAACTTACAGTACCACTAGCAATGTATACTCATTGCTTTTCCCCCCACATCCTCGTCAACAATTATTGTTTGTATTCTTGATAACTGCCCATTCTGACTGGAGATGAAATCTTAGAGTTGTTTTGATTTGCATTTCTCTAATTATTAGAGATGTTGAACATTTGTTCATATATTTGTTGATTGATTGTATATCCTCTTCTGAGAAATGTTTGTTCAGTTCCTTGGTCCATTTATTGATTGGGTCATTTCTTTTTTTTTGGTGTTAAGTTTTTTTTAGTTCTTTCTATATCCTAGAGATTAGTGCTTTATCTGATGTGCTTGTGGTAAAGATTTGCTCCCATTCTGTAGACTCTCTATTCACCTCACTGATTGTTTCTTTTGCTGAGAAGAAGCTTTTTAGTTTGAATTCATCCCATTTATTGACTCTTGGTTTTAATTCTTGTGCCAAAGGAATTTTATTAAGGAACTTGGGGCCTGATCCCACATGATGGAGATTTGGGCCTACTTTTTTTTCCATTAGGCGCAAGGTCTCTGGTCTAATTCCTTGATCTACTTTTTTGTGCATGGTGATAGATAGAGGTTTAATTTCATTTTGTTACATGTGGATTTCCAGTTTTCTCAGCACCATTTGTTGAAGAGACTCTCTTTTCTCCAATGTATTTTTTTTGGGGGGGGGTGCTTTTGTCTAATATAAGATAACTGTAGTTATGTGAGTTAGACTCTGTGTCCTCTATTCTGCTCCATTGGCCTGCCAGTCTATTTTTATGCCAATATTCTGCTGGTTTTGTTATTATTGCTCGGTAGTATAGTTTAAGGTCTGGTATAGGAAAGCTTCACTCTTCTTGCTAAGGATAGCTTTGGCTATTCTGGGTCTCTTATTTTTCCAGATGAATTTCATGATTGCTTTTTCTATTTCTATAAGGAATGTCATTGGGATTTTGATTGGGATTGCATTGAATCTGTATAGTGCTTTTGGTAGTATGGTCATTTTGACAATATTAATTCTGCTTATCTAAGAACAAGGTAGATCTTTCCATCTTGTATGGTCTTCTTTAATTTCTAGAAAGCCTATTTTAATGTTCTTTTTTTAAAAAAATTTTAGTTGTAGAAGGACATAATTTTGTTTATTTAGTTTTTTGATGTGATGCTGGGGATTGAACCCAATGCCTCCTGCATGGTAGGCAAGCTTTCTATCACTGAGCCACAACCCCAGCCCTATTTTAA
Source organism: Marmota marmota marmota (assembly GCF_001458135.2). Lineage (NCBI taxonomy): Eukaryota > Metazoa > Chordata > Mammalia > Rodentia > Sciuridae > Marmota > Marmota marmota. The sequence goes on along the minus strand of NW_025999968.1, from coordinate 6,776,024 downwards.
TGTTCTTCATAAGTGAAAATGGTAGTACCAGAAATTGTAAAATTATGATGGCTTTTGTTTATTTAGCATTACCAACAGTCAGGTCAAGATACAAAGAAGATAAACCAGGAGAAGTTATTTGGAAAGTATATACAGACATATATCTATATATCTTTATCTAGATATCTATATACCTACATATAGACCTCTCTAGAATATATAAAGAATACCTATAAATCAAAAGGAAAACTGGTAATCCAATACATACTTAAAATGAATAGGCAAATGACAGAACAAGAAAAACAGATGGTTTATGAACATATGAAAAGACACTCAATATCACCAATAATTAAAATATGCATTTTTAAAATCATGAGATAGTGTTTCAGTTCTTGAGATCAAAAAAAGGTAAAAAAAATCTAAGAACAGAAAATACATAAATATAAGGCCATTTATATAAAATTTAAAATCTACAATATGTAAAATTATAAAATGTATTTTATAAAGATGCAAATGAACATATGTGGTAGCTGTGAAAAATGTCAACACAATGACTTACTTTAGATGAAAGATAGTGGTTATCTCTAGAAGGGAGAGAGTAGATGAAATCACAGTGGGGCACACAGAAGGCTTTTACTGGATTTGTCAAGTTTTGTTTCTCAAGCCCAGAAGTGAGTCAGGAATTTATCTTCTACTGTTTACATCTTCTGGTTTTACTTTTTTTAATATATCATATTTAAAAAAAATACTTATAGTTTAGTTGTAGTTGGAAACAATACCTTTATTTTATTTATTTATTTTTATGTGGTGCTGAGACTCAGACCCAGGGCTTCACACATGGCTAGGTGAGTGCTTTACCACTGAGCCACAATCCCGACCCTATATCATAATTTTTTACTATATCCCCAGAGCTCAATGCCATCTGTCAAAATGGGCCAAGCACTCTTGGAATGCATTGCATTCTTTGGATCTTGGCTGTGAATGAGCTTATATCTCATATAAAAGAAGGAAGATAATTCAGAAGTCCATCATAGACAAATAAGTGCTGCCTGGATTTTTTTGAACAACACTCAGCAAACCACTAGTATAGATTACATGCTCTGCCCTCAACCCAGGAGCCAGTAGGGGAAGGAACAATAATTTTTAAAGCCAGAGATAGATTTAGGTTTGCATTCTGACATAGACACGATTTATTCTCAGTTTCTTCATTATTCAGTGGAACTAAAACAAACCTTCCTCATTGAATTTTTAGAAGAATGAATCAGTTACTTCATTCGAAGTGCCTGATATGCAGTACGTGCTCGTAAATAATGTGGTCATGATCAAGGCAAATCATCAGTCTAGGGGAGCCTCTTTTGATTCTCTTATTCTTTCTTTCTCCCCGTATCTGCCATTTTCAAATTTGCCCTGTAATAAAATATTCTCATTCAAATAGGTTTCCTGAGGCTTATGGTAACATGCACCCAAATTTACTGTTCAGATGATTTTCTAGTTATTTCTGAACTTAGAAATTAAGAGGAAAAAATAAGTGTTCTACTTAGTCACATTTCTTTCTTCCTTAAATGCACTAGTTGAGGTCATGAGACTATTACCTCAGAGTGCTCAGACATTACTAAAACAAATTACTCTGGGTCAGTATAAGGGGAGCCCTAACACTCATTCCAGCTGAGGAGGTGGAGAGGCCCCTTGAGGAGAAGTGAAAGAAAGGATCTCTTGTTGGCTCACAGATGCCATTATTTAGAAATGGTTTGTTTTGCTAATATGACCAGATGACTCCAAGCCATATATAAAAACACCCCACACTGGCCACACTGCTTTGCTTGATGAGTGTCCTATAAAAGGCAGTTAACCTAGATTCAAGGGCATAAGTCTATTTGGGGATAAACTCTTCAAGGATTGCATTGTCTGCTGCCGAGAATGACTCCTAGTGAGTTGCTAACAGGAAGTCACAGGCTTGAATGTTTTACTCCTCCACTTCTTGGTGAGGTGGCATGAGTAAACTGCTTCATTTCTTCACTTTTAAACCAGGGATCATAATAACTTACATAGTTCTGATAAAATTCAAGAGAATATTATGGCAGAATCTGGAATGGAACCAGATGCCTGGTAAGCATTCAAAATATGTTAGGTGCCATGTGAACTGACTCAGTAGGTCAACTTGGACTTGTAACTTCAAATTTCAGCTCCTAGTTTCAAGATGGTAGGGATTAAATGGAGTGCAAAGAATGCTAGACTTGCAGTTGAGGAGAAAAACTAAATTGTTCTTACTACTTGCCAGGTGTCTTTGGACAAATTTCTGAACTTTTTGAGTCTTATTTTCTTAATGTACAAAATGGGACATAACAATATCTTCCCTCTCTACTTTCAAGATTGTTGAAGGGGACAAGGTTTGTCACTGTGGGTCACCAACTTCACGTTCTGCATTCTTCATGTTTCTAAAATTAACAACTATTGTTTAGCATGCATTTGTGTTTTCTCAAATTACTAACTTCTGATGAAAAGGATAGACTTTTAAAAGTCCAGTGGAAGAATTATAGCTAGGTTCTGGAATTCTGCAATCTGCTCTTTTGCAAAGGCAAACAGTATCTCCATAGCAGAGTACTTGTAACAACAATGATTAAGATAACTATCCACCTCTGGAGAAATACCACCACATACTCTGACCTTATGCTTTCGACTTCAATAAAATTGAATAATTCCATAATGATTTAAATCCCAGAATTATCTTTACCTAAACAGAATCTGGATAATAGTTTCTGAACACTTGGGAAATCAAATTTTACCATCAATGGCTGTATTTTAGGGTAAATCAAAGAATAAAGTTTATGAAATCCTGAGTTTATTTAAAGGATTCAAACCAAGTAAATTGGGTGGTATACTAGCACATGAAGTATATGTGGAAGTTTATATAACCTTGCCTGAAAGAAAATAACTCAAGACATATTTTAGTTTAATTGAATAGAAAATGTTCAAGGCAATTTATCTTACTCTCTTCAATTTGGAAAAAAAAATCCTCTTTAATGTCTAAATAATGCAAGAATGCCTTCTTACATACACACACACACACACATACACACAATGTAAATGTTCCAGATAGTGTAAGTCCCTTTTATCACCATTCCCCTTCTCAAAGTTGCAAAAGTTACTATTATTATCAGCTCATGGTGTATCCTTCCAGAACTTTTTTCTTGGCATTTTCACATACATATATATTTTTGTTATTTTGTATGTGTTCATGCATAAGTAATTTAAACTATTCTATAACTATCTTTTTTACTTTACAGTATGCTTTAGTGATAGTTTCATGTCCGTTAAGGGACAGCTAACTCTTTCTTTTTAACAATTGCATAGTACTCCTTGCTATGGATAGACAATCTTGTGTTGAACCACTTCTGCATTAGTCAGCTTTCTGTTGCTGTAATAAAATTCCTAGAATCAACTTAAAAGGACAAAGGGTTTATTTTGGCTCTTGGTCTCAGAGGTTTTGGTCTATGATCCCTTGCCCTGTTGTGGTGGCACAATACATCGTGCCAGCAAGAGCGTGAAGTAGAAGACAATGTTTACTTCATTGTGGCAGGAATCAAACTCAAAGTGGATCAAAGACCTAGGAATAAGACCAGAGACTCTTCTCCTAAAAGAAGAGAAAATAGGCCCAAATATTCCTGATGTTGAATTAGGCCCCAATTTCCTTAACAAGACTCCTAAAGTGAATAAATAAAATCAAGAATCAATAAATGGGATGGATTCAAACTAAAAAACTTTTTCTCAGAAAAAGAAACAATCAATGAGATAAAGAGAGAGTGTACGTTTTAGGAGTAAATTTTTGCCACACACATATTAGATAGAGCACTAATCTCCAGGATATATAAATAATTCAAAAAGCTTAACACCAAAAAAATAAACAACCCAATAAATAAATGGGCTAAAGAGGTGAAGAGACACTTCTCAGAAGAGGATATACAGCCAATCAACAAATATATATAAAAAAGGTTCAACACCTCTAGTAATTAGAGAAATGCAAATCAAAACTACTATAAGATTTCATCTCACATCAGTGAGAATGGCAGTTATCAAGAATACAAGCAAAAATAATTGTTGGTGAGGATGTGGGGGAAAGGCACACTCATACATTGCTGTTAGGACTGCAAATTGGTGCCACCAATCTGGAAGGCAGTATGGAGACTCTTTAGAAAACTTAGAATGGAACCACCATTTGACCCAGTTCTCCCATTCCTCAGTCTATACCCTAAGGACTTAAAATCAGCATACAACAGTGATGCAGCCACATCAATGTTTATAGCAGCTCAATTCACAATAGCTAGACTAAGTAACCAGAGTAGGTGCCCTTCAACAGATAAATGGATAAAGAAAATGTGGTACATATACACAATGGAATATTACTCAGCATTAAAAGAGAATAAAATTATGGCATTTGCAGGTAAATGGATGGAGTTGGAGAATATCATGCTATGGGAAATTATCCAATCCCCAAAAACCAGGAGCCAAATATTTTCTCTGATAAGTGGATGCTAATCCATAGTGGGGCATGGGGAGCACAGGATGAGTGGAGGAACTATGGGTGGGGCAAATGTGGGGGAGAGGTCATGGAGTTAGGAAAGATAGTGGAATGGGATGGACATCATTATCCTAGGTACATGTATGATTGCACGAATGATGTGACTCTACTTCATGTACAACCAGAGAAGTGAAAAATTGGGCTTCATATGTGCACAATGAATTGATGAGCTTTTTGCTGCCATGTATAACTGATTAGAACTAAGAAATTTTTTTAATTAAAAAAATGCCTGTATCAGTTCATATTCTCAACAACAGTGTACTGTTGGTGTTCATGGTATTCATTTCTCTATATCTTTGCCAACTTGATGTTTAACATTTCAACTTATGTGTTAAACAAAGGATGCTTTTAATTGTATTTCTTTGACTTGTAGTTCTTTGACTTGTAGTTCTACTTAGTACTTTTTCTTTAGTGTATTATTTACTTATATTTTTCTTCAATAAAATACCTGCTGATACATATTTAATCTTTTGCTTTTTCCTATGTAGATGCTACATTGTATCTCATTAATCTTGCTTTTCATATTTTTAATATCTTGAAAGGGAAGACTTCCATTTGTTTTTTACCTGCAAATTGTAGTATTACAAGTATTTTGCAATTAATTGTAATACTGTTAAGTTATTTCAAGGAAATGTGTAATCTGACATCACACTTGTAACCAAATGACAGATATTACTCTCCATTTCTCAGAGATGAGGAAATAAAACCACAAAATGTTCAAACTCAGATCTAAGACCCATTATCTTTGGATCCAGACTCTTCTTCTAGACTAATGTTTTGCAGTTTATATCCAGGTACCACAGAAGCCTAGGACCTCAGAAGGAAAGCAATTTAGGTAAGCATTATCTAAATTTCATTTCACAGTTTAGCAAACTAAGGCATGGGAAAGCTTAGTATCTGAAACCTGGTGTTAAAACTCAGATCTTTAGGTTTTCAGCTGGGATGTCTTCCATTAAAAAATGTGGGTTTCTAGACTGCCGATTTCACAAACAAATTCTGGTGTTTTCCCCTATCAATCTCCTGAAAGAAGAAAAGAATTTAGAACCATTGTCAAACCTTCAATTTTTTCATTTTCTTATTAATGCATTGAAAGGAAATCTGTTAAATTTAAGTTCAAACTCAGAAGTATTTTATATATTTATATTCTATCTATGGCAAAAGAAAAAGGAAATGAAAACATCTTGGACTAGAATAATATATTCTGTATATCTACTGTCTACTATCTAAGTATCTCAAAAATATCATGGATGGTATTATGGTTTGGATCTAAATATTCCCCAAAGGCCTAAATGCTAGAGGTGTTCTGTGGTGTTCTTGGGAGGTGATGGACTACTTAAGAGGTGAGACCTCGGAGAAGGAAGTTAGATCATTGGGGGTGTTTCCTTGAAGGGGATATTGGGACCCTAACCCTTCCTCTCTTATTATTCGTTTATTTGTTGCTTTCTGTTGCCATGAGATACTGTGCCACCACAGGCCCAAAGCAATAGGACAAGGGACGATGGACCAAAACCTCTTGAGATCGTGAGCCAAAATAAACCTTTGTTCCTTTTAAGTTGATTCTAGGTATTTTGTCACAGCAACATAAAACTGACCAGCACAAATGCTGTTATGTCTAAAAGCAAGGATGGGCACACATGTTTGGAATCAGCAGTCATAACTATCCTGAGGCTTCCTCAGCAACAGGAGGGGATTCAAGCTTTCCCTTTAATTGTGATCTTTCATTCCCTCATTTTCTACAGTCAAAACTAGGAAACACATGAACACCGGATTTCAGCAATCATCTTTTTCCCACTGCTAGTACTTTTATTTGCCAAGACAAAAGGATAAGAATGGTTTAACCTGCATCACTAACTTCATAAGAGTTGTAGCTATCCCTGGAAAGGCAGAGATAGGAGGCTGTCCTTGCCCAGATTAAAAACTCAAAATCTTCTGGATTTTGAGCAAGAATGAAAATAAATCAGCGCTTGAAGTTCTAAGAAACTTTGGGTGCATGATCTCAGATCGGTAGGGTAAGTTACACAGCAGGACAGAAAGAGTCCACCGGAGGGTCATGAGCCACATAGTTTTACTGAATGCTTTCTGATTATTCCTGGATCCCTGATTTGGCCACCTCACAGCCTGCATTTATAGTCCACAGGCAAATTCTTTAAGCTTCTGGTTGCATTTTCCATTTCAGTTTGTTATAAATAATAGGTCAGAACACATGTCCTTAATAGCCTCAGATCTAAAACATATGTGTGTGCAGTGAGACCACAGAGGTAGAGCAACAAAACCTGCAGCCAATTTTATTTTTAGCAGAGGCTTTAAATGTCTGCTCAACACATTTATCTGAAAAGTAATTGTTGTTCATCCAATATGTCATGTTGTCAAGAGACATACCCATGAAGAAAGCCAAGTTCCTGCCCTCCAGGAGCATGGAATCTCATTCCTTGTTCTCGCAGAAAGAGTGCCAGTTTACAGAACCTGAGGTTCAAACAAGGTAACAGAAGTCGAGTGGAGACGAAGAGAAGCTCACTATCAGTCCATCTCCAGCTAAAGAGAAGTCTTCACCAATTTCCTTTGGACTCTTTGGGTAGGGACTGCAGAATAGCTATAGGGTTGCTGCACATGGTGGCAACCCTGGTCTAATTTATAAAGCTGCTCCTTTGTTTCCATGATACTCGAGTTCTGTGTACCCTTTCCTGGCTCTAGAGCAGAAACTTAGATACAAAACCCATTTTTTTTCAAGCCAGCCTACCTTCCTCTCTTGGTGAGGAATCCACTCAGACATTCTTCCTTTGAACTTCACTTCTTTCTTCACTGATTTTGCATTTACTTCTCTGCTCCTTCTGGAGATTTCTGGTCCCAGAACAATTCCACTTTGTCTTCCTTTTCCCCTTTCCAACTTCTTAGAAGAAGATCTAGGAGGTTACAGGACTGTGGGAAAACTCTGAGTTAGGAGCTCAACTCTACTTGTTGGCCTTTGGAGCTTCAACTTTCTTTCTCTGTGTTTTTTATCTTTTTAAAATTTTTTCTTTTAAATTTGTTCATTTTAGATATGTGTGACAATAGAGTATATTTTGACATACTATACATACATGGAGTATAACAGTCTAATTAGGATCTTATTCTGGCAGTTGTACATGATGGGGAGTTTCCCTGATCATATATTCATATATGAAAATAGGAAAGTTATGTCCAATTCATTCTACTGTCTTTCTATTCTTATTTCCCCTCCCTTCCCATCATTCCCCCTTGTTTAATCCAAAGAACTTCTGTTCTTATCTCCACCTCCCTTATTATGTGTTAGCATCCACATAGCAGAGAGAACATTTGGCCTTTAGTTTTGGGGAATTGACTTATTTCACTTAGCATGACCGTCTCCAGTTCCATCCATTTACCAGCAAATGCCATATTTTTATTCAGTGTATTGCTTTATGGCTGAGTAATATTCCATTGTGTATATATACCACACTTTCTTTTTCCAATTCATTGGCAATTATTAAGAATACAGATAACAATAAATGTTGGCAAGGATGTGAGGAAAAGTTTCACTCATAAATTGCTGGTAGGAATGCAAATTGTTGTAACTACTATGGAAAGCAGTAAAGAGATTCCTTAGAAAACTTGGAATGGAACCACCATTTGACCCAGTTATCCCACTCCTTGGTTTTATACCCGAAGGACTTAATATCAGCATACTACAGTGACATAGCCACATCAGTGTTTATAGCAGCTCAATTCACAATAACTAAGCTATGGAAACAAACTAGGTACCTTTCAACAGATGAATAGAGCTTCAGTTTTCTTAATTGTAAAATATATAAAAAAAAAAAAAACAGTACTAACTATCTACCTCAAAAGACTAATGAAACAATTAAGTTTGTGAAGCAAGTGCCTCTTTATAAGTGTTGGCTCCTGTCTCCTTTACCTAATTAAACTCTAAATTCCCCCTTTAGGTTGTAGACTATACCACTCTGGTCTGAGGTCACTATTATTATTATTATTTTAAACATATTTATTTTTTAGTTTTTCAAGTGGACACAATATCTTTATTTTACATTTATGTGGTGTGGAGGATCGAACTCAGTGCCTCAAGCATGCCAGGCTAGCACTCTACCACTAAGCCACAACCCCAGCCCCACCTTTATTATTTTTTAAAAAGCTTCCTTGGCTCTCTAATCCCTGTACATCTCCCTGAACTAGCTCTCTCTGTCCTGTGAGCACTGTCTTTGGCTGGTTCACCCAGTTTTGTCTCCCAAGGCTCCTCAGGTTTCCCCACTGGTTCCCCCACCACGGTGTTGCTGTAAATTCCATATCATAGCCTGTCTTCTCAGGGTATCCTCATTGCAATATGTTGATTAATTGATGCTTTCTAGGTGGGCACAGGGGGAGCCCTGATGACACTGTGGTGTGAATATTGCCACAATGGCCTACTTCAAGCTACCAACAGTCTAATAATCAATTCACAAATTATCTGAATAATGAGTAACAAATCTCACAAGCTACCAAGAGCAGGCTCCAGCACATGACTGGTGTCATTCCAGTTGAATACTCTTTCTCTTTGTTCAAGAGATCTTCTCAGACTCTGCAACCACCATGAAGTTTCATAGGAACTTCTACTATGCCCTGCTTCCAGCATTAGGGACACCTCTAGTTTAGAACCTGTTCATAGTGATGAAATGATTGGCATGCCCTTAAACTCAATAAATTTCTGAGCACTTTCTGGACTAGATATTAAGTCCACTTTCCTCCTTAGATCGAAACTCATTTTCTCTGTGCCTGAGAAGCTGATGATTGGTAAGTATTTTCTGTCTTTCTTCTCTCTTTTCTTTATTACTCTCTTAAATGCTGTGTTGCTTATTTAAAACCAAAGAGACATACTATAGACTATTTGTCCCCTACAAATTCATATTGAAATCCTAACCCCTGATATGATAGTATTAGGAGGTGATCTTTGGTTAGGTGATCAGGTCACAAGGGAAGAGCTCCTTATTCCTGGCACCAGGGATTGAACCCAGAGCCACATCCATAGTCCCACACCCATATTTTTTTGAGACAGTGTATTGCTAAACTGCAGAAAGTTACCTTGAACTTGTGATCCTCCTGCTTCATCCTCCTGAGTCATTGGGATTATAGGCATGTGCCACCATGCTCAGTTCAAAGTCCCTTCTTTAAAAAAAAATTATTTTTTTATTCTAATTTGTGATACATGATAGCAGAATGCATTTCAATTCATAGTACACATATAGAGCACAATTTTTCATTTCTCTGGTCGTACACAAAGTAGCATCACACCATTTGCATCTCCATACATGTACTTAGGCCCTTCTTAAAGAGATTACCGAAAACTCCCTTGGCCTCAAGTTAGAAATACATTTCCTTTGCTAATAATACCTAGTTTCTGGTACTCTGTTATGGCTGCCTACATGGACTAAGATAAACATATATACAAAAAATTTTCACTTGGGACCCAAGAAGGAAAATTTTGTCTAAATTGTAATTTCTTCTGATCTCATGAGAGCAATAGGATTAGAAAGACAGAGCCAAACTCATGAGAGTTGAACAAAAAAAAGGCTAAGACTTGTCCTAAAGCTTGAGAAAAACAATGGTCTTTATCGTTCCCAATCTGGGTCCAAAACCTCATGACTGCTCATAATTCTAAGCAAAAAGAAACTAATATTTTAAAATAATTTAAAACTTTCTGATCAGCCAAATAAAAAACTTCAAGAAGAGCAAATCCCCTTAATTTTCTAGATTTTCAATTTTATTTTATTCTGACAAGTTTGAAAGAGAAATGGGAAGTATATTTCAATAAAGAAATTCCAAATTGGCTTCAATTGAAAAAAATTCTTGAATCTGTTTGATAGGCTTTGAATTGTTTCTGGATTTTGTTTAATCATTCTAAGTTAATGGAGTCAGCAAAACTTTTGGCCTTCAAATCGAGTAATAATGATATCCTCATTGCAAAAAAACCCAAATATGTCTACATATCTCAGAGTCAGATGAAGAATGGATCTTTTTGACTTTCCATTCTGATTAAGAAATTAAATAGATAATTCACAAGTTTCTATTTGCCTTGCAACCTGGTGCCCATGTCCCACCATCATCCTTTCCTACACTGACTAGGAATTGACTGTGTGACCAACAGACTGTGGTGTAGAAAAGTCATAAAAGATATTGCAGCTTCTGCTTTGTTCACTCTTGGATTACTAACAGCTTCCACATCATGAGAACACTCAGCCCTACAAAGAGGTCTACGTGGCAAGGCACAGAAGCTTCCTGCCAACACCAGATGGACTGTCAGCAAGTGAGTGAGCCATCTTCAAACTGGATGCCCAAACCCATATCAAGCCTACAGAGAACTGCAGCCCCAGCTGACACCTCCACTCAACCTCATGAGAGTTCCAAGAACCCTCTATTTTAGCTTCCTGAAATTCTTGACCCATATAAACTGTGTGAAAGAATAAGTGTTTATTTTTGTTTTAAACTGCTACTTTTGGGGGGTAAATTGCTATGCAGCAATACAAAACTAATATAATCAGTTAGAGATTTAAAAGCTAATATTCCGAGAACCAGTGTTTAAAAACCTCTCAAGGTCAGTAAGAGTTAAAAGGCTGCATTTTTTCTTAAAATTTTTGAAGCTGTAGATGGACAAAATGCCTTTATTTTATTTGTATATGGTGTTAAGGATCGAATCCAGTGCTTTGCTCATGCTAGGCAAGCACTCTGCCACTGAGCTACGGCCCCAGCCCTAAAAGGCTGCATTTTAATCCCTGTGATAGACATTATTGGGTTTTTGTGACTCCTTGGCCTTTGAGCACCCTTCCTCTGTGAATTCTGTACCTCCTGGATTCTGGTAAGAGATAATGCATTTCCTAGATAATGCATTAGACCTAGCAAATGCAAGGTGCCAGACACTTACTTACTTTGGCAATGTCAGCAAGAAGCTTCTGTTCCTTCCCATGCAGACCTCTGGTAGCTGGGGTTTGAACAAGGGACCCAGGCATGACTCATCAGGTGCACTTGTCCACTTAAGATCTTACATCACGAGCTAGCAGATGCAAATATGCAGGCAATGAGAGCTGGTGAAGTGTCTGACATCTGTTGGCCAAATGGCAACATTGTAAGCTATGGCATCTTGTGGTCTAGAGGTTATGACATTGGTGCCCTTCTTTACTAGATGGCTTTGTTCCTGCCCATTTCCCAGTACTAGCTTTCCAGGGTCAGAGATTCTATGAGCTACCTAGTAAATTTATTTTTTGCTTAAATATGTATCTGATATATACACACTACATCGTGGTAGTTATAATGGAAGACATGAAGGAAGAATCAGATATGTAAAATATCTGCTGTCAACAGGAACTACTTAGGAGAGAAGATTATCTCATTCTGGTTGATTGACTCTGTCTTCAAAAGTACAATGTAATGGACAGGGAGAAACTGAGTCACCTTAGGGAAGGATAAAGTAAAAGGACACAATTTCTAAAATAAATGATTATAGGTATACATCAGTGCACCAGGGGTTTGGGATTCTCAAACACTAGTGGTTTGTTTAAAAAAAAAAAAAAAAAAGCTTTCAGTCTAAGTTCTTCTTCTCTAGCCTTGTATTTAAATGTTTATTAACTTACTAAAATAACGTCTAACCTGTCATGAACAACAAGAAACAGAGGTATCAAGAAATGCAAAATAAAATTAATTCCAAAGCCATTCTAGTTAAAGCAAAAACACCAAGAACATGAAACTTAATATGTATACAATTTAACATGTTTGAAGTTGAAACCAGCTAAAATGTATGAGATAGTCATAAATTTCAGATTTTACGCTGTTTTCTCAAGTAATTAAAAAGGCATATGCATGACAGTACTTGGATTTAATGGTTCATCTTTCCTACCATGTGTCTTTCATTAATTCTTGAGTTACAAACTCTCATAAATTCTAGTATTTTTAAACTGCTAAACAAATCTGTAAGCAGGACAGAAAAAAATGATCTTCATGAATAAAAAACAAAAGTACAGAATCACAGCTTCCTGTAGGTCATATCTGGTCGGCTACCCTGCAGCCTTATTTGGATCTGCCCTTAGTCAGTCTTAGCGAACCCTAGAACTTTTGCCTTACCTTCTGCCAAGAAAGTACATTAGGTTGTTTTACTTTCTACTTTTTGGGAAAATGCATTTTTTAATTACATGGATATATTCTTGGTGCAAAACTCAAATATTGAAGCTCAAGCCTCTCTTCACCATCACCCATCATCAAGCTTGCAATCTTCCAGATGATTTTCCAGGTACACATTGAATGATAGTACAGGTGAAAAGCTCAGCTTCTTACTCTTGTATGCAAGAAAAATCATGGCATTTCGAGGACTTGTTTGAGCAACATGAAAAAAAAAAAAAGTATTCCCAGTTGTCAGCTCCTTCTCTCCTCGTTTTCACCCTGTGTATCTAAATTTGGTGGTCATCAGAGAAGTACCTGGTTGGTCCTGTGTGCCATCTATGCCATAGGCATTAGAGAGGAAACCCTTGTTCCCCTTTGCCCACCTCTTTGGATCTAGAGACTGCTCTTGCCACATCATCATTGAAAGAAGTAAGAATCAGTCTTCTACTTTAGTGTTCGCTAAAGAGAATGCCCCAGTGCCATCCGGGTTCTTTTGACAATGCTCCCTCTGGGGCCTTTTACTTTGTGGGTTCTGCCTGGAAGAAATGGTCCCCCATCCCCAAAGGAGTCCAGACTCTCATCACTTGTTCCACATGCCCAAATCCTCTCAGTTCAAGGTAGTTTTGCTTTGTTTATTAGGGTGCATTGGTATTAAGATAGGAAAGAAGCTCAAAATTCTCTCTGTTCCTTTAAAAACCAATATTAGGGAGAGATTTATAGGTGACCTCCCTACCTCCTGTCCATTTACATCTTTCTGCTGGGTATGGCCATGTTAGAAATAGGAGGGTGTCAGGAGACAATGGAATCATTAGATATTATTTTATAAGTTACTTTTTTTTCTTGTTTGTGCCTTGAAAATCTTTCCGTGTTGTTACATATAGCTCCACATTGTATAGTCAATAAAAATTTATTGTGCCTCTATTGTGTGCTAGAAAATACACACCAAGGGCTGCACCCATGGCACAGGAAAAACAGGTTGAGTCTGCCTCCATCTGTCTTAAATTTTAGAGATGGTGAAAGATAATAGTCAAATAAGCATGAGAATGACTAACGCCAGAACATGAAGGAATGGGTGCTAAGAAGAAAGAAAGTGGGTGAAGGGATGCAGGCAGGGTGGTACATTAGATGTCAGGAGTGCCTCTCTGCTAAGACAGTGTCAGTGCTGTGCAACATTACACCCCCCCGAAAATGGATGGTGAGGTGTGGGCCCATTTTTTGCTACTATAAACCGTGTGCTAAAATGTACTTTCTTGTGCACATGAGCAATGGTACTTTGAGTAGATACTGAAAGGAGGAATCATGAGGTCTTACTTGCCAACAGCTCTCTGAAATGGCTGAGTTATCTTACACTCCCTTTAGAAACCACTTGTCCCCCAGGTCTCTTTTAACAGTTGATACTACAAAATTATTATTTTTACCAGTGTGATATGTAAAATATATATATATTTAGTTTTCTTTTTAATTGGCCTTTTCCTGATTACTAGTTTGAATATCATTTCAAGTTTATTTGATAGATAGATGAGGAGTACTGGGGATAGAACCCAGGGTGTTTTACCACTGAGCTATATCCCCTTTTTATTTATTTGTTTGTTTGTTTATTAATTTTGAGACAAGTTACTGAAGGTCTGGCCAACTTGCTGAGGCTGGCCTCAAACTTGGCTCCCTTCTGACTGAGTCTCCTGAGTCACTGGGATTACAGACATGTGCCACTGTTCCCTCCTATTTATTGGATATTTTTATTTTCTATCTTATAAAATGGCTATTCATATCTTTTGCCAATGTTTCCAAGGGATTTTTATTTTGTCTTTTTCTTTTGATTTGTTGGAGTTAACAGAGTCAAGGTAATAATATTTTGTCTTATATATATTGCAAATATTTCCTCCCTTTCTGTCTTTCATGGGTAGAATTCCATCTATTCACATAGTCAAAAGTATCCACATATCCCTTTGTGGGTCATATATTTTTCAATATTTTTTTTGGAGGAAAGTTTAAGTTCAATTTCAAAAATTCAGTGCATATATATATATATACATATATATATATACACACACACATACACACACACTATGCTAAGCAAAAAAGATATATATAATACATATAATATACATATATATTGTGCTAAGCAAGAAAATATAAAAATAAATGCCCTGTGGCATCTGTTCTCATGGATTTTACAATTTAGTGTTGGAGACAAATATTCACAAATACCTATAAAAATCAAGGATATTTCCACAAAATACTATTTTAAGAAGCTCTATGGTGGGGCCATGCCTCACTTAGAACAAGGCATCTGGAAAGATTTTATGGATACTGTTACACTGAAGAGAAGGCAGGGGTAGGAACAAAGGCAGGAACACCACAAACCAAAGCAGAAAATTAAACAAGAAAGGACTAGAGATAAATTTCCAGGAAACTTGGATAATAGGTGTGTGGATCGAAATAAGAGGATCATAGAGGAAGACAGAACACAAAAGTAGGGTATAGCTGTCTCAATCTTTTACCCATAAATAAGAAACATGGGAATAAATTCACTTCCTAGTCTCCTTGAGAAGCAGTCATTAAAGAAAAGAACACTACTGACTATGAGGAATTAAGTAAAAATTTGGAGAGATCATGTAAACCTAGATAGCCTCACCCTGACATGTGATGACAGCTGAAGATGGATTGTCCCACAGTCCATCCAGCGTCTACGTGTGCATTGCTCGGGGATCAGCTGATTTCTGCCTCTCCAGAGCTCTTGCCCAAGAACAGCTGTGGTTTGCAAGTTTTACCATCCTGTAGAGGTGAGAATTAAATAATTTATGCTCTATGACTTCACAGTTTTCTGGGGAGACTGCCAAAGAAAGCATGTTTGGGGTAGAAATCAGAGAGGGGAAAAAAAAAAAGCAAAATTGAAATAAATTTTAAAACCCAGGCCCAATTTTTTTAAGAATAAGTTTTCCTATCCGATCCTCCCTAAGTTCCACCTGCAGGATGCAATGGCTGTCATGGGTTACTGTGGACAGCAACAGGCCGTCTTGAGCTACATTTGATAGGCAGCTGGAGAGTACTGGGATGTGTGCTTTAGTGGAAAATGTTACATACAGCTGACCTCCTTCGCCTCCACCGAAATGGCGGCCTTCCTCTGCACATTTTATGTAGCTGTGGGGAGAATGACAAAAGACAGATGCTTCTTGCTGGAATGCTAGTTGTTTAATCATTCTTTCTAGTCCCAAGACATTTACTGTAGCTTCTTGGAGCTGACATCTTGGGCTGCTCCTTGGTTTTCAATGTCTTGTAAATTATGTTGCAATTTTCCATTACAAGGAATATGGGGAAAGTCTGTGGCAGAGTTTTTTCAAAGGTGTCATGTTGTGGATGGTGTTGTCTGGGGCCAAAAGCCTTAAAACTGGGAATGCAGGAATTTTTGGTAAATAAACTGTAAGTTCTTGAAGGGGGACACAAAATATATAACCTCATCTCCTCCTGACTCCCACCCAGCCTCCCTCAGAACTGCAGAAGCATTCATGTCAACTGAAAGGCTTCACAGCCACACACCAGGTTAGTCTTCCCAATAGCGTGGCCTGCCACATGGTACCCACAAAGGAGGAAACCCACTTCCTTTCTAGGTTCTGTGGTCCCCACTGAATGCCCGCCTGCTGCGTGGCAGACTAGATGTCCCTCAGAATCAGAGTAAAACTCGTCTTAGTCACAGACCACCCTCCTCAGTAGGTTTCTTGCTCTGTTTTCAGAAAGATAGCATGAAAGAGAAACTGCAAAGTCATGATGTCCTCAAGTGTTTTCATCAGGTTACAGGGTAGCAGTAAATGATTGGCTTCTCATGTACATCCTTGTTTTCCCAGGGGGATCCCATTCTTACCAACAGGTGAATCGAAACAGCAATTTAGAAAGTGATTTTTTTTCTTTTTCCTAAAAGTCAGAACACTGAATTGAATTTCATTAAGTCCTATTGTTTTAGCATATCTGGTTACATTTGTTTTTTGTTTATTTGTTTGTTTTTAATATGAACCTGTGAATATTTTTTCTCTTCCTCTAGTTAAAAAGTTGCAAATTATCTTGCTTTGCTCTATAGCCTCCCTCTACTGTGCAAAGATGCTCATTTCTTTTCTCCCTGGTGATGATTGTGTCTCTGAAGAGCTCTCTTCAATATGAGGGAGCTTTGGAATAGAGAAGGCACACTAGAAATGGAATCCAGTGTCTATGGTACCCATGGGCTCTCTGTTTCTTACATAGGAGAAAAGAATACATACACACACACACACACACACACACACATATACACACACACACTCATGTGTACAGGAGGTACATTTGGCAGCAGGTAGGCTAAATAATAAGATCTTGTCTTCCTAGACCACTTTCCACAAGGACGTTTATAAATATATAAAGATTATCTTCAAAATGCTCTCTTCAGCTACACTAAGAGCTAGTATTATTTTCCTATTTCATGAGGCAAAACCAGAATTAGGAGAAACGACTCAGCTCTGCCAGCTTCACCCAGATCAGAAAGCGAGTCCCACCCTTCTGAGACTCAGCGACATTATCCATCAGACCCAAGCCTCTCCCAGCCTCTCCGGCTCTCCTCTGTGTACAGACCAATGTTCTTGGCTCCTCATTTGATCTTAAAGTCAGTGTTGGGTGAATCAGTCAGAAGATTTGGACATTCTGTTCAGGGAACATTATAAATTCATCAAGATTTGCTGGATCTGCAAAACTCTCCTGGCATTCTTAGTAGAATAACTGTCCTCTGTCCCCACATGACTTCATGAAATGTAAGATTTTTATGAGATGATAGTTTCCCCATCGCCTGGAGAGATAAGCACCCTGACGTATGTCTCTGCCCATGAGGTTTTCTCTTCTGGCAGTCTTTCTTGCCTGTCCTGATCCACCAAGGCATCGTATAAAACTCAATTTGACTATTACCATCTCCTTCACTGAGGCTTCACACCCATTCTCCACTTCTACCTTCTTAGCAATGCCCCAAATTTATTCAGGTCTCCACTCACATCTCTCCCACCAAGATATGTGTCTGGTGAAAATTGTTGATCTTAGCCCTAGCTCCACAAAAGATCAATCAACATAAGCATAGTATCTGTTTCTTAACTGTCCTGTGGCCTTGACCATCAAAGGAGAGAAGAAGCACATGGGGGTTCTTGGTTTTCACTAGGAAGACAGATGTTAGAGTCTGTAAACAAGTCAAAGTAACACCTGGCATTTTGCCAGGGGAATGTTAAAGTTCGTAAACAAGTCTGGATGGTGCCTGGCAAAATGTCAGAGGGAGTGGTTTGAGAAGTAACAAAACCGAGCCATTAGGTGTAGAGATTTCTGATTGGTTGACTGATGTATCTAGTTTATGCTAATTAGATAAGCTGTGTGGAATGTATAAATACTGCTCCTGTCCTGCAATAAACGGCTTCCACTCCTGCTGTATCAAGTACACAAGTTATTCGTCACCCCCTGGTTATTTTGCCCAGCCAGCCGGGCTGCGGCAGATGGTGGCCCGTTACGGGGAGCCCCGGGACACTCGGGGGTAAGTGACGAAAAAAAAGCTGCCCGTCCATAGATAGGACGGGAGCAAATCTGCTCGTCCCTACACAGATAGGGCAAGAGGAAAAATGGTCATTTCAAGAAAATGGAGAAGATTGATACAGTATGTTTGTGTCTTGTTTTGTCTCAGTGTATTGTATTGTCTTTGTGATGAAAATATGGAAGGGGTGAGAAGTAAATTACTAAGGGAAGAAGGCACCCCAGTGGAACCAAGAATAGTTAGGGCATGTGTTGATAAGAGCCCAGGAACTCTAGTCAGAAAGAAAAAGAAAGTTCAGAAGAAGAAAGATTATCAGAGGAGGAAGGATTATCAGGAAAAAAGTTGCAACAAAAGGCTATTACTAAATACTTTTCCTTACCGGAGGGTGCGTGAAGCGGAGAGGCGGCTGCCAAGTGTGCAAGCCGGTCACAGCGCAGCAAGGATTTTCCAAGAGGCGGCGGCAACTGGCTCTTCCCCGCCTCCTGGCCGGGGAGCTGGCTCTTCCACTGCTGCGAGCCCAAATCTAGACCTGACCTGGAGGCACAGTCTCGCAGGCTCTTGCTCCCTGTGCCCAGTAGCAGTTTGAGTCCGGGACACTCCCCAGGGCCATCTGGGGCTGCCCAGGCACTACAGCCAGCAGAAGACGCTACTGGTGTCCCTGATGTTTGGTCATTTTCAATGCCAATAACTAAGCTACAATGGTTCTCCCACACCTGGAAGCTGATGAGTAATGAGCACTATTAATGCTTATTTCAAATGCAAAAAAACCTTGAGATAATGTACTAAATTGTTCAGAAGGTTGTTTTCTTAGTAGAATGCTACAGGATTTTCTTTAGCCATCCGGAGTTCCTGCCTTCGTCCCAGTGCCGGTAAAGACCAAGGTGGAAGAATTTCCAGTGTTGCTGAAAACCGGACGAGACTTCGGCTGAGAAACAGACGAGACTTCGGATCAAGCTAGCTGCCTGCAGAACTTACCTGGACTGTGATTTAAGCTAGCTGCCTGCAGAACTTACCTGGACTGTGATTTACCTGGACTGTGAGTTAATCTATTGAGACACTGCTTTACCTGGACTGAGACAACAAACTGTAATCTACAACAAATTGTAACTCGGTATCTTTGCTAACAGTGTCATTGCTGGTATAATTTTTCCAAGGGCTTCTTGCATGGAGCCATCAATTGGCTTGGTATTGTGGCATTTTGTATCCTCCCTTTCTGTTTGTAGCAGGTTATTTATGGTGTTTCTGTAAAAACCACTATGGTCGTTATTTAAATTAAACAAAAGGGGGAAATGTTAGAGTCTGTAAACAAGTCAAAATAACACCTGGCATTTTGCCAGGGGAATGTTAGAGTTCGTAAACAAGTCTGGATGGTGCCTGGCAAAATGCCAGAGGGAGTGGTTTGAGAAGTAACAAAAGCGAGCCATTAAGTGTGGAGATTCCTTATTGGTTGACTGATGTATCTAGTTTATGCTAATTAGATAAGCTGTGTGGAATGTATAAATACTGCTCCTGTCCTGCAATAAACGGCTCCTACTCCTGCTGTATCAACGTACACAAGTTATTCGTCACCCCCCGGTTATTTTGCTGCAGCCGGACTGCGGCAGATGGTGGCCCGTTACGGGGAGCCCCGGGACACTCGGGGGTAAGTGACGAAAAAAAGCTGCCCGTCCATAGATAGGACGGGGGCAATCTGCTCGTCCCTAGGCAGATAGGGCGAGAGGAAAAATGGTCATTTCAAGAAAATGGAGAAGATTGATACAGTATGTTTGTGTCTTGTTTTGTCTCAGTGTATTGTATTGTCTTTGTGATGAAAATATGGAAGGGGTGAGAAGTAAATTACTAAGGGAAGAAGGCACCCCAGTGGAACCAAGAATAGTTAGGGCATGTGTTGATAAGAGCCCAGGAACTCTAGTCAGAAAGAAAAAGAAAGTTCAGAAGAAGAAGGATTATCAGGAAAAAAGTTGCAGCAAAAGGCTATTACTAAATACTTTTCGTTACCGGAGGGTGCGTGAAGCGGAGAGGCGGCTGCCGAGTGTGCAAGCCGGTCACAGCGCAGCAAGGATTTTCCAAGAGGCGGCGGCGACTGGCCCTTCCCCGCCTCCTGGCCGGGGAGCTGGCTCTTCCACTGCCGCGAGCCCAAATCTAGACCTGACCTGGAGGCACAGTCTCGCAGGCTCTTGCTCCCTGTGCCCAGTAGCAGTTTGAGTCCGGGACACTCCCCAGGGCCATCTGGGGCTGCCCAGGCACTACAGCCAGCAGAAGATGCTACTGGTGTCCCTGATGTTTGGTCATTTTCAATGCCAATAACTAAGCTACAATGGTTCTCCCACACCTGGAAGCTGATGAGTAATGAGCACTATTAATGCTTATTTCAAATGCAAAAAAACCTTGAGATAATGTACTAAATTGTTCAGAAGGTTGTTTTCTTAGTAGAATGCTACAGGATTTTCTTTAGCCATCCGGAGTTCCTGCCTTCGTCCCAGTGCCGGTAAAGACCAAGGTGGAAGAATTTCCAGTGTTGCTGAAAAACAGACGAGACTTCGGATCAAGCTAGCTGCTTGCAGAACTTACCTGGACTGTGATTTAAGCTAGCTGCCTGCAGAATTTACCTGGACTGTGAGTTAATCTATTGAGACACTGCTTTACCTGGACTGAGACAACAAACTGTAATGTACAACAAATTGTAACTCGGTATCTTTGCAAACAGTGTCATTGCTGGTATAATTTTTCCAAGGGCTTCTTGCATGGAGCCATCAATTGGCTTGGTATTGTGGCATTTTGTATCCTCCCTTTCTGTTTGTAGCAGGTTATTTATGGTGTTTCTGTAAAAACCACTATGGTCATTATTTAAATTAAACAAAAGGGGGAAATGTTAGAGTCTGTAAACAAGTCAAAGTAACACCTGGCATTTTGCCAGGGGAATGTTAAAGTTCGTAAACAAGTCTGGATGGTGCCTGGCAAAATGTCAGAGGGAGTGGTTTGAGAAGTAACAAAACCGAGCCATTAGGTGTAGAGATTTCTGATTGGTTGACTGATGTATCTAGTTTATGCTAATTAGATAAGCTGTGTGGAATGTATAAATACTGCTCCTGTCCTGCAATAAACGGCTCCTACTCCTGCTGTATCAACGTACACAAGTTATTCGTCACCCCCCGGTTATTTTGCTGCAGCCGGACTGCGGCAGACAGAATCCAAGAAAGAGAGGGACATTCCTCTTCCTCTGAAGTGCCATTGTCTGTCTGTTGCCATATGATGGCTGCCTGCCTCCCTTTGGGCACTAAGAAAAATAGGCCTCTTTCTAAGACCCAGTAGCCACTGAATTCTGAGAGTCTCAGTTTCCTCTTTTGAAAAATGAGGAAGTTGACCTAATTTATCTGTAGCTTCCTTCCAGTTTTAGAATACCAAATATGCTTCTCAAGGATGCTGGGGAGGGCCTAGGAAGTGCAGAAGGCCAGCTAATTTTATCCATAGCTCTAACAATCTGGAGTCATTAACACTTAACAAGCAGTTCGAGTTTTAAGAATTGGGTGATCTCAACTCTTCATCTGAAGAAATGAGTAGTAATCTTGGTTTACCATGAAGACTCACACTACTTTTTCCCTGCAGCCAGGCTGTTAAAATCCACTCCTACCTCATTCAGTAAAGATAATGTTTCTACTAAATTAGCGAAAAGAGTAGTACAAGTTTAGGAAGTGAAAAAAACTTTTTTTTTCTCCTTAATTTTAAGTTAGAACATTCCCCACCCACTGCTGATGTAATTGTCTCAAAACCACCCAAGAAGACCTGAAGAATTAGTAAATGGTAGGGCAGTTGTATGGAAAAATTAAAGAAAAAAAATACAGGATTATTTTGCCTTAGGTTAAGTAGCTTTTTTAACTTGCTTCAAAATGTTAAAAGAATTAAGTTGAAGCACCATCTAGTGGCCCTCAATTGTGTCTTGCCACAAGTAGCTCCAGATTTTCTTTAGTTTGAGACTGTGATTAATTTTTCTGTAGGTGCATATATAATACATAGGGTGTTCAAGAAAGAAAAATAATATGGGTTTCCCCCCGCCACCACCTCTTATTCTTTTTATGTAGAGATAGGAAGATGGAGGTTGGAAGGAGGGGCTATAGTTTTCTACTCTTCCAGTCAAGTGCCATCAATAACGTCCTGCCAGTGAGAATGGGATAGAGAGGTGGCCTGAATTCACGTAAGTCTCTCTCACAAATGACTGAGTCCCTTTGGTGAAAAAGAATTAACACAATAAAGTCCAATAGATCTCAATTCCTCTCTGTTTCTCTTACTCACAATGGTATGTTGGTCTTTCCAATCCTACAAAGCAGATATGTCCTCTCATGTCTAGTGACAACTAGATGATCTTCTCACAGCCCCAGATTCCCAAGTCCTTTCCCACCCACCACAAGCCACAGCATCACTTAACTTTACATAACCAACCGTTCTTGCAAAATCTTCATAGAAATGGCTCTGTGATTCCTAACCTCTGATGTTATGCCTGTTTTATTACCTCTAAGTCAAGAACAAAAATAGATCACTATATGCACATAAGTAGAACATAACCTGTTTTTGCAAGATTGACAGACAACAAACCTTCAGATTGACCAACTAGGTGTTTATGACAATGAGGATGAAGTTCGGCTTTGTGTACAGTAAAACCCAAAATAGCAGTGCCATGAATAAAATAGTTTATTCTCTTATACAAAGTCAATAGGTAGATGGACTAGGGTTGGTAGGGCAGCTCCATGGTCATCAGGCCCAGGATGCTTCCATCTTTCTTTTTCCATTTTTTTTAAATCCATCTCAGTGAATAGTCTTCTTCCTCAAGGGTCACTCATAGCTCAAGTTGGCTGCTGGACCTCCAGTCATCACACCAATGTTGCAGTCCAAGAAATAAGGAGGAAAAGCAGAAAAGCACCCTTCCTTTCTCTTTCAAAAAGTTTTCCAGAAAATATCACAGACGATATGCTTATATTTCATTTGCCAAAACTCAACAGGGAGGTGGGCAGGTTGGAGTGAGGTGATTCAGCTATACTCTACGTGGTTCTCACTCCCCAGCAGGCTAGGCCAGACATGTTCTCATTGGAGTAGCAGGCAGAAACATGAAGGACCTCATGAGACCCATGCTCAGATGGTACACTGCCACTGCTGCCTCATTTTATTGGCCAAAACAAATTACATATGGTGGATAAGCATGTACTCTCCTTAGGGAAAGGACTTTGAAATCCACTGAAAGCTTGCATGGGTAAAAGGGGGTGTGAACATAATCAATGGTCACAAAGAGAAAGGGTAGGACCACAATGGACCAGGCAACTTGCAATCTCTGCTGTCTTTTTCAGTCTATTACAGAATTGAATTACAAGACTCCTTCACTTTCAATATGCTATCATAAACATGAAAAAAATCTAATACAAAATCTAATAAATATCTATGATATTTACTAATGAAAATATTTATTAATTCATGTTAGATGACAAATAGAGTAGGCATTAATCTTAGCACTAGTCCTATTATTTACTATTGGCTAGATGTATAACAAGCTTGATTCCTTTTCTTCCAAAGCAGTCAGACCATTTTCCAAGCTCTGTACAAGTTACCATGACCTTCAGACTAAACACTAGACAATGGAATTCGAGTAGAAGTAATTGCTACTCCAAGTCTGGCCTGTAAAATCCTCCCACATAAAATCCTGCTGCCTTTTCACCAGGTGACTACAGAGTACTCTGAGGAAATCAGAGTCATAGCATAAAGAGGATAAAATGCTAGCTTGGAGCAATACCTGTCAAACCACTGTCCCAGACCCACCAACTACATTGGAGTGTGATTTGAGTAAGAATTAAACTTTTTTGGTGGGCAACCAAGAATCTAGGATGAAAGCACCACCTAATTAGAGTACTGGACTAGTGTAGTATCTTCCAATATTAAGCATTCATTTTCTCCCCTACAGTTTTATTGAAAACAAAACTAGTAGCCCAAATCACTCACAACTTTACATAAGAAAAGATTCCTTTAGCTGGGCATGGTGGTGCGTGCTGGTAATCCCAGTAACTTGGGAGGCTGAGGGAGGAGGATCACAAGTTTGAGGGTAGTCTCAGCAATTTAGCAAGGCCCTAAGAAACTTTAGTGAGACTCTATCTCAAAATAAAAAATAAAAAGGGTTGGGGACATGGCTCAGTGGTGAAACATCCCTGAGTTCAATCTACAGTATTGGGGGGGGGGCGCGGGGAAAGATACATTTAGGTAAAACAACACTTTTTACTACAGGATTACCATCTGAATCAGCAGCCTTTCAAGATATTAGGGCTTCACCAGTATCCCACCCTTTACCCTCATTAATCCATTCCAATCTGTAACTTAGAATATAAACAACAAACAGTACTGAGACACTTAGAGCTCTAAAAGGTCAGGGGACCTTCAGCATTGTATCCAAGGACACTGGCAGTTCCTTAGTTGGGAACAATTTATAACTTCTACTAAAATGCAACTATTGCTAAAAAAGACTTTAAGCCATTCACTTAGGATTCAGTCCAAATATGCAATGTGACTGCCCTGGTACTCGCTAGGAAGAAAAAAAAAAAGGACAGAAGGTTCGCTACTGGCCAACTTGCAGGCAGTGTTTATAGTGGCTCTAGCCATTGCAACTTTGATAGCATCTCAAGTGGACAAAGGAACCAAGAAGCTGGATGAAAGCACCATCCAAAGGACTCAAGGGGTGTAGAAAAACTGCTCAGCATTGCTGTTTGAATTGCTGAGCCATCTTCTTCTTTAGGCTGGGAAGCAGGATTGTTTTACTTTGTCTAATAAGCATTCACTGAAGGAAAGGGAAGAATAGACAAAGCATCCTTGACATTTATGACAGCAAACACCAAGCTTTTGCATATGTGTATATACTGTATGTTAAGAGACTGAAACTGCCTGCAACTTATGTCCATTCTCATAAACGCTTAGGTACGAAAGTGCACTTCAGCTAGATGTTGAACATGAGGCTGATTACAAATGGCTGTTTTCTTGTGATGTCTCATCAACTGACTTCCAGCTCTTCTGATTTTTATTCTCTAGGAAGAAACATAATAATAACAATAATATTAATAATGATAATAATAATAATAATAATAACAATGCAAGAAACAAGTCATCCGAATCATGGAAACATGGAAGTAAACTCTTGAGAAGTACCAGCAGCCTCTTAACCTCCTGCTGGAATCTCAAGGAGTGTGCTAGGCTAGGACTCTCTTGGTTCAAAATCACAACCAACCTCTGGCCCCAGTTCTGTGGACACTTCTGCCAGGTCTTCTGGTTGTTCACAAAGCCTAATGTTAAAGAAGCAGCTGAGGGGAAGCAATAAACCAACTTAAAAACTCAATGGAGAATACTACCAGCAGAGTAGAACACTTAGAAGATAGAACATCAGACAATGAAGACAAAGTATTTCAAATGGAAAAGAACATAGACAGCTCAGCGAGACTGTTAAGAAACCATGAGCAGAACATCCAAGAAATATGGGATAACATTAAGAGACCAAACTTAAGAGTCATTGGGATTCAGGAAGGGACAGAGCTCCAAACCAAAGGAATGTGCGGTCTATTCAATGAAATAATACAAGAAAACTTCCCAGACTTGAAGAATGAGACAGAATCCCAAGTCCTAGAAGCCTACAGGACGCCGAATGTGCAAAATCATAAGAGATCCACACCTAGACACATTATAATGAAGATGCCCAACATACAGAATAAGGAGAGAATTTTAAAAGCTACAAGAGAAAGGAAGCAGATTACATTTAGGGGTAAGCCAATCAGGATAACAGCTGATCTTTCAACACAGACTCTGAAAGCTAGAAGATCCTGGAATAACATATTTCAAACACTGAAAGAAAATGGGTTCCAACCAAGAATTGTGTATCCAGCGAAATTAAGCTTCAGGATGGAAGATGAAATTAAAACCTTCCA
>NW_025999968.1:6681580-6749113 GCF_001458135.2 Marmota marmota marmota | reverse complement strand
GGAGCACAACAGACACTAGGATGGCAATTTGTAAATCAATGGATGTGAAACTGATGTGATTCTGCTATCTGTGTATGGGGTGAGGGTGGGAGTTCATAACCCACTTGAATCAAAGTGTGGAATATGATATGTCAAGAAATTTGTAATGTTTTGAACAACCCACAATAAAAAAAATTAAAAAAAAAAAAAAAAAAGAAGCAGCTGAGGCAGCGAACACAATGTATCATGAAATGTGTCAAGCTCATTCCAGCACAGAAGGAACTCAAAAGTCTCCCAGTGATGTTTGCTTCCTACTGAGTCTTACCAGTTCAATCCTCAGTTCTTACCTGCAATCATTTATCCTCTGGAAGAAAGCAAATCCCACCATGACCAGAATGACCACAAGAAGAGAGAGTTTCGCATAGAGAATGATCAGCAGAGTTGAACCTGGAGATTCTGGTGTTCCGAGACCTTTAAATGTAGGTAAGAGTTAAAAGTCTGTTTGAAGATTCTTATAATTAACAAATTAGAGTCAATGGTTTAAAAGAATACTTTTAAAATATTCCTAAAAGTTCATAGATTGTCAAAATTTTTTTTAAAAAATCTAAATTATATTTCAAATATTACTAATGTATCATTATTTCATGACTGAGTTCAGGAACCATATCTTTGTTTTGTACTTGGTTTAACACATATTTTAACACATATTTTCTGAAAGAATAAGAATATTCTAAGCATTTTTAGTTGTTCTAAATATTTAAAAAAAAGAAAAAGAAAAAGAAAATTTCCCTTGCAAAGTTTAATCTTATTCTGAATATTTTGGGCATGATCTGATAACACTTTCAACACACAGTGAAATGATTTTGTCACTGAGTAGATAGAACCACTTTAATAAAGTGTTTTATGTCTTCCTACTTTCGTTTTACTCATCTGTAAAATGCCCCCTGGGATTTGTTTAAAAGATAAAAGCAGACTAATCGGATCATTATTCTGCAATCTTTTCTTCTATGAAAAGGCACAGTGAGGGGATAAGAAGACAATATAATAAGGATGCTGATTCATACCAGGGATGAGTGGGGGATCATGGAAGGAATAGATGAACTTTAGACAGGGCAAAAGGGAGGGAGGGAAAGGGAGGGGGCACAAGTGTAGTAAAGACAGTGGAATGAGAAGGACATCGTTACCCTAAGTACATGTATGAAGACATGAATGGTGTGACTCTACTTTGTGTTCAACCAGAGATACGAATGTGCACTATAATTGAAATGCATTCTAGTGTCATATATAACAAATTAAAATAAATAAAATTTAAAAAAAATTTTAAAAATAAATTTAAAAAAAGAAAGGACAATATGAATGCAGTCCCCCAAAAGCTCAAAGTCTAACTGGAGAAGTCAAACACACACAAATGAAAGAGAAGTCATGAGAGAGCAAATGGTGCTGGTGAGCATTAGATTATAAGCCATCTGAGGAATAAGAATGGTTCATCAACTCCGAGGGTCAGAGAGAAGTGGGATTTAAACTGAGCTTTGCTGGTCTGCAGTATTAAATAGGTTAAGAGAAGAAGGAAGGATGTTTCAAGGGAAAGGAACAACTTAAAGCTTTGAAGATTTGGGGCATAGAGTGAAAAATGTAGAGATTGGGTTTTGTGATAATCAGAACCTAATTGTGCAATTATTTGTGTCAGGTATTGTGACAGATCTTAGTGATGTAGAATTGGAAAAAAAAAGTGGTTCCTATTTTCAAGGAACTTACAACAACGTACTGGAAATCAAAGACATCTGTAGTTGTGATACAAAGAGAAATATAATGTCTTTGTTACCCGGCTCCTGGCACATAGCTTCTAAAACCTTGGAAATATCACCATAGTAAGAGTGTCTTTTGTATGCTAGCAAGATGACTGGTGTCTGGAAGACCTTATATATCTTCAGAATGAGGGTTAGTTATCAGAAAAAGTAAGGCATGATTAGAGTTGTAACATTCAGCCTCTATCACCACCACAACCACCATCACTGAGCTCTAAGGAGGCTAGAGATTGAGTTAATCACCAAACACCAATGATTTAGTCAATCAAGCCTATGTAATGAAGTCTCCATAAAAACAGTGAATAATGGGGTTTGTATAGCTTCTGCGTTAGGAGACAGACATATCCAGGAGCTGGGAGAATGACTTTCTCTAAGATGGTATGGAAGCTCCAGGCCCCTTCCCCTGTACTTTGCCCTATGTATCTCTTCCATTTGGCTGTTCCTGTGTTGTTTTCTTTATAATAATGAATAACAGTAAATAAAATGCCTTCCTGAGTTTTGTGAGCCATTCTGGCAGATTATTGAATCTGATTGGAGGAATGTGGGAACTCCTTGAATTTATAGTCAATTAGCTATAAGTACAGGTGGCACTAAAACCGGTTACTGGTGTCTCAAGTGGGGGCAGTATGTGAGACTGACACCCTAAGCTGTGGGATCTGTGCTAATCCCAGGAGTTAGCATCAGAATTAAATTGAATTGCAAGACACCTGGTTAATACTGGAGATTTAGAGTATTGATTGGTGTGCAAAGAAAAGAACCATGCTCATTTGGTGTCATATTGTGAGTGAAAATAGTTCAGAGCCATCAATGACAGACATATGGAAGTACCCTGACAGAGACACGCATGAAGCATTACGTCAATACAGAGAATAAATAGTTGACTAAGCTTCAAATTAAAGAAAAAAATCATCCCAGAGGAGCAATGGCTCAAAACTCAATAAGAATTGATCAAATACAATGAAAGAAATGAGCACAGAGAAAGAACTACATTGTGGGGATGTTGAAGCTGAGTGTAAAAGGCAACAGAGAAACAGAGCAGAATACTTTTGAAAAGCTGAAAAGGACCCACATACCTGGGGTGCAGACTGGAGAAGAGTGAGACATGAGGCAGAAAAGAGCTGGTGTAGTGCAAGCTGTCAAAGGGGTTTAGCTTTCCATGAAGCCAAAGGAGCCTTGGGGGTCATGTAAGTAGAGGAGTAGAACATTTTTCATTTTAGAATGGTCCTTGTGAAATAATCCAGGGAATAAATTGAAATTAAGTAAGCTAAGGGCCAGTAGTCTTGCTCTAAAGCCATTTCAATAATCTTGGTGAGAGATGATCATACAAATAACTAACATAGAAAGAGAAGCTTCCATATTTAAGAATGATTTCTAAGGTCAAATCAATAAAACAGAGTGACTGGTTTTGAATATGAGGAATAAGAAAGAAGGATGTTGTAGAATCTGTTTAAGTTTCTAGCTTAAGAAATTTATCAAGTTATAAAGTGCATGTATGAATATGTAACAATGAATCCCACTATTGTGCATAATTATGATGCACAAATAAAAATATGAAGAAAAGAAAATAATTAAAGAGAATGTGCAGAAAGATTTGTACAAAAGAATGTACAAAAGTTTAAAGTTATAAAACAAACATGCAGAACTCATGAAGGGGTAAAAATATTTGAGTTGCCCTTGATGCATCTAAGTGAACCTGTTCAGTTTCAAGTTGAGAGAGCTAAGAAGCAAAATCTGGGCAAAAAGAAAACACAGATTTGAGAGTTAAGAATTAGCTGATAGATGAAGCAATGGGTATGATTTTGAGGTTATTCAAGGAACATAGATAAGTGAGAATCAGGTCAAGGATGCAACCCATAGAAATACTTTCATTCATTGAATGAATACATGAAAACAAATAAGTCAACTGAATGTTAAGAAGAGAACCAAGGGATGGAAAACAAAATCAACATACAAAAATCAGTAGCTTTCCTATATGCCAACAATGAATTTGCTAAGAAATCAGGAAAATAATCCCATCCACAATAATTTCAACAAAAATAAAGTACTTAGGAATGAAACTAACCAAGGAAATGAAAGATGTCTACAATGAAAATTTTAGAATATTGAAAGAAGAAATTAAATAAGACACAATATAGAAAGACTTCCCATTTTCGTGGATAGGCAAAATTAATATTGTTAAAATGGCCAAATAACCAAAAATAATGTACAGATTCAGTGCAATCCATATTAAAATACCAATGGCAATCTTCATAGAACTAGAAACAGCAGTCCTAAATTTCATTTGGAAGAATAAAAAAATGCTCTATAGCAAAAGTAATCCTAAACCAAAAAAAAAAAAAAGCAATGCTGGAGACATCACAATACCTGATCTGAACTTGTACTACAGACCTATAGTAACAAAAACTGCATGGAACTAGCATAAAAACAGACACATAGGGCTGGGGATGTGGCTCAAGTGGTAGCGCGCTCGCCTGGCATGCGTGCGGCCCGGGTTCGATCCTCAGCACCACATACAAAGATGTTGTGTCTGCCAAAAACTAAAAAATAAATATTAAAAATTCTCTCTCCTCTCTCTCTCTCTCTTAAAAAAAAAAAACAGACTCATAGACCAATGGTACCAAACAGAAGACACAGAAACAGATTCACACACATCTATAGTCATGTGATCCTTGACAGGGGTGCCAAAAACAGACATTAGAGAAAATACAGGCTTTTTAACAAATGGTGCTGGGGAAACTGGTTATACTAATATAGAAGAATGACACTAAATCCTTATTTCTTTACTTTGCCCAAACATCAACTCAAAGTGGATCAAAGACCTAGGAATTAGACAACAAATTTGGTAACTCATTAAAGAAAATGTAGGGTCAACACTCTAACATATAGGCATAGGCAATGGCTTTCTCAATAAGACTCCTAAAGTTCAGGAAATAATATCAAGAATTAATGAATGAATGGCATCAAATTAAAAAAACTTCTGCACAGCCAAGAAAATAATTAAGAAGGTGAAGGGAGAACCTACAGAATGGGAAAATATCTTTGCTAGCTACTCTTTGGACAGATAATTACTATCCAGCATATGTTAAAAACTCAAAAAACTTAACACCAAAAACAACCCAATCAATAAATGAGGAAATGAACTAAACAGACATTTCTCAAAAGAAGAAATAAAAATTACAGCAAACATATATATTTAAAAAGTGTCCAATGTCTTTAGCAATTAGGGAAAGGCAAATCAAAACTACATTGAGATTTTATCTTCACTTAGAATAGCAGTAATCAACAATACAAACAATAATATATGTTGGTGATGATGTGGGGGGAAATGAAACACTTTTACACTGTTGTTAGAATTATAAATTAGTACACTACTACAGAGATCAGAATGGATATTCCTCAAGAGACTAGAAATGGAATCACCATGTGACCCAGCTATGCCACTCCCTGGTATTTATCCCAAAGAAATAAAGTCAGCATACTATAGTACATGCATACCCATGTTCATAGTAGGACAATTCACAATAGTCATATTTTGGAATGAGCCTGGGGATATCAATGGATGAATAGATAAGAAAATGTGGTATGTATACACAATAGAGTTTTATTTAGTCATAAGGAATGAAATTATGTCATTTTCAGGAAAATGGATAGAACCTGAGAGCATTATGTTAAGCAAAGTAAACCAAACTCGGAACATCAAGGGTCCTGGTTTTTTTTCCTTATATGTGAAAACCGTAGAGGAAAAAGGGAAAAAGGTTGCAGGGAGGGTCTCATGTCTCATGAAAATAGAAGGGACACCAGTAGAATAGAGGAAGGGAACCAGAGGGCATAGAAAAGAGAAATACAGGGAAATGATATTAACCTAATTATAATGCTATGTCATGTGCATTTACAAATATGTAAAAATTAATCTCACTATTATGCATAATTATCATTCATCAAAAAATATACAGAAGAAAAAGGAAGAGAATCAAGTGAGAATGGGAGGGAAACACATGAGAAAGGAGGAGTGACCATACTGAATATTAACAAAAAATAAATCAACTATTAAGAATTGATAAATATTATTTAAAGTTACCAATTATTCAATATCACTGAATGGTAAATATTTAACATTAATATTTGTGAAAACTTACAATAAAGCTAATTAAGCTAACAAACAAAGAAAAATTTATATTTTATTTGACATCTGGGGAATATTTGTTGCTTTTTGTCCAACTACTTTCTGGGAAGGTAGACACAAAGGAATAAATGTCAAGGGATAGATGTGAGGTAACATAAAAGAGACAATAAATGTAGGTTTCGTTTTGTAAAGAATCTTGGACATGAGTAGAAGACAAGAGCTAGAGTGAAGAAGTAAGAGCATCAAGTTCTTAAACACAAAACAAACTAGAAAAATCACAAACCAGGAAGCAGATCTATGGATAGACTCCTATTGCCAGTCAAATGGGAGACTAAGCAGGTCATAATAGATACGTGTCTATCTGAAGAGTGGCACATACTCCCGGCTGCCACTGTGTCACTGTCATAGAATTGTCTGTGTGATAAAATCCCCCTCTGGTGTCCAAATAGTCTGTGCAGCTGACTTGTCTGCAACTGCCTTTAACACCCCAGTTCTATTCTGCCCTGAAAGCAGGGACTTCAGGGGACACTGAAGAGATGTAAGGGAAATCATGCTTCAATCTTAACACAAGAAATATGAAATTTAGAGACACTTAATTCAGTCACAAATCTGATGATCTGAAATATCATATTCACAACATATGACACTCCTTTCTTTTTTATTTTTTAATATTTATTTTTTAGTTTTCGGTGGACACAACATCTTTATTTTATTTTTATGTGGTGCTGAGGATTGAACCCAGTGCCCCATGCATGCCAGGCGAGTACACTACAGCTTGAGCCACATCCCCAGCCCAACAACATATGACATTCTTTACCTAAGACTTGGAGGTGATATTCACGACGGAAATTCCCATGATATGTTGCCATTTGACACCTAAAATATCCATCATGAGTGATGGCTGTTGCATAAATCTGAAGGTGAGGACTCTGGTCAGGTCTGGAGGCCCAGGTTATTCTCCTGTCAACACAGTTGGTTTCGATGGTCTGATTTGTTTCCCTGTCGTGAGCAATTTTGCATGAAGGCTTGTTTCTGAAGCGTATTCGCCATGTTGTTATCAGTACTCTTGTCAATGGAATACAAGGGCAATAGAGCACCACCTTGGTACCCATCTGCACAGACAATGAAGTGGTAACTGGACACACATGCATACATACACAAGGAGAATGAGAAAAGGAAGCCTTGATAAAGGACCTGTGTGTGTGATTTATCCACCGCACATTACTGAAGTCCTAGTACAACATTGCTTTGCTGGCGATCTTACTCCAGAAATATTAGATTTACATAAGAAATTAACATTCACAAAATATACATAATGTATTAAAGGAAATTCAGACGTTAACAATTTTTCTCCTGTAGTATGAATTATTAGGGAAACTATGCATTATAAAATATGTTGAAATTAAATCAGGAGTTTCAATGTCTAGAAACAGACAAGAAGACAGAATTCTAAATTAAATGACAAAGACAATGTTCTAATTCTAATATTTTGGCAGTGAGCAATACTGATTTTATCATACAATTCATGCTCCTAGGGAGATAAAATAAAACAGAATAATTATCAGGCGGTGATCTCCCCCCGAGGTTTGATGAGTACAAAACTATCAGTAACATCAAATCTAAATGCCTGTTACTAAGGGTGCAATTCCAGACAACATAAATGTGGGAAGTATGTGGCACTTTTACTAAAGTTAAATAATATAGCATTTAGATTGAGTGTGATGGAAATTTTTAATTTTTTATTATTTACAAATCACAAGTCAGTGAAACCAATATATTTTGAAATAATATGCAGTTTCACGGGTTCAGCCATTCCATGAAAATGAAAAATGATAATGCCTAATGAAAAGAGACCTTCAAAATATTTATTTATGGTAAAAAAGTAGTTTGGTGTATAAAAAAATGAAAAACTTCCAGTTTTTACTGTAAATGTGTGATATTATCAAACATAGTATCTGGAGAAGTTTCCCTTCCTTCTTGTTATAGAGCAACATATATCCACAGATAAATGAATTATGACGTGTGCTTACATATTTTACTGCAGCGTGTTCAATCCAGTTCTCAGAATTAAATATACAAGTTGTCCCCTTGTGTCCATCTTTTAAAGCGAAACTTGAGACCTGTAACCTATAAACATCTTCTAATATAGAATCTCACATTTCCCATAAACCAGCATAAACTGTCCATGACTGAGCATAGTTTACTGAGAGGTGGTTACTCAACCAATGTACCTGCCACAACTCACCTGTAACAAAAGTAAGGTCAATGATGTCATCACTGTAACACAGGCAGAGCGGCTATGGTGGAGCAAACCTTTTGAGTAAATGAAACCTTCTTACACTAAAATCTACAATCAATCAACATCTGTCCTTTCCTGTTTTAGTATCACTCTCTCTTCTGGGTACCCAAGCCTTTGCATTTTGTGGTCAACTAAAGATCATGTAACTAGATGAAGAAAGAGATAGGACTTGAACACAGTCCTGACAGAAAGTAAGACTGTACCTTGTTCAGGGAGCAAGTAGTGATAGGGTCACTTGGGACACCTCATACCAAAACACCCAGATTGCCATATTCTAAAGCCAGACAAGAGGCTGCCCATCAGCCACTGTTTGTCTAACAAAGTTCCACTCTCCATCCCCTCAGTGCTGGCCCTCAATAAGGAAGCATATTACCTTCCATAGGGGGTAATGCCATCTGCTGTCCATCCAAGCATGAACTACTTGAATCTAGAAAATATTTAGAGAAGAGTAAATGAGATCGATTTGATATGCTCAAATGGAGGGGAAACCAGTATTTCTCCATATTCTCCTTCAACGTGAGAGACAATTGGTTAACCATCACGAAAATTATATAACCATTGCAAAACACAAATTAGAAGTTATGCCATCTAGTAATAAAACTATGTTAATACGTTGAAAATTATATTCAGAAGGTATTAATCAAAGGTTTCACATTTTTCAGACACCTAATCTTGTCAACCATTTACACAAGGTAACCCTGTCTCCCTTCTCCAGCCAGAGGGATTGGTCCAGTGTGGGCATCTCACATGAACTGATCTGACTCAACTCCTTTCTCCATATGCCACTCCCTAATTAAAGTTGTTTGGTCTAATGATGGGACCCTCACCCTGACAGATAAAGCAGAGCCTTTTCTCAAGGATTTTAGAAACAGAATTGAGAAGACTTCATTTGTCTACCCTTTTACCATATTTTTCCTACTTTGGAAGATAAAAAAAAAATATGGAGGGGAAATGATGCAGAATAAGAGGGAGGAACAGAGGTGAGAGTCCTTATCTACTTCAATATTCTAATTTCATAGTTCCAAGACCCACATGCAATAGTTCCCTTGGGTGCTATAATTTTTTTTTATAATGAAAATAATCCTGAGCACCTTCATAGTAAAACTAGAGATTCCTGAGTCAAGGATCCAGACATTAGGAAGGGTGGAGCTGAAGTGCCAAACCAAAGAGCAATATTAAAGGAAAGTCTGAGCTATGAACAGTGGAATGTGTGAACACACACAGCATTCTCCCTTCCAGAACACCAGGGTCAGGTTTATTCTTCCAGGGCAAAGTACTGAAGAGTAATTCTCCAAAGAGTCTGAACAGTCCCAGAGAAAAAGACCTTCAGAAATGTAAGGAAGAACCAATTTTTTTTAAGACAAAAATCATTTACATTCTTGTTCATGTATCAAAACTTATTAGTTTGTAAATCCCACCATCAGATAATACAGCTTTGAATTGGTTCTTTAGTGCTCAATTTGAAATTTATTGAGAGCAAGGATTACCAAAGGGTTAATAAAAGTATTGTATGTGGGGAAAAAAGATGAAAAACAAACCAATATCCAGGAGAAAAAAGGAGCTCAGATTAAGTAAACATAGGATCAAGCAAAAGATTGAGGCAAGGAGAATGTCCAGGCCCATAGCTTTGCAGAAAGTCAAGTGACCAGCAAAACTTATTAGTCTCAGAGCATTAAAAAAACTTCAAGAAAGTTTGTCTTCAGAGGGAAAAAAATATTACTAGGTGTTCTCTAGTTCAGTCAGTGAGATCAATAATAAGTAACAATAGGTATATATATCATTAAGGAATCCCAAAAAAGTAAAGCAATTATGAAGTCCAGGAAAAACAAGAAGTTATTCAAAAGAGAAAGAATTACTTTATTTCTTGATTCAGCACTTAATAACAAATTAATGCAAACATTGGCCACTTAAGTTAATGAAATGCTGATATATTAATAACATGAAAGATGAGGAAAGGGAGTAAGATAAGGTTAAATCTTCATCTACCATAAGAGAAAGTGAGTACATAAAGTCTAAATTCAACACACTAAGAAACAGCACTGTGAGAATGTGGTTTAAGAAAATGGAGTTAATTACCACAAGAAACACTTAAAGATTTCAAAGTACTTGCCTCTGGGGATTTGAATGAGGACACAGTTGTGGGGTTGGAAAGGCACTAGTAGGGCTGGTATCTTTCAGTTACTGACTTATAGAACAATTTGACTTTTAATTCTGTATGTTACATTGATGTTAATAATATTTAAATTTTTAAATAAAAGGAAATGAAGGTAGGATTGAAGCAGAGAACCAAGAAACCAAATTACAGATGTGATTATAAAAGCATTTAAGAAATTTTATCAGGAAGAGCCTAGAGGAGAAATTTTACCACACTAAAGTTCATGAAGGCAACTTTTTTTGAATAACTTTATCCTTTTACTAAAACCATAAGCATTTTTTTTAAATTATACTTTATCTTTCAATTAAAACCATGAATAATAAGGGAAGAAAGTGCCCCAAACAAAGATGCTACAATAATAGAATCCATTGACAGCACAGTACATGAAATGTCACAGACACAATTAATATAGTCAAAATGGCCATACTGCCAAAACTGTTACACAGATTTAATGCAATTCCTATTAAATGCCCATGACATTCTTCATAGAACTAGAAAAAGCAATCACGAAATTCATTTGGAAAAATAAGAGACCCAGAATAGCCAAAGAAATCCTTAGCAAACAGAGTGAAGCAGGGGGCATCACAATATCAGACCTTAAACTATACTATAAAGCTATAGTAACAAGATGACATGGTATTGGTATTATGGTACAAAATAGAAGACACAGAGACAAACCCACTAAATACAGTTGTCTCATACTAGACAAAGGTACCAAAAACATACATTGGAGAAAAGATAGTCTCTTCAACAAATGGTGCTGGGAAAACTGGAAATCTACATGTAGCAAAATGAAATTAAACCTCTATCTTTCACCATGCACAAAAATCAGTTCAAAGTAGATCAAAGACTTAGACACTAGAACAGAGAGCTTGAGCCTAATAGAAGAAAAAGTAAGCCCAAATCTTCATCATGTTGGTTTAGGACCTGATTTCCTTAACAAGACTCCTAAAGTGCAGGAAGTAAAATCAAGAATCAATAAATGCATGGATTCAAACTAAAAAGCTTCTTCTCAGCAGAGGAAACAATTAATAACATGATGAGAGAGCCTACAGAATGGAAGAAAATCTTTACCACACATACCTCAGATAGAGCACTAATCTCCAAGATATATAAAAAAGTCAAAAAATGTAACACCGAAAAAACAACCCAATCAATAAATGGACTAAGGAACTGAACAGACACTTCACAGAAAAAAAATACTATTGATCAAAAAATAAATGAAAAAATGTTCAACATCTCTAGCAATTAAAGAAATGCAAATCAAAACTACTCTAAGATTTCATCTCCAGTCAAAATGGAAATTATCAAGAATACAAGCAATAATAAATGTTGGTGATGATGTCCTCACTAGGTACACTCATACTTGCTGGTGAGACTGCAAATTGGTGCAACCACTATGGAAATCAGTTTGAGATACCTCAGAAAACTTAGGAAAAAAACACCATTTGATCCAGCTATCCCACTCCTTGGTTTATACCCAAAGGACTTAAAATCAGCATACTACAGTGACACAGCCAATGTTTATAGCAGTTCAATTCACAATAGCTAAACTGTGGAACCAACCTAGATGTCCTCAGCACATGAATGGATAAAGAAACTGTGAGATACACACACAAACACACACACACACACACACACAATGTGGAATATTACTCAGCCTTAAACAAGAATGAAATTATAGCATTTGCAGGTAAATGGGTAAAACTAAAGAATATCATGCTAAGTGAAATAAACCAATCCTCAAAATTTAAAAGCTGAATGTTTTTTCTTATAAGTGGATGATGATCTATAGTTGTATGGGTGAGACAGAGAATAATTAAGAAACTTTGGTTTGTATAGATGGGTGTGAAGGGAGAGATGGGGCTATAGGGATGGGAAGGATGGGAGAATGAGACAGATATTATTACCTTATATACATGTATAATTACACTACTGGAGTGACTCAGTACCATGTAGAGCCAGAAGAATGAGAAATATGTGTCAAAACATTCTACTGTCATGTATATCTAATTAGAATATTTTTTAAAAGAATATTTAAAAAACATGAATATGCTTTTAAAAATACAGTATTCAAGTCAATACTAGTATAGAAGGGAGCATTAAAAGAATAATAAGCAATAAACATTGATGAGCCTATATCAATATACTATGCTGATTTTAGTTCTTTTGGATAAATACCAAAGAGTGGGATAGCTGGGTCATATTCTGGTTCCATTGCTAGTCTTTTGAGTAATATTGATACTGTTTTCCATAGTGGATGTACTAGTTTGCAGGACCACCAACAATGCATGAGTATACATTTTCCATAAACATCCTTGCCAGCATTTATTATTATTATAGCTCTGACTTCCCTTTCTTGCCATTCTAACTGGTGTGAGATGAACTCTCAATATAGTTTTGATTTGTATTTCCCTAATTGTTAGGGATGTCGAACTTTTTTTGTATACTTGTTGGCCATTTGTATTTCTTCTTTTGAGAAATGTCAATTTAATTATTTTGCCCATCTATTGATGATGCAATTCATAATAGCCAAGTTTAGAACCAACCCAGGTGACTCTAAACAGATGAATGAATAAAGAATATGCAGTACATATGTACCATAGAGTTTTACTCAGCCAAAAAGCAGAATGAGTTTATGGCATTTGCTGGTAAATGAATGGAACTGGAGAACATTATGCCAACTGAAACAGGCCAGACTCAGAAAGTCAAGAGTTGAATCTTTTCCTCAAAAGTGGAAGCTAGAGCAAAATTAGGGTAACTGAGAGGATTCCATGAAAATAGAGGGAAGATTAGTGGAATAAAGGACAGAGATTGAAGGGGAGAGAAGGGAGAAACTGAGGAATGAAATCGATCAAATTATGCTGTGTACTTATGTGACTATACCAGTGAATCTCACCTTTCACCTTTAAATCACCAATTTAAAAACAACATATAAAAAGAAGGAAGAACAATAGAGGTAGAGTAACAGGAGAAGGGAGGAAGGGAGGCAAAGAGGAAGCACTGGGGAATGAAATTTAAAAATTATATTTAATGCATGTATGATTATGTAAAAATGAACCTGATTATATGTATAACTATGATGCACTAAAAACATTTTCAAAAAGGAGAATACACTGCATTCTAAAATATGGCTTTTTAAAACAAATTCTTCTAGACACCTCTTTAGGAAGAGAAGAGTGATAAAATGGAAGCTGAAAAGAACAACTATGAATAAAATTTCACCATATTTTCTTTCTTAACATAACTCTTTTAAAATAATGGGAAACAATCAAACAAATTTTAACAACTAGAAGAATTACTAACCAGGAAGCAGATCTATGGATTGACTCCTGTTGCCAGTCAGGTGGGAGACCAAGCAGGTCACGGTGGACACATTGCCATCTGGATAATGGCACCTACTCCTGGTCGTCACTGTGCCATTGTCCTGGTATTCTTTCCCAGTGACACAATCCCCCTCTGGGGCCCAAAAAATCTGTGCAGCTGGCCTTCCTGCAATTGCTCTGCACTCCACAGTTCTATTCTTCCCCAGAGACAGGGTCACTTCAGGGGGCACTGCAGAGATGGAAGGGAAATCATGCTTCAGTCTCAACATACGGTTATGGGATTACAGAGACATCTGTTTCAGTCACAAATCCAGTAACCCAAAATATCACAGTAGACAACATTCTTTACCTAACACTTGGAGGTGATATGTACGTTCAAAATTTCCATCAGTTGTTCCCATTTCACACCTGTAATCCCCTTCATGTGACATGGACACTGGATGGATCTGAAGTTCAGGATTCTGGTCAGGTCTGGAGGCCCAGGAGATTCTCCCATCAGTACAGTTGTTTTTCCCGGTCTCATTTGTTTCTCTGTTGAGGGAAATGGTGCACAAAGGCTTGTCTCTGAGGTGTATTTTCCATGATGTTAGTATCAACACTGATGGTGGAATACAAGGGCAACAGAGCACAGCCTTTGTACCCATCTGCACAGCCAGCCAAGTGTTATCTGGACACACACAAGGAGAATGAGAAAAGAAGCCACGATAAAGAACTTTGTGTTTTCAATTTGTTTACAGAAGACTACATAAAGTTGTGCTAGAACCTTGCTTTCCTGTTGATCTTATTCCAGAAATATTAGACTTATACAATAAATTAACATTCACAAAATATATATAATATACTATACCAAATCCAAATGTTAACCAATTTCATTCAGTATTATGCATTATCATGGAAAGAAAATGCATTATAAATATGTTGGAATTAAATCAGAGTTTTGATATCTGAAAACAGACTGACAGAAAAAAGAGTTCTAGATAAAATGACAATTTAGGACAAGTAATGTCCTAAATCTAATGTTTTCGTGGTGAGCAATGTTGGATTAGTCACACAATATATGCTCCTTGGGAAACAAAAGAAAACAGAATATTAGTTATGTGGTTGTCTCCCCTTGAATTTTGATGAATGCCAAAAAAAAAAAAAAAAAACTGGTAGCATCAAAATTGAATATCTGTCCCTCATGGTAACATTTAAGATAAACATGCATCTAGAAAGTATATGATACTTTCATTAAAAGTAACTCAGATGGAATTCAGGTTGAACTAGTTGGAAACATTTTATATTTCTAGAGAATAACAAACTCAGTGAAATCAACAGATTTTAATATAATCTGTTATTTCATCAGATTAGTAATTACATAAAAAAGAAAAATGACAATGCCTAGTGACAAGAGATGTCTACATATATTCACTTCAGGTGAAAAAGAAATGTGCTATGTAAATTAAGAAACAAAAACCAAAATTTGTTCTGCTTTGGAAATTTTTTTATAAAAAAGGATTTTATTGCAAAGGTGTGATATTATCATAGACTTTAGATATTTTTTCTCCCTTCTTGTTTAGACCAACATATACCCACAGATAGATTAATTATGACCTGCGCTTACGTATTTTGTTTTAGTATGTTCAGTCCAATTCTCAGAATTAAATATAACAGTTGACCCCTTGTGTTTATCTTTTAAAGCAAAATTTGAGCCCTCTGACCTATAAATATCATCAAACATAGAATCTCACACTTCTCATAAACCAGCATAAGCTGTCCATGACTGAGCATGGTTTACTGAGAGGCAATTACTCAACAATGCACCTGCCACAACTCACCTCTAACAAAGGTGAGGTCATTGATGTCATCACTTAACACAGGCAGAGCAGCTAGAGTAGAGCAAACCTTTTATATGAATGAAACTTTCTTTCACTAAAATCTACAATTAATACCTGTCCTTTCCTGTTTTAGTATCACTCTCTCTTTTGTGTATACAAGTGCTTGCATTTCATGGTCAACCAAACATCACATAACTAGATGAAGAAAGAATGGAACCTGAACTCAGTCCTGACAGGAAGTTAAACCCATGCTCTTCCCACCATTCTAGTTTGACAGAGGTGTAGCAGCAAATAAGATTGTGCCTTGTTCAGGGAGCAAGTAGTAGTAGGGTCACTTGGGGCACCTCAACTACAACATTCAGATCACCACATTGAAAAGTTCATCTTATGGCTAGCCTGCAGCCAGGCCATCAGCCACTGTTTCTAACAAAGTTCCACTCTCCATCCCCTAGGTGCTGACCCTCGATAAGGAAGCATATTACCTTCTACAGGGCTGAGTGTCGTCTGATTTCCTTCCAAGCATGAACTAATTGAATCTAGAGAATATTTAGAGAAGAGTAAATGAAATCAATTTTATATGCTCAAATAGACTAGAAGCCATTATTTCTCCATATTCTCCTTCAACATGAGAGACAATTGGTTAACCATCACTAAAATCATATAATCATTGCAAAACAGAAATTAGAAATTATGCCATCTAGCAATAAAAGTAATTTAATATCTTGAAAATTATATTTGGAAGGTATTAATCAATGATTTCCCACTATGGAACCCCTCATTTTTTTCAACCATTTTATACAAGGTAACCCTGTCTCCCTTCTTCCACCCCCAACTCCTTCTCCAACTAGGGGGATTGGTACAGTATGGGCATCTAACTGTATATGCTACCTCCTAACTAAAGTTATACGGTCCAGGGATGGGAACCTCACCTAGATGGAAAAGGAGAGCCTTTTCTCAAGGAATTTAGGATCAGAATTGAGAAGAATTCATTTATCTCTCTCTCTCTTTTTTTTTAAAAGAGAGAGAGAGAGAGAGAGAGAGAGAGAGAGAAAATGTTAATATTTATGTTTTAGTTCTCAGCGGACACAACATCTTTGTTTGTATGTGGTGCTGAGGATCGAACCCGGGCCGCACTCATGCCAGGGGAGCACACTACCGCTTGAGTCACATCCCCAGCCCTCATTTATCTCTCTTTTGTCCCAAATTTTTTTAATTTAAAAAGGGGAGGCAGTGATGCTAAGTCAGAAGGGGGTACAAAGTTGGAAGTCCTTACTTCCTTCAATTTTCTAACTTCTTGGTTCCTAAGACCCTTGGGTGAGATGAATTTTTTTCTCATCAAAGTAGTCCTAAACACTCTTAAATATGATTACTGAGAGCTTGCTTTATTGTGTTTAAGAAAATCCAAGGTGCAGGAGTGGGAAATTCAAATTATTTTGTTATTATGTGGTACTCATATTAATCACAAAGCTAAATACTGTTTTATGAAAGTATATTCAGGTTAGTTGTAAATGCATATTGCAAATTTTAGGGCAACTATGAAAAGTAAAAATAGAAACATATTTGTTATACTAAGAAAGGAGACAAAACATAATTATTAAAAATGCTCCACTAAAACCATAAAAGGCAGACAGAAGGGGAAAAAAGGAAAGAGGGCAACAAAAGGAAAACAGTAGAAACTACAGTAATCCAAATACATCAGGTCAGTTTGAACATCAATGATCTAAACACTCCAATTAAGAGAGAAATTCTTCACTATAGGTCAAAAAGCAAGAGCCAACTGTACTATATCTATACAAAATTCATGTAAATATAAGGATCAATATAGTTTAAATGTACAAGGGAGAAAAAAGGTTACTATGATAATTCTAGTAAAAGAAAGTGTGAATAGTTACATTAATTTGGTCAGAAAAGATTTCAGAACAAGGAAAAGTATCAGAGTTAACGACAGGCATTGTGTAAGGGTAAAGTG
The DNA here is from genome assembly GCF_001458135.2 of Marmota marmota marmota. Taxonomy (NCBI): domain Eukaryota; kingdom Metazoa; phylum Chordata; class Mammalia; order Rodentia; family Sciuridae; genus Marmota; species Marmota marmota. The sequence continues at coordinate 6,731,640 of NW_025999968.1, read as the reverse complement.
ATCAATTCTCCAAGAAGACTTAATAATTCTTAATACATATATACCTAACAACTGAGTGTCAAAATGTGTGAGGCTAAAACTGATATAATATTAAGAAGAAATCAAAATGGACAGAACCAACAGGCATAAAATCAGGAAGGACACCCATATCTGAACTCAATAGTCCCATCAATCAACTGGGTATAACTGACCTCTCTAGGCTACTTTCAACCACAAGGGGATACATATTCTGTTTTTAATAGTTTTTTAAATTAGTCTTGTGGATATACATGACAGTGAGATTCACAGTGGTATATTGATACATGTACATAAGTAAAATTAGGTCAGATTCATTTTACTGTATTTTTCTTATTTCATCCCTCCTCACTTCACATCATCTAGCAATCTACTTCTGGCCATATATCCAAAAGATCTGAAATACATATGTCATGTATATCTGCACTATTCTGTTAATTTCAGCATTATTCAAAATAGCCAAGATATGCAAATACTTAAATGTCCATCACTGGGTAAATGGATAAAACAATTACACACACACACACACACACACACACAACAGAATAGCCTTTTAAAAAGAAGGAAATTTTGTCATTCATGACAACAGGGATGGAAGTGCTAAGTGAAATTATTATGCTAAGTGAAATAAGTCAAATACAGGAAAATGAATACTATATTATCTCACTTTTTTTAAAAGAGAGAGAGAAAAAAATTAATATTTATTTTTTAGTTTTCGGTGGACACAACATCTCAAATTTATTTTATTTTTTATGTGGTGCTGAAGATAGAACCCAGTGCCCCTCATGCCAGGTGAGCACACTACCGCTTGAGCCACATCCCCAGCCCATGATCTCACTTTTATATAGAATCCAAAAAGGTAGATCTCATAGAAACAAAGAGTAAAAACGTGGTTACCAGACACTGGAGGTTTGTGGGAGGAACAGCAAAAGGTAAAGTGTTGATCCAAGGGTACAAAATTCTAATTAGACTGGAGGGATAAGTTTTAATGGTCTATTGTACTGCATGGTGACCACAGTTAGTGCATCACTGGAGTAAGACACATCAGAAGCAGTGTGCCAGATAGTGCACAAATTTATCACTACAGGACAATTCAAAAAGCATCTTACAATTGAATCAAGAGAATCCTTGTCCCTATTTAAAGATGGTTTTATTTTCTTCTAAAAATGTCAAAATGTCACACTTACCAGGTACCATGATAATGATGGAGGTCAGTAACCTCAAAGCCAAAGTACTCTTCAAAGTATGCATTTGGAGTGGTATTCTACTTAAACACAAATCCACTGTGAATCATTCTCTGGGCTCATTGAATCTGTCCCTTCTGGTCACTTGTGTTTACTCTCAGTTCGACAGGATTACATGTCATTTCTCCTTTTCATTTTGTTTATCATTATCTTCATTTTCTTTCTGTATGATTTTAGCTGATTAGTCATGGGAAGGATATACAATTAGTTTTGGTGAGTGATAAAGGAAAAAAGCCAAGAATCATTGATTCTCCCATAGCACTAAAGTAACAAAATTAATTACATAGCAATTTATGGGATAGGGAAAGTCAGTGAAATGAATCTAGCCTGACTTTCCTACATTTGTATATGAATATACCACATTGAATCTCAACATCATGTACATCCATAAGACACTAGTTTAAAAAAATATATTAATTTATTTATTAAAAATAAATGACATACCAATTTATTTTATTTTTAGTGATGCATTATAATTATACAAAGAGTGAGATTCTTTATATTTGTATATGCACATAGTATAATTGGTCAAATTTTATTTTAAAAGTAACATTATTAAAAGTATAAATTATATATGATAAAATGCACAGAGAGGTTACACCTTGGTGAACTTGTACATATATACATACACTCACATAAACATTTTCAAAACCAAGGTGGCTCTCATTTTCATTACTCAAAATTTCCTTTAAGCTTTCTCACTATTCTGTTTTTTAATTCTTTATTTGTTCTTTTTAGATATACATGACAGTAGAATGTATTTTTATATATTATACATACATGCAGTATAACTTATTCTATTCAATATTCTTTCCTCGGAGGTCAATACCACTCTGATTTATATCATCATTGATTCTTTTTTTTATGGTGCTAGAAATTGAATCCAGAGCCTCACAGAAGCTAGGCAAGTGTTCTTCCACTAAGCTACATACCCATCCCCACATCATTAATTCATTTTGCTTGTTTTATAGAATCACATATTTAAAATTCTTTACATAGTTCAAGTTTAAATGCTATATGGTAGGGTTTTTTTTAATGAATGTACTATAATTTATTCATCAATTTCTTTGTGGATTTGGATGATACCAGTTTAAGACTAACATAAATATAGTTTCTATGAACATTCATGCTTTGCACATGTTGTTTGGTCTATGTACACACTCATTTTCTTGAGTATATACCTATGAGTAAAATTAGTGGTTCATGCCAAGCTAAATAAGAAAAAAGAGAGAAAATGCAAATCATAAAATTTGTGATGAAAAAGGAACTATCACCATGGACATTACTGAAATACAGATGGTAATCAGAAACTACTTTGAAAGTCTATACTCCAATAAAATATGAAATCATGAAGACATCAACAAATTTCTAGAGACTTATGACCCAAATTGAATCAGGAGGATATAGAAAATTTAAACAAATGAATTTCAAGCAATGAAACTGAAGACACCATCAAAAGCCTACCAACAAAGAAAAGCCTAAGACCAGATGGAGTCTCAGCTGAGTTCCACCAGATCTTCAAAGGAGAACTTACATTAACACTTCTCCAATTATTCATGAACCAGAAAAGGAGGAAACCCTTCCAAACTCATTCTATGAAGCTAGTGTTACTCTGATACCAAAACCAGACAAAGACACATCAAGGGAAGAAAACTTCAGGACAATATCCCTGATGAACACAGACACAAATATTCTTAATAAATACTGGCAAATGCATACAAAAACAAATTAAAAAGATAGTATGCTGGGCGTGGTGGGGCACACCTGTAATCCCAGTGACTCAGGAGCCTGAGTCAGGAGAGCGTGAGTTCAAAGCCAGCCTCAGCAATGGCGAGGCACTGAGCAATTCAGTGAGACCCTGTCTCTAAATAAAAATACAAAATAGGGCTGGGGATGTGGCTTACTGGTTGAATGCCCCTGAGTTCGATACCAAGTACCAAAATTTTTTTTAAAAAAATAGTGTACCATGATCAAGTGGGGTTCATTCCAAGGGTTCAAGGTTGGTTCAACATACAGAAATTAATACACATAATTCATCACAAAAAGACAAGAATCACATGATTATCTCAATATATGCAGAAAAAGCATTTGAAAAAATACAGAACCCCTTCATGCTCAAAACATTAGAAAAACTAGGGATACATAACTCAACTTTGAAAAAGCTATATATACTAAACCCAAGACCAACATCATTCTAAATGGAGAAAAATTGAAAGCATGTCCTCTAAAAATTGGAACAAGACAGTGATGCCCTCTTTCACTGCTTCTATTCAACATAGTCCTTGAAACCCTAGCTAGAGCAATTAGACAAAAGAAAGAAATTAAAGCGATACAAGCAAGAAAACAAGAGCTCAGACAGTCCCCATTTGCCAATGACATGAATCTATACTTAGAAGACCCAAAAAGGCCCATCAGAAAGCTTATTGAACTCATAAATGAATTCAGCAAAGTAGCAGGATATAAAATTAACATGGATAAACCGATTGCATTCCTATACACCAATAACAAATCAGCTGCAAGAGAAATCAGCTGTTCTGTTCACAATAGCCTCAAAAAAATTGTGAATCTAATAAAAGAGGAGAAAGACCTCTCAATGAAAACTACAGAACACTAAAGAAAGTAATTAAAGAATACTTTAGAAAATGGAAAGTTGTCCCATACTCTTGGATTGGCAGAATTAATATTGTCAATATGGCCCTACTACAAAAGTGCTATACAGATTTAATGCAATTCCTATTAAAATTCCAATAACATTCTTAGTAGAAATAGAAAAAGCAGTCATGAATTTCATTTGAGAAAAAAAAGAGATCCAGAATAGCCAAAACAATTCATAGTGAGAGAAGTATGCAGGAGGCAACACAATATCAGACCTTAAGTTATAATACAGAGTTACAGTAACAAAAATGACATGGTATTGGCACCAAAACAGACATGAAGACCAATGGAACAGAACAGAAGACACAGAGTCATATCAACATAAATACAGTTATCTCATACTAGACAAAGACTCCATAAACATACATTGAGAAAAGAGAGCCTCTTCAACAAATGGTGCTGGGAAAACTGGAAATCCTTATGTAATAGATTGAAATTGAACCCCTGTTTAAGACCCTGCACAAAACTCAACTGACAGTGGGTCAAGGACCTAGGCATTAGACCAGAGACCCTGCACCTTCTAGAACAAAAAGTAGGCCCATCTCTCCATCATGTTGGTTCAGGAATGGACTTCCTCAATAAGATTCCTAAAGCACAGGAAGAAAAATCAAGAATCAATAAGGGGGTGGTATCAAACCAAATAGCTCTTCACAGCAAAGGAAACAATTAAGAATGTGAAGACAGCCAACAAGGTGGTACACACCTGTAATCCCAGAAGCTCGGGAGGCTGAGGCATGAGGATTGCAAGTTCAAAGCCAGCCTCAGCACCAGCAGGTGCTAAGCAACTCAGTGAGACCCAGTCTCTAAGTAAAATACAAAATAGGGCTGGGGATGTGGCTCAGTGGTCAAGTGCTCCTAAGTTCAATTCCCAGTACCTCCCCTTGAAAAAAAGAATGTGAAGAGAGAGACTACAGAATGGGAGAAAATCTTTGCCACCTGCACCTCAGATAGAAAAATTAATATCCAGGACACACAAATAACTCAAAAAACTTAACCCCCCAAAAATAATAATCATAGGCAAAGGAATTCAAAAGTCACTTCATAGAAGAAGAAATAAAAATGGTCCAAAAATATGAAAAAATGTTCAACATCTCTAACAATTAAGTTTATAAAATTAAAACTACACTGAGACCCCAATCTCACTCCAATCAGAAAGGCAATGATTAAGAATACAAGTAATAATAAATGTTGAGGAGGATATGGGGGAAAAGTTTAATCATACATTGCTGGTGGAACTGCAAATTGGTGCAACCATTCTGGAAAACAGTTTAAGGATTCCTTAGAAAACTTGGAATGGATCCCCCATTTGACCCAGTTATCCCAATCCTCAGTTTATACCCAAAGGACTTAAAGTCAGAATACTACAGTGACACAGCCACATCGATGTTTATAGTAGTTCAATTCACAATAGCTAAGCTATGCAACCAACCTAGGTGCCCTTCAACAGATGAATGGATAAATAAAATGCATTATATATGTACACAATGGAATATTACTCAATCATAAAGAAGAATAAAATTATGGCATTTGTCAGTAAATGGATGGATCTGGAGACTATCATGCTGAGTGAAATAAGCCAGTCCCCAAAAAACAAAGGCCAAATGTTCTCTCTGATATGTGGATGCTAACCATAGGAAGGGTAGGGAGGGCGGATGGGAATAAGAATGATGGTAAAATGAATCTGACATAACTTTCCTTTTCTCATAAATACACTACCAGTGTAACTCCACAACCACAAGAATGAGATCCTAATTAGAATAGGTTGTACTCCATGTATGTATAATAGTCAAAATACACTCTACTGTCATGTATAACTAAAGACAACAAATACAAAATAAAATGAAGCACAATTTAAGAAATTGATGGGTCATAGGAAAGTTGTATATGTGGTTTTAATAAATACTTCTTGTCCTGAGCCAAATTGCCCATTCTCATATTAAAGTTCTAACCCCAGTACTTTGGAATGTGATCTTATTTGGAAATGGCATCATTGCAAATATAATTTGTTAAGATGAAATGTACTGAAATAAGCCTGGACCAAATCCAATATGACCAATGTCCTTATAAAGAGAAGAAAATTAGGCTAACCATGCACACAGGAAAAGAAGCATGTAGGATAAAGGCAGAGACCAGGGTATTGCTTTGTCTATAAGTTAAGAAAAGTGCCAAAGACTGTCAGCAGAACACTTGAAAGTAGAAGAGAGACAAGGAATGGATTCTTCCTTCTTGTTTTTATAGAATTTAAAGACTAATTTGACAAAAGGCCTTAACACAAAGACACTTGGATAAATGAAGGACATAACTATTTGTTACTTATAGCTACAAATCAGAGAAGGCTCCCATGAAGGTCTACCCAGGAGTTATACCTGAAGATAAGGTCACAACAAGCTGGGGCTATAGAGGACAAGCAATATATGGCCAGCTATGGAGAGGGGACTGGTCTCCATGGCTTCTTGTACATTGAAAAATTTGAATAATCTCATGAGATCTGGGTTAGCTGTTTATGAGTGATTCCTAGTTTTCTGACAGCTGGTTCTGGAACAATTAAGGGTGGGTGCCCAATGACCTGGAATGTGAAATCTGCATGAGAGAAGTGGTTGAGACATGGAATTAAATCAGATGCTCAAGAAGGGAAACTAACAGCCTCTAGTCAAGGCCTCTCAAATGGAGCTAGATGGTGTACGAGAGGAAATCTGAGTTTCCAGTTGCTCCACTGCTTGGGATTCAAGCATCAGGTGTACTTCTTCTCTGGGTCAAAGTGGGAATTCACTGAAATTCAATATCATACAGTGATAGTCTCATAGAGACTCAGAAATTCAGGTGCATTGTGCAAAGAACAAGGAAGAGTACATTGGAGCCAGGCCAGTTGCAGAACCAGTGCCAGTTCACTACAGAGAGGAAGGATAGCACAAAGAGAAAAGCACAATGGACAAAGACATGGAAAGACCTGTAGGATAGAAAAGAGTTTGAACTTAGCTGATCCAGCAACTGCATAGCAAACTTGTCTTTGAAAATTTCGGTTTCCCAACTGGCAAACAGAGAGATGAGACAGGGAGCCATCATGAGGAGCCCACATTGCAACTTGCTGCTGGAGAGCTCAGAAGATCAGAGCAAACATTGCCATACTGTTCTAGCAAGCATCTATCTACCATAAAGACCAGAATGTACCTACAAGAACATAATTGAAACAGGCACAAACAGAATATTGTACCCAGGAGGACTCAAGTCAGAGATATGGAGGGGTGCTAACCATAAGGAGGGTAGGCTGAATCTGATGGCTCACATGACCAGCTGAAGAGGGTCAGAAAACTGAACAGGCAGGCATGAATATCCTCAGGGATGGAATTTGGGAAGGCCATTTTTGTGGGCAGCAGAATGTGAAATTAAAGTAGAATTCTTGGTGGGCTCCTGAGATCCATCCAGCAGAGATTGGCATCTGGCTGGCCCTACAGGTGCATCGATCTAATCTTTCTAGAGCAGGTACCACCCAACAAAGTTCCAAAAGCCTGATCAGAAAACCCAAGCCACCAGAAGTGCCTACTTAGAACTCTGAAGCAGCCCCACCCTCAGAGTGTCTCGATCCAGTTTGTCCAGACAAAATCCCTATCAACCGTACTTCTCATTCTGTCCTGCCTTAGACTGGAGAGAAGGGAAGCCTCCGTTGAGGCCATGCCAGCTGGCAGTTCAATGAACCACACAAAAAGAGAAAAGATTTGAAAAAACTCAGCCCTTGCTCTAAGGGATACACCACCCAGGAAGAAATGGAAAGGATAGTCAGGAATAGGCAATGATCATCCATTCTCCTTGACAGTTTTGACCAACTCAGTGAAGAAAATATCTTCATTTTCATTGAGTCTGTTTTCCATGGAGTGGTGGTAGTGGTGATGTGTGTATTCATGCTGAGCTGAATATATGGAAGTACATGTGGATATATGTACATTTACATATTTTTTTCTTTTTCTCTCACTTTTAGCGTTTTTGAATGACTGCTGTTTTTCTGTGTCTTGTCTTTTGAGGGATTGGGTTTTGTTTATTTTGTTTTTATTTTTGTTTATTTTTAGTGCTTATTTTTAGTGTTTCCTCTTTTCTTCCTCTAATAGCCAAATTCTCTTCTCTCATTTTCTATCCCTTTACTTTTTCTTTTATTTATTTTTTCTCTTCCATTTTATAGCCATCACTTGCTATATCTCTTCTTTTTCTGTTAAAATTTTGAACATGTTCAACTTTCCTTTACCTTTCTATCACATTTTATTTTCTCTTAATGAACTATTATTATCATCTTTTAGAATTTCTGGTTCATATAATTCCAGCCCCCACCATTCATGTTGCTGAATTTACTAACACTGTGTATGGAGTAGTTAACACCTAATGTTTACTTTAGTGCCAGATCTACTTTGTGGCTAATTAATGGTTTTGCTTTTGGCAGTTGGGGACCCTTCCTGTTTCTGTGGTAATTAGTGTTGTGTAAGTCATAATAGGCACCAGGTATTTATTGTAATGCTGTAATTTGCTTCTGTTGTTGCTATTGTTTGTTTCACCCTTTTCTGGGAGGTGCCAGAAAATTACTGGGACACCACAAGTTCACAGGGTAGAATCTTTGCTGCTGAGCTGAAATCAGCAAACAGAGTACACCTTGCTCCACACATAAGTGAACCATGTTGAAACTTCAACAATACTTTATTGGTTTGGGGGTGGGGGTTATGGCTCAGGGGTAGAGTGCTTGCCTAGCATGTGTAAGGCATTGGGTTTGATTCTCAGCACTATATATAAATAAATGGAAATAAAGATCCATTGACAATAATAAACAATATTTTTTAAAAAGGCAATTTAGAACCCCAACTAGACAAGATCAAAAAAGACCTTTTCATAACATATTATAATTAAAATGCTTAACATACAAAACAAGGATAGAATTTTAAAATCTCAAGAGAAAAATATCAGGTCACATATAGGCAAGTCAATCAGAAATACTTCTGATTTTTCAGCAAAAATTTTAAAATCCAAAAGGACTTGGAATGATATGTTCCAAGCCCCTCATGGATGGAGCAATGTCTTCTACAACATTGAACAGGGCCCTTATTTTCAAGTGGATACCCATTCTGGTTGATATAGGTCTTTATTTTGTGAATGTATGCTATTATACAAAGTTGAGCAGTTTACAAAATTTAAATGCAATGTTGGACCTGGAAGGTTGACTTGCAAATGTCTTTCAAAGTTAAGGGGCTTGTGGGTGCACAGAAAATAAAAGTGATGTAAGCATCCATGATACTGCTATAAAGCACCAAAGCACAGAATGCACTAGCATAATTAAAGCTTCAGTTAAGGATGGCCAAATCTAAAATTCCTAACAGTCTAAGGTTTGGAATGATAATATATGTTTTTCTGCCAATTATTTTTTATTTTTAATCCTATTGGTGGCAGGGAATGCTGGGGATTGAACCCAGGGCCTAACACATGCTAGTCCTGCACTCTATCACTGAGCTGTAGCCCCTTACAAATAGATTTTAAATCATATAGTTTTATTTGAGCTAAATAGAGTGCCAGGTTGTTTGCTAATTAAAATGTCTAAGATTAGACTAAGATATGGGCAGGCTCTCTGGTTCAGCCAATTACTACAGGCTCTTTGCCTCTGTTGTCAATTCGGTTGATGATAGACAAGCCAATGAGACCCCTGGGCTGCAAGGTTTGCATTAACCCCACTCGATAGCATGCAGGCCTAAGCACTGATCATGTTTGGTTGAAACAGGACTTATTTGGATAGTTTATGTTTTTGGATCACAGATCTACAAACAAATAGCAACAAGAGCATCCAGCAACAAAAAGATGTGCAGCCCACTTGAAAGGTTTTTATTGTTTGATACTGATTTTTTTTTCAGCAGGCCTTGTTATCAAGGAGGCTTTATATGGTTTGGGGTTTATGATTAATATGGTATTGGTTTTACTATTATCTGTAAATATGATTTTTAATGACTGTGTGGAGACTATATTGACTATATTCCATCTTGGTAATACAAACTGTCTGTAGTAATGACCCTCGAGAACTAATTTGAACTTCCTGGAGGGTAGCAGAAGGAAAGTCCAGATAAATTACCCTCTCCCTATGATCTGAATATAGAGGGAGGGTGTTTTGAGTGGTAGAAATTCAGACCTAAATGGGTCTTGTATCAGACATTATTAAAAGTCTTCATATATAATCGGTCCTTAATATTAGAAAGTGGAATAAATCTCTCTTTAAGGACATGTAAGAATTCTGGTAAAGTTTTAAAAAAATGATGTGTGGTGTGAATTGGCCAAAGGGCCTTGAATTATGAGAGATCAAGATCTGAAGCAAAATAAAGGCTTATAAAGGGATGCATTTGCCAGATTGGACTTAAAAAAGGAGGTGAAGATATAAATGTGTCTCATTAAATAGGCTGTTTGGGTCTCATTAGGGACATGACAATTCTACTGAATGCCTTTTCCAAGAGTTCAGCATTGTGTATTTGAAAGGTGAAATGTGTGCTACAATTAGTTATATTTGGAACTTTTAAGGGGATAAGCAGTGTTCCGTGAGGCTTTATAATGTGAGTTTAGTAAAAATTAAGACTCTGGAAACATGTCTCTCCTTAGACAGCATATTAAGCTCCTGCTATGAACTAAATGCTTGTGTTTTCCTAAAAGTTATATATTAGTATCCTCCTGTGTGAGGATATAAGAATTCTTTCTGTAAGCCAGGAAGCAAGCTCTCACCAGATAACAGATCTTCCAGTGTCTTGATCTTCAACTTTGCAGCCTCCTATAAGAAATGTGAGAAATAAACATTTGTTATTTAAGCCACCCCATCTATGATATTTTTGTTCTAGCAACCTAACTTAGACAATCCCATGTGTCAGTCCCCTTGCATGTTGACATGCGGCAGCACTTGTTAAGGCTCAAACACACCAACAGGGGATTGATTATACATTGGTTAATCAATGGGTATCTTTGGCAAGCACTGCGGTGGGGTTGGCAGTATAAGGATGAACTATTTGTTCCCCTGTTCCAGAGGACTCCTTTAGAATCAAACCGGGAGCTGGTCTTCAAGGGTATGACCAACAATACCCTTGAGGGTCTGGGGAGCATGAAGTTCACAGTGAATGCAGCCAGGTGGTCACTATAAAGAAGATAGATAGGTTGCTATCCCACCTGAGATAGGTTGGTATCCCAGGTACCATTGCTCTTCTGTGGGGGAGCCCAATCCGCTTTCCTCCATATGGGCTGTACAAACACAGGAACAAACCAGGGTGCTGCCCCAAATAATAATAAATACCAATGCCAAAAATGTGAGGGCCTCCTGAATAGGCCTCTGCCAACCACAGGCTGACAGGAAACATGCTGAAACACCTGGTCCAGGAAAGTGTGACTCAAGAGATCCGTCCTTCCTATAGCCTTACCAGAGAGCCCCATCTGGCCTAGTCTCTAGCCCACCAAGTTTAGCCAATTAAAAGTGCTCATAATTCGTTTAATATTATATTAGTTGTTGGTAGACCTTTATTTATTTTTATGTGGTGCCGAGAATTGAACCCAGTGCTTCACACATGCTAAGCAAGCGCTCTATCGCTGAGCTACAACCCCAGCCCCAAACTGCTCATTTTTAATATTTCAACACAAAGGAAGTGTGGGAAAGGAGAGATGTGGAAACCAGTAATAGACATAGAAGCAGACGGCAGGCAAATCTAAAGCAGAAACTCACCACAGGCAATAGCTCCTTCCCAAGCTGCTCTTCTGGTGGTTTTGAAACCAATTAGTAAGCCAACAGCTGACCTCTGAGAAGCTATGCCAGAACCAAGTTTATCAGCATGCTGTTCTGCTCACCAATTGTTTCATAAAGTTCAGAGTTTATTGATTGTGGGACACCACACGGTGCTCTGGTAAAAATAACCCTTGTTACTGACAACTTCAAAAGGAGAGGATTGCCACACGATCACAAAAGGGTCACAGAAGGGTCATACCAGGCACAGCTAGAATTATGGGGGCAGCATATTATTGCAAACCAGGTGATACTGGCAAGCTTTCCTGGACTCCTTGTGCAGCAATTTGAATAATTTTGTGGATTCCAAAGCATAAGGGCCATTCCTAGTTGTCTGGTATAGGGTCATAGGGCAATTAGAACAGGTGCATAGCAGCCAGGAGCATGAGAGCCCAGATAAGGGAAGTGGTTTAGGTTTGGCTTCAACCAGTTCTCAAGAGGGAAACTTGTTGCCCCAACAAGGGCCTCAAAACTGAGTCAATACATCATTTATATATATTTTAATAACATATATACTAATTTATATATTTATGTATATAAAATAGGTTTTTTAATAATATATAAATATATATTATATAAATTTCAAAAGAAACCAACCCCCCCTTCCCCTATACCTTGATCTCAGACTCCTAGGCTCCAGAACAATAAAACAATATGTTTCTGTGGTTGAAGCCATTTAGCTCATGGTACTTTGTTACAGTAGCCCTAGCAAACCAACACACTCCCAAACCAGTAGAGACGTTTTCATTCATGTTCTAAAGGGACAATTGCACGTCTCCCATCCCAATGCTCCACAGTTCACATTTCAGTTCACATTAAGCCCATTTTTAAGTGTTCAGCAGGCTTTGTGGGTCATGGCTAATGAATGGGAAACCCCTGCTCTAAAACAAATTTGTTTTTATCACCATCTTGATGCACCAAAATATTCTCCTAAAAGGTTTTTTTCCCAGAACCAAATATGTTGAACCCTTTCTCAGACCTTGAGAATATTACCAAAAAATCAATCTGAATTATTTTTACCATATAATTTTAGATGATTTGCACTTACAGCCAGGTACAGCGGCACCTGCCTGTAATTCCAGCTACTTGGGAGCTGAGGTAAGATTGCACGTTCAAGGCTAGCCTGAACAAAATTATTTGTTTGTTTGTTTGTTTATACATACACACTGTATGGGTTCTGTTCCTCTAGAGAACACTGATTAATATGTGGTAGAAATTATAATTAACAATAAAAAAATGTATCTTGGGCCACCAGTACTAAGTTTCAGGAGATTTTTATCACCTGGAGGGGAATCCCTCTAGCCGTCACTCCCCATTCCTCCTGCCCCAAACCCTGGAAACACTCATCTGCTTCATATGTCTATGAATATGACTCTTATGGGTATTTTATATAAACGTGATCATATAATATGTGGCCTTTTGTACCTGGCTTGTTTTCATAAAAATGTTTCAAAGGTTCTTCCATGTCATGTGTATACAAACACATTCTTTGTCATGACTGAATAATATCCAGTTGTCTGGATATACCACATTTGGCTTACACATTTGTTAGCTGATGGATTTGAGAGTTGTTTCCAATTTTGGTGATTCCTAATAGTGCTACTATGAACATTACTGTAGAGGTTTTTTAATACCTCTTTTCAATTCTTTGGGCCATAGAGTGGAATTTCAAGGCCATATTGTAATTCTGTTTAACTTATTAAAAACTTGCCAAATTTTTGTTCATAATGGCTGCAATTTTTTTTATTTCCCACCACCAATATATGAGCTTTCAAACTTCTCCACATTACTGTCAACATTTGTTATTTTCCACTTAAAAAATTATCATTATAACAATCCTAGTGAGAATGAAGTAGCATCTCCATGTGGTTTTGATTTGCATTTCTTTGATGACTAGTGACAGTGGCCGTCTTATTGCATGCATTGACTATTAGTGTATTTCCTTTGGAGAAATGTCTGTTCAAGTCTTTCAGCTATTTTTAAATTAAATTGTTTATTCCGAATAGTACAAGTTATTTATAAAATTTCTGGATACTACAACCTTACATATAATTTGCAAATACTTTTTCAAGTTATGTAGGTTATCTTTCACTTTCCTGATAATATATTTTGATGCACAAAAGTTGTAATTTTGAAGTCACATATGTGGAATACACTTGTAATCCCAGCTACTTATAATGCTGAGGCAGGAAAATCACAAGTCTGAGGTCAGTTTGGGCAACTTAGTGAGACCTTATCTCAAAATTTAAAATTTTAAAAAGAACTGGGGTGTACCTCAGAGGTAGCGCACTTTCCTAGCATATGCAAGTACCTATATTTACCCGCCAGTACTACAAAAGTCATAATTTTGATAAAGTTCATTTTTTAATATTTTCTTTAGATTCTTGGGCCCTTATGGTATCATAACAACTAAGTTATTGTAAATACAAGGTAGTGAAGAATACCATATAATTCATACCATATAAAAAAATTAACTCCAAAGAGACCAAAGCCCAAAGAAACCAAACCATAGCTTTGGTTTCTTTCGGCTTTGGTCTCTTTGGTGTTATTTTTTGTATATGGTATGAATTTCATTCTTTCACATGTGGTGGTCCATTTATTCCAGCACCATTTATTGAATAGACTATTCTTCCTCCATGAATGTTCTTAGCTCATTTGTAGAAAATCAGTGAGTCATAAAGTGTGGGTTTATTTCTAGACTCTCAATTCTATTCCATTGACCTATGTGTCTATCTTTTTAGTACTAAACTATTTTGATTTCTGTAGCTTTGTAGGCAGTTTTGAAATTAGGAATGTGAGTCCTCCAACTTTATTCTTTTTCATTATTATTTTTAACTGTTTTGGTTTAAATTAAGATTCCATGTGAACAGGAGGGTTTTCACTTCTGAAAAAAGTCATTGGGATTTTGATAGGAATTGCATTGAATATGTAGATCTTATTGAGAAGTATTGTCTTTTTAACAACATTGTCTCCAATCCATGAACATAGGATGTATTTCCATTTATTTAAATCTTCTGAAGTTCTTTTGACAATATTTTATAATTTTCACTGTACAAGTCTTGTAACCCCTTGATTAAATTAATTCCTATGTCAATGTTTTTGATGCTTTTGTCAATCGAATTATTTAATATTCTTTTCAGATTCTTCTGAATTGTTTAATATTGTTTAATATTCTTTTCAGATTGTTCATTGCTAATGTATAGAAATGCATCTCTTTTTTGTTGGTTGGTTGGTTGTTACTGGGAATTGAACCCAGGAGTGCCTTACCACTGAGCTACATTCCCAGCCCTTTTTATTTTTTATTTTGAGACAGGATCTGACAAAATTGCACAGGGCTTCGTGAAGGTGCTAAGGCAAGCCTCAAACATGTGATCCTCTTGCCTCAGCCTCCTGAGTCACTGTGATTACAGGCATTTACACTGCATACAGCAGAAATGCATCTCATTTTGGCATGTTGTTCTAGTATCCCCAAACCTTGCTGAATTTCTTCATTAGTCCTCGTGGGTTTGGGGTTTCTTTGTGGTATGTTTAAGACGTATGTCATATGTGAGTAAGGAAATTTTACTTCTTTCTCACCACTTGTGACAATGTTTATTTCTTCTACTTCCCAAATTACTCTGAATAGAACTTCCAGTAGAATGTCAAATAAAGTGGACAAAGTGGGCCCTCTTGCCTTGTTTCTGTTCTTGGGGGCAAAGCTTCTGAACTTCATCACTGAGCATTCTGTTAGCTGTGGGTTTTTAATAAATGTCCTCTATCGTGTTTGGATGTTCCCTCCCTATTCTGAGTTTACTGAGTGTTCTTGTCATGAAAGGGTGTTGGATTCTGTGTAGTGTCTTTTTTTTTTTTTTTGGTATCATTGAGATTATCATGTGTAGGGTTTTTTCTTTATTACATTAATGTGGCTTATTACATTGATTGATTTTAATATGTTGAACCATTACATTCTGTGGTTCAATTCCACTTAACATGCTGTGTTCCTTTTACGATGCTACTGCATTATGTTTGTCAGTATTTTGTTGAGGATTTTTCTATCAATATACGTAAGAGATATTGTTCTATATTTTCTTGTGATGTCTTTGTCTGACTTTGTTATCAAGTTAATGTTGCTCTCATAGAATTAATTAGGAAGTGTTCCTTTCACTTATATTTATTGGAAGAATTTAATTTGTTAACTGTTTAAATGTTTAGTAGTATTCACCAATGAAGTCATCTAGTCCTGAGCCCTTATTTGTAGAGAGGTTCTTTCCCTCCATATTTTTTATTGGTGTATTATAATTATACATAATAGTGAGATTCACTGTTACATAGTCATACATGAACACATTTTAACAATAAAATTTGGTCAATAGCATTCCCCAGGATTATTTCTCTACCTCCCCCCACCCACCCCACTCATCACTTTACCGGATTTCCCTTAAACTTTCATGTGATTCCTCTGACACCTTTCTTTTTCTCTGTCCTCATATGAGAGAAAATATATGACCCTTGACTTTCTGAGTCTGGCTTATTTTACTTAACATAATGCTCTCAAGTTCCATCCATTTTGCTGAAAACAACATAATTTCATTTTTCCTAATGGCCCATCATGTGACTATGCCAAAATTTATTTAACCATTCATTCAGTGATGGACACCTTAGTCTTATTCCATAGTTTGGCAATTTTGAATTGTACTATAAACATGCTATAAACATGGGTATACATATATCACTATAACATGCTGACTTTAATTCTTGAGGATAAACACCGAGGAGTTGTATAACTGACTCATTTAGTGCTCCATTTCTAGTCTTGTGAGGAATCTCCATACTGATTTGCATACTGGTTATATTAATTTACAGTCCAACCAAGAGTATAAACGTGTTCCTTTTTTCTGTGAGGAAGTTTTTGATTATTGACTCAATCTCTTTCCTTGTTACAGGCCTATTCATATTTCCTTTTTTTTTTTTCTTTTTAATTTTAAGTACTGGGGGCTGAACCCAGAGATGCTCTGAGAACATTCCTGGCTCTTTTGTTTTGTTTTGTTTTTGAGTCAAGGACTCTGTTATTCAGGCTGGCCTTGAACTTGTTATCTCCTACCTTGGCCTTCTGCAGATTTTTCTAATTCTTTTTGATTCAGTTTTGGTACTTTGTGTGTTTCTAAGAAGTTGTTAATTTCACATAGGTTATCTAATTTATCAGTATACTCTTATTCATAGTGTTCTCTCATAATTCTTCTTTCCATAAATCAGTAGTAATGCCCCTGCTTTCATTTCTAATTTCAGAAAATTTGAACCTCCTTCTTTCTTTCTATTTTAGCCAACTAGCCAAATTTATTTATCTTTTAAAAGCAAACTTTTGGTTCTCTTGACTATTATTTTCCTATTATTGATTTATCTTTATCTCCACTCTAGTCTTTATCATTTTCTTTTTCTGTTAGCTTTAGATTTAATTTGTTTTTCTTTTCTAGTTATTTAAGTTGTATATTTAGGGTTATTTATTTGAGCTGTTCTTATTTAATATAGGCATTTACAGTCATAA
The DNA here is from genome assembly GCF_001458135.2 of Marmota marmota marmota. NCBI lineage: Eukaryota > Metazoa > Chordata > Mammalia > Rodentia > Sciuridae > Marmota > Marmota marmota. The sequence continues at coordinate 6,714,437 of NW_025999968.1, read as the reverse complement.
ATTTTTCACTGAGAAATAGAAACACTACATTGAAAATTGAGATCAATTTTAAAATTGAGATCAATTTTATTCATCTGAATGTATTTCCTAATTTCCTCATGATTTTTTCTTTGTCCCATTAGTTGTTTAATTTCCACATATTCGTGAACTTCCCAGTTTCCTTTCTGAGACTGATTTCCTTTTCATTACATTGTTTCCAGGGAAGATGCTTTTTATTTTATTACATTCTTAAATTTATTCAGACTGGTTTGTGGCCTAACATATGGCCTATTCTGGGGACTGTTTCATGTGCCCTTGAGAAAAATTTGCATTCTGTTGTTTTGGGGTGGAGTGTTGTGTATCTGTCTGTTGAGTCTAGCTGTATTGTAGTGTATAGTGCTTTCAGCCTTCTGTTTCCATACTGACCATCTATCTAGTTGTTTTATCTATTATTGAAGGGAGAGAACTGAAACCTTCAACAATTATTATAAACTATTTCTGCTATCTGCTGTCAGTTTCTACTTCATGCATTCTGGAGCTTTTTTGTTAGGTGTGTATGTTTATAAGTGTGTATCACCTGTTGTATCTAACATATCAACATTTTATCAATAGTAAGTGGCATTTTTGTCTTTTTGTAACACTTTTGCCTTAAAATTTGTTGGATAATAGGTATATCCATCTTAGCTTTCTTTTGGTTACTACTTACAGAAATATATTTTCCATCTTTTCATTTTCATCTTATTTGTGTCTTTGGATATAAAATTAATCTCTTTTAGATAGCACATAATTGGATCATGTTTGTTTTCCCACCATTCTCTAATCTCTGACTTTTAAATGTAAAATTCAATCTGCAGTTATCATAATCAGATAAGGAAGTACTAATTCTACCATTTTTGCATTTGTTTTCACTGTATCTTATACATTGTTTGTGTTTCTCAGTTCCTCAATAATACTTTCTTTTCTGATTCTTTTTTAGAGAAATATTTTGTTTTCTTTTTCATTTCCTTTTTCTTGTTTTTTATTTATGTGGTTGTACTCAATATTATAATTAAAACTTACATTTATAACCATCTAGTTTAAATCAATATAACTTAGCTTCAACAGAACAAAAAGAAAATAAGGTGAAACGTTAGGTCCTATTCAACTTCATCTTTTTCCCTTAATATTTCTATTGTCACAAATTCGATCTTTTAAACATATGGGCCCATTTAACATAGATAAACTTTTTGAATTTGCCTTTTAAATTATGTAGGAAAAAAATTAGAAACTAAAAATAATACTGACATATTCACACATGTAGATATCTTTACCAATGTTTCTTATTTCCTCTTATGACTATAAGTTATTGTTTATGGGGAATGAACTCCTTTTTTTTTTTTTTCTAGAACTATCTTAATTTCTCCATTAATGTTGAGAGATAGTTTTGCCAGACATGGAATTGTTGCCTTAAAATTATTTTTCTTTCAACACTCTAAGTATGTCATTCATCCACATTCTGGTTTTCATGGCTTCTGATTAGTCACTGACCATTTATCTTGTTAAAGTTCTTTTGTGCAGATAAATCACTTCTCTTTACTGTTTTCAAGATTCTCACTTTGTCTTTGTCTTTTGACAGTTTGCTTATAATGTGGATCAGTGTGGATTTCTTTGAATTCACCCTACTTGGCATTCATTGAGTTCATTAAATATGTCAACACATGTCTTTCATCAGATTTTGGAATTTTTCAGCCATTATTCCTTCAAATATTCTTTTGGTCTCTCTCCTCTCTCTCTTTCTCTCTCTCCTTCTCTCTCTCATTTTCTCTCTCTCCCCCCTTTACCTCTCTCCCTCTCTCCCCTCTCCTTTCCTTCTAGGGCTCATCTTGTACACATTGTACAGTTGATAATGTTTTACAAGGCTCTTAGATTCTGTTCATTTTTCTTCCTTTTATTTATTTTTTCTTGCTTCTCAGACTACATAATCTCAATTGGGATTATCAATTTCTCAGTTTCAAGTTCTCTCTTTCCTCTGCCTTCTCAAATCTGCATATTTTTTTAATACGAATTTTTTCATGTCAGTGATTATACTTATGGTTCCAAAGTTTCCACTTTTTTCCTTTATTACATTTCTATCTTTGCTGGTATTTTTTTATTCGGTGAAATTGGACTCTTCTGATTTTCTTTTATTTCTTTTTACAAAGTCTTCTTTAATTCTTTGGGCATACTGAAAATACTTGATTTGAACCCTCTGACTAGTAGGTAAAATATCCATGTTTCTTTAGAGACACTTTCTATTTTCTTTCTTTATTTTCCCCCTGTGTATGGGTCAAAATTCCTTGTATCTTTGCATTCCTGAGAATTTTTTTTAATTCTTGGAAACTAAACATTTTGAATATTATAATGCAATACCTCTGGAAATCAGATTCTTCCTTCTTCCTTGGATTTGTTGTTGCTACCTGCCATAGTTCTTTTTGTTTGTTTAGTGAATTTTTTAGACTAATTTTTAAAATATAAATTCTTTTTTTTTATTGGTTGTTCAAAACATTACAAAGCTCATGACATATCATCTTTCATACATTTGACTCAAGTGGGTTATGAACTCCCATTTTTACCCCAAATACAAATTGCAGAATCACATCGGTTACACATTCACATTTTTACAAAATGGCATATTAGTGACTGTTGTATTCTGCTACCTTTCCTATCGACTATGGAGATATTTTAAGAAGGACATCCATGCTATGTATTTATATTACATACTGGATATTAAAAATTCTTTGGGAGTGACAATATAAAAAAAATAAAAAATAAATAAAATATAAATTCTTTGCTGTGTGTGCCTAATAACTTCTATGTTCCATTATCTTATTAATTATTCATTGATTTGACAATAATTTCCTTAAACACCTGCAACCCAAAGAGAATATCTCCTAGTCTTTGCGGATGAGTTCTGTGTACATTAGGAAAACCTTCAGCATGCACCAGGCAGTTTACAAATATACCTTAAACTTCACTGTCTTCCTACCTGAATGTTAGCCAGATGTAAGAATTTAGGGCCTTTTCAGACCTTTTCTGAGCATACGTCCAGCCCTGGTCAAGTGGACAGATGTTAGTTTCCCCAATGCATATGGAAGCTTTGCAAAGTACATAGCCTCCCACAGATCTCCCTTCCTAGCTTCTTCCTAAGCTCTTCAGTCTGTGTCCTGCTTATCCCATTTTTTTATCCCTCACCCCAGAGAGCCATTCCTAGAACATTTGCCTTTTAATGGTTTTCAGCAGATGACATTCAAGGGGTTCCAGCCCTGAGATAGTTTCAAAGTGAAAAAAATAAAGTCAAGATCCCTACCTGGGGGCCAAACCCTCAGAGAGTCACTAGAGAAGCCAAAACATGCCACCACGATTATTGTTTGAGAATGATATTTGTATTGCCCTTTCTGACAGTCACTGTCCAGCTGTGGTGTGGAGATGGTAGGCAGGTAAGTTAAAATGTCATTATCATTCTCTTACTGAAGTTTAGTAAGTTTTCTCTGTATTACGCATTCCCTTGGTTTTGATAAAGTATTTTAATGAAGTTTGAGAGTTCCAAAGAACTAGAGGAACAGAGTTTTGGAGTTTCCTACATTTTTGTTGATGTCACTCAATATATTGGCTTTTAAATGACCTTGGATCATTTCTATGCCATAGTCCCTAACCACCCTGCATTTTACAAACCCTTAAAATCTTGCTGTCTTCAAAAGTTAAACTCTGCGATTCCCACTAGAGACAACCTACATCCTGTACAGAAAATATGCTCACTTTCAAAGTTACTTTTAGACATTTTAAAGCCTTTCACCAAATATGACTTCACCTGCTTTTGCTTAAACATGCCAGGGACTTCAGGGACTCCATCACCCTCCACAGCCAGCTGCAATCACCAGCCCCCATTGAGTTGGGCAGTATACCCCCCTTTTCTTCCACCAGCCTTTCTAAACTGCATATTTAACCCTGAAATAGTTACCACATCAACTTCCTGTTCAGGTTGATGTTATCACAGATACTTCCACCACTAATACAAGCATTTCATAATAGCACTAATTGCACAAACACAAATATATGTACGCACAAAGCAGGTATTGTGTTCTCATGGTGTGGTTACTTGTGGTTGTTACAAGCATCATAGCTTAGAATACACTATCCTTTGTTTATTTCTCATCTGAACCACAGTCAAGTTCATTTGAATGCTACAGTTTCTATATCTGCTCTAACATTTGAGAAAAACATTGTTTAATCAGTAGTCTTCAAGTAATTTTGATAATGAGCCAGAATTGGCTTTGTTTCTGAGGGTCTGGGTTTGTTTGTTTTGGTTTGGTTTTCTTTCTTCTTCTTTTTCTCCCTAAGAATAAAAACTAGTCCTGCTAATTAATTCATGATTATATTATCAGGCAATAGATCCTACCGTATATTAAATGAGCAGCATCACAAAAATAGACATGCTGAGCTAAGTAAGGAATTATGGGTCTTATTTCATCTTGCCTATATATCTGTATTAAAGGGAACAGAAGAGAATGAGAAAACACTCCTTCTTCTTTTTTTAGATGTTGATGGACTTTTGTTTTTATTCATTTATTTATATGCGGTGCTAAAAATTGAACCTAGTGTCTCACACATGCTAGGCAAGTGCTCTACCACTGAGCCACAACTCCAGCCCCACACTTCTTCTTTTAATCCTTCTTCTTCCCTCTTATATTTCTCTAAAACAACACAGTTCCAGATAGTGATGTCCAATCAACCAAGAGACAAATCAAAATAAAAACCATGCTGATGATAAACAAAAAATTAATTTAAATATATAGTTAAGACTAAATATTTGAAGGAACTATGTCTAAACAACAGAATGCAAATGCTTTAAATCCTCAAAAATGTAAAATAATAAATAAAAAATCAGAAAGTGGAAAAAAGAGCAAGTTTTGCATGGAGTCAATGGACATTGTGTGACAGTGAAAACCTAACTTTAAAAATAAACAGACAGGCTCTGGAAAGCAGTATGGAGATTCCTCAGAAAACTTAGAATGGAACCATCATTTGGCCCAGTTATCCCACTCCTAGGTATATACCCAAAGGACCTCAAATGAGCATACTACAGTGATGTGACACAGCCATGCCAATGTTTATCACAGCACAATTCACAATAGCTAAGCCATGGAACCAACCCAGGTGCCCTTCAACAGATGAATGCACAAAGAAAATATGCTATATTATACACAATGGAATATTACTCAGCCATAAAAATGGCTTTATGACTTTTACCAGTAAGTGGATGGATCTGGAGATCCATCATACTAAGTGAAATAAGCCAATCTTATAAAAACAAAGGCTGAATGCTCTCTCTGACATGTGGATGCTAACACACAATAAGTGAGGGAAGGGAAGAACAGAAGCTCAATGGATTAGACAAAGGGGAATAAAAGAAAGGGAGAGAGGATGGGAATAGGAAATACAGTAAAATGAATTAGACATAAATTTGCTATGTTCATATATGAATACACCACCAATGAAACTCCACATCATGTACAACCACAAGAATGGGATCCTATTTAGAATAGGTTATATTCTATGTATGTATAATATGTCAAAATACACTTTACTATAATGTGTAACTAAAAAGAACCAATAAAAATTAAATTTAAAAAACAAAAAAAATTGAATGGTTAGTTACTTCTAGTTACATCTCCTAATATAGTTCATAATTTCTTTAGCGAACTCCTTTAAAAATGAGTATCTCAAAAAAATAAAAACGAGTATCTTATTGGCAAAGATTTTCTTTTCAAAATAGAGAAGGCAATGATCCAAATCCATTGAAGTATATATTTATGAAGATTTCTCTTTCTATTCAACATGTTCTTCTTTTAAATTCACTGAATGTTTTCCACATTGTTATGGTAAACCATAAAATACTGCTGAAAATCTCACTTTTCTGTACAGATATAGACTGTCTTTTTATTTTAATTTTTTGTTGTAGATGGACACAATACCTTTATTTTATTTATTTACTTTTATGTGGTGCTGAGGATCAAACCCAGTGCCTCTCAAGTATGAGGCAAGCCCTTTACCACTGAGCCACAACCCCAGCACTATAGACTTTCTCTTTTATAACAGTTTTAGTTCACAGAAAAATTTGAGTGGAAAGTACAAAGCATTCTGTGCTCCTTTCCCACACACAGGTGCAGCCTCCCCCATCATCAGCATTTCCCACCAAAGTGGTATATCTGCTATAACTGATGAGCCTATGTTGATTCTAGATTATTCCTCAGTCTACAGTTTATGTTGGTGTTCACTCTCAGTGTTAAATATTGTGAAGAAATTTGTATCTCCAAATTAGAATTGTTTCAGTTTCACACTTTAAGATCAAGTAACAATACTTCTTATTTAGAATAAGACTTCTAGATAAAAGCATTTTTGTGAAATTATTTTTTTTTCTCCTTTTTATATACATCAATAGAAAAGTATGCAGCTGATATTAACATGTTTGTTTATGATTGGTGGAATTGTAAGCACTTAGGTTTTTCTGTATTGGTTGAACTTAATATAGGTATATTTCATTTTCAAAAAAATAAAATGTCATTTTTTTAAATGCTTAAGCAATCCCGATGAATATTCCCTCAATAAATGTTAATGCTGATTTATAACATATTTGGCAAAATTGTCTTAGAAATTTATCTTGAAAACCAGTAAGAAACTTGAAAGACCCCAGAAGAAGATATAGTAAGCTTTGCAATTTGGGAAGATAAGAGCAATAAGAGCAATAAGTAGAAAAATCCAAATGTTTACTAGGGTTAAAATTGGGAAACTATTTTCATCAATCATGGCCACTGTTTAAGGCAGGTTAGACTTGTTCCACAGTGTGCTAGACTGCATAAACAATCACAGTGGCTTATGCACATCATGTGTGTATGCAGAAGGCAGGTTATTAAGGTTGAAGAATGTGCAAATTAATAACAAGAAAAAAATGAGGGCTGGGAATATAGCTCAGTTGGTAGAGTACTTTCCTCAAATGCACAAGGCCCTGGGTTCAATCCCACGCACCACAAAAATGGAAGGAAGGAAGAAAGAAAAGACTCACAGGCCCATTCACATAAACCAATTAATGCTGTTGATAAATTTTTATGACTTTTCCACACTTGAAAATGTTCTATAAGTTTAAAGCAATGTCTCCAAAGTTAAAATTAATTTAATCTTAGGTGATCATAACATACATGGTGGAGGGGACAGTGCTGGGGATTGAACTCAAGGACATGCAACTACTGAACCATATACCCAGCGCTTTTTTTGTATTTTATTTAAAGACAGGGTCTCCCTGAGTTGCTTAGGTCCTCAATAAGTTGCTAAAGCTGGCTTTGGACTCTCCATCCTCCTGCCTCAGCCTCCTGAGCCACTGGGATTACAGGTATGCACCATCATGTCCAGCCATAATATACATTTTTTTTAAAAAGAGAGAGAGAGAGAGAGAGAGAGAGAGAGAGAATTTTTTTAATATTTATTTTTTTAGTTCTCAGCGGACACAACATCCCCGTTTGCATGTGGTGCTGAGGATCGAACCCAGGCCACGCGTATGCCAGGCGAGCGCGCCACCGCTTGAGCCACATCCCCAGCCCTCATAATATACATTTCTTATCAACTAAAACAACTGATGAAATTCTCTTTTCCTTTTTTTCCTTTAATTTCAGATTCCTTTAGCATGTATGGAAATTGCACAACAAAACTCATTAATTTTTTCAATCGATAGGTTTAAAAATTAAATTTTAAAATTGAAAAAGTGAATAAAAGAATTTTGTACTCTTAAAGTATCTTGAAGATCCCAAAAAATGCACCTAGAAAATACAAAATTACACAAGTATGTACTCTATAAGACATTAAGGCAATAATATGAACATGTCATGTAGGATCTAGAAAATGATTGTGCATTCAGAAATAAATTGTTAAAAACAAACAAACCAAACTCTTAGATCTGAAATGTACCAAAATTCAAAACTTTTTGAGAATCGGCATGACACCCCAAGTGGAAAATTCCACACATGACCTCATGTGACCAGTTACAGTCAAAACAGGTGCACTAAAAATATTGTATAAAAATAACTGCAGTCTATATGTATAAAGTGTATGCGAAACAGAAATTAATTTCATGCTTAGAATTGGGTCCCATTGCCAAGATAGATCATTATATATAGGCAAATATTTCATAATCCAAAAAAATCCGAAATCTAAAACACTTCCAGTCACTTCCAGTCACAAGCATTTCACCTGAGAGGTGCTCAACCTGTAATAACAATAGTGTGTGTCAGTTGTTCATTCAAGTAAGATGGTATTCCAGAAAAAATAATAAGCAGTTCATTTGGGCTGGGGATGTGGCTCAAGCGGTAGTGCTCTCGCCTGGCATGCGTGCGGCCCGGGTTCGATCCTCAGCACCACATACAAACAAAGATGTTGTGTCCGCCGAAAACTAAAAAATAAATATTAAAATTCTCTCTCTCTTTAAAAAAAATAAGCAGTTCATTCAACTCAAAACTCAAAAGTAACACAAGCATTTGTGTTAAAGACAACCATCATACTTTGAGAGGTATCACAAGTGTTTTATCTATACTTCACATTTCACCAAATGGAATATTTTAAAACATCTATTAGGAGTTGACATTTAATAAAAATCAATATTTTTAAAAAGACAAACAATATCTTAACATTATTGTGAAAACAGAAACAACCTTAAGAACTTCTCCCAGAGGACCATCTTTGGTCTTTGGATCACATTTTTACTACAGCTAAGCTAAAACAAGCTTGGAAAACCAAAGTTTATTCTTTCCTCTTGAGTATCAAAGACATTAGAAAGTTGGAAAAGAAAGACCATGTAATCTGATTTTAATTAGTTTTTCTCTGCAAAGGAATTGTGAATTAAAAAAAACTTATTTCCACTTATAAAAGGAAATTCGTTTCTTTTTATATTATGTTCCTCCACAAAGATTACTGACAATTGTAAATTTAATGAATTTCCACTTATAAAGGGAAACATGTTTCTCTGTTATTTTCTCCCACAAAGATCACTGCTACACCCTAACATATCTCAAAAATTATGCATATAAGACATAAAAACTTTCATACAAATAATCAACTCCCCTCAATCTTTAGTTTCATCATTATCATGAGAAAAAAACAGATGAAATCTATCAGAATTTGGTGGTTCTAAAACAAATTAGTTAAATAGAATACAAACTTCTTAGGAATGAAAACTGTTCCTTATGATTCTCATTTTTCCTCCTTAATGTTCAAAAGACATTATTGATACACTAAGCCACTCAATGATGACCTAAAGATAAACAATAGCACAGACATAAAATAGACATAGGTCTCTGCTACCCATTTATGAAGAAATCTGAAGTCAATGCCAATCTAAGCTATGTTAGTCAACTTTGCATTATTGTGACCAAAATACCCCAAGAGAACAACATAGCGGAGGGAAGGTTTGTTTAGCCTCATGGCTCCAGAAGTTTAGTCCACGATTGGCCCAGTCTGTTGCTTTAATTCCAAGGTAAGGCAGAAATGCATGGCGGAGGGGAGCAGCTCCATTCCGGGCAACCATGAAGCAGAGAGAGGGAAGGGGTTAGGGGTACCCCTAGTGACCCACCTTCTCCGGCCAGTCCCCACCTGTCTACAGTTACCACCCAGTCCATTCAAACTACATTGGACTGATTAGGTCACAGCTCTCATAATCTAATCAATTCACCTCTGAATATTTCTGCATCAACACAGGAGCTTTTGGTGGACACCTCATATTCAAATCATCACACAGGATTGAGGGTCCATCAAATCTACTTTTTCCCTCATGATCCCACAAATAGTTGATAAATCTAACCAAAAGAGCCAGTCATGGTGGTGCATGCCCGTAATCCCGGCAGCTCCAGAGACTGATGCAGGAGGATTGCAAGTTCAAGACCAGCCTCAGCAACTAATTGAAGCCCTGAGCAACTTAGTGAGACCCTGACTCAAAATAAAAAAGTAGATAAATAAAAAGAAGATGTGGCTAGGGATGTGGCTCAATGGTAAAATTCCTCTGAGATCAATCCCTGGTACCAAAAATAATTAATTAACCAAGAGAGTATGCAGGACATCTGGGTTTGGTGTCTCATAGTCTGGAATATCTGTACTTAGTGATTCAATGAGATTTATTCTTCATTTAGTTGACCAAAATCTGTTTGTTTCTAATCCAGATAAATCAGACAAGGATAAAAAAAAAAACTATAACAAAAATGAGACTACTCATCACTATGTTCATCCCTCTCTATGCAAATGTGTGTGTTTACAGTCACACACAATACAGGGGTTGCACATAAAATCTGCTTACACAAGCTTTGAGGGGAAAACTGGCAGAAAGAAGATTAAAGATAACCCTGAAACTACACATGTAGAAATAAATGCATGATCTGTTTGCCTTACCAAAAAAAAAAAAAAAAGAAAGAAAGAAAGAAGAAGGAGGAGGAGGAGGAGGAGACCAATACAAACATATGAACTATGGCAATATATATTGTTTAAATCTTTGATGTGAATCATTCAAAAATTTTTCTTATTTACCATTTGACATCTGGAGTAGGTTTCCAAGTTTTGAATATATAAACCTTCTGAAGAGATCAAAATTAAGTCAGTAGCAAAGAATTCATAAACCATTCCTGTGTCATACTCTTAAAGTTGGTAACCAATAGAGTATAGGATGCAAATTTCTAGTTCAGTTTGAAATAATTTTTAGACAAGTTATTCAACAATGGAATAGATGTATCTGAAAATGCTATAATAAAGAATAATATTTGGGGCTGGGGCTGGGGCTCAGTGGTAGAGTGCTTGCCTAGCATATGCAAGGCCTTGGGTTCAATCCTCAGCACCACGTAAGAATGAATGAATGAATGGATGGATGGATGAATTTTAAATAAATAAATAAAATACAATGTGTCCAACTAAACCTAAAAATATTTTTTTTAAAAAAGAAGAATAGTCAAGGAACTAACTATGTTAGTGTTGTAGGAACTACATTATTAAAAAAATTAGTAAAGAAAACATGGGGATGAAAATTTAGGGTAGGAATTGGTAATAATTTTAAGTTTGTTAGTCAGTTTATATCTCCAGCTAGCCAGGCTGGTGACCTATGCTGGGTTCACAAAATCTGGCTATATCAATAACAGAAAATGGCAAAGAAAGCACACAAGCACACAGAAATACTTTTTCAAAATCTGGAACAGCTCTAGACATTAGGGGTCTGTTGGAAAGAGAGTGTACACCTGGATTCCTTATTTTTATGAGGGGGGCTGGAGCACAAAAGGAGGTTCATGGAATGTTTTTTCCAAATAAGGCAGTGGGTTGAGTCTAGCTTGGTGATTGTGGTCAGCAGATCAATTGACATCTTGGCAAGTCACACCCATCTTTGCTGTGTGGGAACACAGGCAGAGTGAGAGGAAAGTGCACGCATGTTTGGCCTAAAGAGCATGCAACACCAGGCCAGTCCTCCCATACACTCAAAAGCACATAGTTCACACACACACAGAGCCCAAGGAAGGCCCATGGCAAGGTTAAACTTCAGTTAAAAGATTACTTTTTTGTGTATTTACACAGTGGAATGCATTACAATTCTTATTACACATATAGAGCACACTTTTACATATCTCTGGTTGTATACAAAGTCTATTCACACCAATTTGTGTCTTCATACATGTACTTTGGATAATAATGATCATCACATTCCACCATCATTAATAACCCCTAGCCTCCTCCCTTCCCCTTTAACCCCTCTGTCCCTATCTAGAGTTCGTCTATTCCTCCCATGCTCCCTTAAGATTACTTTTGAACAGAAGTTTGAAAAAAAAAAAATGAAGAAGTTACCCTGTGAATATCTGGAAGAAGAAAAAAAGAAAAAGAAAAACACAGCAATCCAAAAATCCATGAAATAAGCAGTTGCAAAATCCCATGAATGTTTGAAGGAGAGAAAAATAGAGTGGCCAGGGTAAGTGGGTGATGAGGATCCTAGTAATTAGCCAGGTGAGGACAGAGGTGCCAAGGAGTGGAAGGCAGATCCCATAATGCTGCGGGGGAACACCAGAAGCTCAAGGTGAAGTGGGGATCCACTAGATGGTGAAAGAGGAGCAACATCATCTATGTATGTTTTAACAGCCTACCTCAGGCTTTTGTGTTACAAATAGTTTATGTTTGAGCTGAGGTGGGGGCCAGTTACTCAGCAGTTCAGGTCTGGTTTTGGCTTAGATCAGGATGATACTAGTAAAAGTATTAAGAAGTGGTAGGAATCTTGAAATACTGTGAAGACAGAGACTGCAGGAGTGGCTGATGGATTACTTCTGTAATATACCACAAAGTCAGTGAGGTGGCACACAGCTGTAATCCCAGCTACTCAAGAAGCTAAGGCAGGAGGATAGCAAATTTGAGGCCACCTGAGCAGTTTAGTGAGAGCCTGTACTATATATATGTAATATGAATTGTAAGGCATTCTGCTGTCGTATATAACAAATTAGAATGAATTTTTTTAATGCAGCAAAAATAAAATAATAAAAAGGGGGAAAATAATTTTTTATAAGAGCTATCAATTATTTTGCACCAGCCATTTACAAGATGTTTTACTAAGTATTTGTAAGAGGCATCTCATAGCAGTCTGGTGACACAGCTGTCAGTATGCTCATCTTAAAGATGGCAAAGCTGAAGGTTACAAGATTACATTACAGGCTCCAAAAATGATGCTCTTCCCTCAACCCTACTTACTTTTGATTTTTTTTTCCTTATTTTTAAGGGAAAAAGATTAGTCAAGCAGATGTCAAAGAAAACATATGCTGAGAATTAAATGGTGGAAAATTCAGTAACATCCTAACCAAATAATTCACATTCTTCCTAATAAAAAAGATAAAGTAATTTTCTGAGAACACATAAAAATGCATGCAATTGAAAGCTAATGAGAAGTGGAGGTTAGGGACAGTCACTGGATGACATATGCCGGAGAAGTCAAAAAATATACATTTTTTAAAAGATGATCTTTTATCTCTTTCAGAAAATAAAAATATCCCTCTAATATATTGTGCATAAGCTCCTGGACAGTGTCCTTCACTACGTAGTCACTATATTATTAGTCAAATGAATTATTTATTTGACACTAAAAACTTTGGTTTTTTATGCTGGGGATCAAACATAGGGCCTCCTACGCACATTTTCTATCACTAAGCCACATCCCCAGCCCCACTCAGAACGTCTTAGTTTCAGATTATGAAACAGAGTTTTTTCTTTTTTTAAAAGTCATACCATATTGTTTTCTTGTCTAGAGAAATTGATTTATTCCTTAAAGTTACTTTGAAATTGTTTTTGCAAGAGACAAGAATATTTTTCAAAACATAATTATGTTTTGAGGAATTAAATGATAGGACAAAAAAAAAAAAACAGACTGAGGATATAGTTCAGTGGTAGAACACTTGACTTAACAGGTGGTGAGCTGTAGGACTAATCCCCAGTACACAAAAAAAGAAAGAGATAAAATTTAAAGACGATTTCAGGAATTTAGTTCCCAGAAGTAAAAGAACGGAGTTGCCATCAACAAGGAGTAAAAATCTGGGAGTGGAGCATGTTTGGAAAGATAAGGGGAGTTGTTTGGGACATATCAAATTTGAATTGTTAGATGTCCAAGTAGAGCTTGGTGGGTGGTCAAGCCCAGGGACCCAGATCTACCCACACTAGCCTCTGCAGAGCCCAGGCACACAGCAGGCCTGGTCCACCCCTTTCCCAGTGGGGCAGACACCACCAGAGTCTAGCCTTTGGTGCAAGACCACCCCTTCTGACCAGAAGACTACTGCAAGAAGTCAAGCCCAGCAGCCCAGATCCACCTACTCCAACTTGCACAGGACCCAGATCCAGGATGCAGTAGCACTATTGAGGGACACCAGCAGGGTTTGGAAGCCCAACATCAAGGTGAGGTACAGACAATCTGCATGGGTACCACAAGAATATAGGGAAGAAACCGTAATATCTCAGATTCACATTGCAAGAAAGGAAGACACATAGACAATATGAAAAAACAAGGGAGGAAAGTGTCCCAAACAAACCAGAACACTATAATAACAGAACCCATGGACAGCGAAGTTGATGAAAAGTCAGAAAAGGAGTTCAGAGGTTCATAATTAAAATGATCTGTGAATTAAAGAAGGACCTAAGTGAGCAAATACCGGCAAAAAATTGATCACTCCAACAATAAGACAAGAAAGTAAATACAGTAACAAAAGATTACTTCAGGAGAGAGATAGAGAGCCTAAAAAAATCAGTCAGAAATCCTTGAAACGAAGAATACAATTAATCAAATAAAAAACTCAATAGAAAGCATAACCAACAGACTAGATAATTTAAAACTTCAGATAATGAAGACAAAGTATACAATCTGGAAAATAAAGTTGATCCCACAGTGAAGAAAGTCAGAAACCATTAACAGAACATCCAAGAATTATGGGACAACTCAAAAGACTAAATCTCAGTCATTGGGATAGAGGAAGGCACAGAGTTTTAAACTAAAAGAATGCACAATCTTTTGTGCATAAGCTCCTGGACAGTGTCCTTCACTACATAGTCACTACATTTTTAGTCAAAAATATCAGAAAATTTCCCAAGCATGAGGAATGAATTGGAAAACCAAATACAAGAGGCTTACAGGACACCAAATGTACAAAATTACAACAGATCTACACCAAGTTACATTATAATGAAAATGCCTAGCATTTTAAGAATAGAATCTTAAAAGCCACAAGAGAGAGGAATCAGATCACATATAGGGGGAGACCAATTCATATCTCAGCAGATTTTTCAACCCAGACCTTCAAAGCCAGAAGATCGTGGAACAACATATAGCAAGCTCTGGAAAAAAATGGATGCCAACCAAGAATCTTATATCCAGCAAATCTAAGCTTTAGGTTTGATGATGCAATAAAAACCTTCGATGATAAACAACATAAGTTAAGAGAATTTTCAACGAGGGCTGGAGTTATGGCTCAGTGGTAGAGCACTTGCCTAGCCTGTATGAGACACTGGGTTCGATTCTCAGCACCAAGTAAAAACAAAATAAAGGTGTTGTGTTTATCTACAATTAAAAAATATTTTTTAAAAAATTTACAATGAGAAAGCCTGCACTACAGAACATCCTCAGCAAAATATTTCAAGAAGAGAAAATGAAAAACAATGATGAAAATCAGCAGAAGGAAGAATTACACTAAAGGAAAATCTAACCAGTGGAGAAACCAAGTCACATTAAATACCAAAAATAGATAAAAAATGCCTGGGAATACAAATTATGCCTCAATAATAACCCTGAATGTTAATGGCCTAGACTCACCAATCAAAAGACATAGACTAGCAGATTGGATCAAAAACAAAACAAAACAAAAAAATACCCAACAATATGCTATCTCCAAGAGACTTATCTCATAGAAAAAGACATTCACAGACTGAAGGTGAAGGGTTGGGAAAAATCATACCACTCACATAGATTGTGGAAGCAAGCAGGGGTTTCCATCCTCATATCAAATAAAGTAGACTTCAAAGTAAAGTCAATCAAAAAGGATAAAGAAGGACTCTACATACTGCTCAAGGGAACCACATACCAACAAGACTTAACAATTATAAATATATATGTCCCAAACAATGGAGCAGCTATATTTATCAAACAAATTCTTCTCAAGTTCAAGAGTCAATTAGACCACAACACAATAATTTTGGGTGCCTTTAACACACCTCTTTCATCACTAGGTAGATCTTCCAAACAAAAGCTGAACAAATAAACTATAGAACTCAATAATACAATCAATAACTTAAACTTAACTGACATGTATAGAATATTCCATCCTTAAACGAGAGAATATACTTTCTTCTCAGCAGCACATTGATCCTTCTCTAAATAGACCATATACTATACCACAAAGCATCTCTTAGCAAATAAAAAAATAGAGATACTACCCTGCATTCTATCAGATCATAATGGAATGAAATTAGAAATCAATGATAAAATTAGAAATAAAATCTACTCCAATACCTGGAGACTAAATAATATGCTACTGAATGAACAATGGGTTACAGAAAACATCAAAGAGGAGATTAAAAAATATTTAGAGATGAATGAGAACACAAATACAACATATTGAAATCTCTGAGACGCTATGAAAGCAGTTCTAAGAGGAAAGTTCATTGCATGGAATTCATTTCTTAAAAGAAGAAAAAGTCAACAAATAAATGATTTAACACTACATCTCAAAGCCCTAGAAAAAGAAGAACAAATCAACACCACAAGCAGCAGAAGACAGGAAATAATTAAAATCAGAGCTGAAATCAATGAAATTGAAACAGAAGAAATAACTGAAAAAAATTGACAGAACAAAAAGTTGGTTCTTTGAAAAAATAAATAAAATTGACAGACCCTTAGCTATGCTAACGAAGAGAAGTAGAGAGAAAACTCAAATCACTAACATGCGTGATGAAAAAGGAAATATCACAACAGACGCTACAGAAATACAGAAGATAATTAGAAATTATGTTGAAAACTTGAACTCCGATAAAATAGAAAATATTGAAGGCATTGATAAATTTCTAGAGTCTTATAATTTGCCCAAATTGAATCAGGATGATGTACACAATTTAAACAGATCAATTTTAAGTGACAAAATAGTAGACGCCATCAGAAGTCTACCAACAAAGAAAAGCCAAGGACCAGATGAATACATAGCCGAGTTCTACAAGACCTTTAAAGAAGAACTTATACCAATACTCTTCAATTTATTTCAAGAAATAGAAAAAGAGGCAGCATTTCCAAACTCATTCTATGAGGCCAATATCACCCTGATTCCAAAACCAGGCAAAGACACATCAAAGAAAGAAAACTTCAGACCAATATCTGTAATGAACATAGATGCAAAAATTTTCAATAAAATTCTGGCAAATCAAAAACAAAAACATATCAAAACGATTGTGCACCACGATCAAGAGGGATTCATCCCAGGGATGCAAGATTGTTTCAACATAAGGAAATCAATAAATGTAATTCATCACATCAATAGACTTAAAGATATGAATCATATGATCTTCTCAATAGATGCAGAAAAAGCATTTGACAAAATACAGCACCTCTTTATGTTTAAAATACTAGAAAATGTAGAGATAACAGGAATGTATCTCAATATTGTAAAGGCTATGTATGCTAAGCTCCAGGCCAACATCATTCTAAATGAAGAAAAATTGAAGGCATTGCCTCTAAAAACTGGAACAAGACAGAGGTGCCTTCTTTCACCACTTCTATTCAACATAGTTCTTAAAACACTGGCCAGAGCAATTAGACGAAAGAAATTAAAGGGAAACACATGGGAAAAGAAGAATTGGCACTATTTGCTGATGATATGATTCTATACCTAGAAGACCCTAAAAGTTCCACCAGAAAACTTTTAGAACTAGTAAATGAATTCAGCAAAGTAGCAGGATATAAAATCAACACCCATAAATCAAATGCATTTCTGTATATCAGTGATAAATCCTCAGAAAGGGAAACAAGAAAAATTACCCCATTTACAATAGCCTCAAAATATAAATATATATATTTGGGAATCAACTTAACAAAAGAGCTTAAAGATCTATATAATGGAAATTACACAGCCCTAAAGAAAGAAATCAAAGAAAACCTTAGAAGATGGAAAGATCTACCTTGCTCTTGGATGGGTAGAATTAATATTATCAAAATGACCATACTTCCAAGAGCACTATACAGATTTAATGCAATTCTGAACAAAATCCTAATGGCATTCCTCATAGAAACAGAAAAAGCAGTCATGAAATTCGTCTGGAAAAATAAGAGACCCAGAATAGCCAAATAAATCCTTAGCAGGAAGAGTGAAGCAGGTGGCATCACTATACCAGAACTTAAACTATACTACAGAGCAATAGTAACAAAAACAGCATAGAATTGGCACCAAAACAGACTGGTAGACCAATGGTACAGAATAGAAGACACAGAGTCTAACCCACAAAACTACAATTATCTTATATTAGACAAAGGTGCCAAGAACATGCATTGGAGAAAAGATAGCTTCTTCAACAAATGGTGCTGGGAAAACTGGAAATCCATATGCAACAAAGTGAAATTAAACCTATTCCTTCACCATGCACAAAACTCAACTCAAAATGGATCAAGGACTTAGGATAAAACCAGAGACCCTGTGTCTAATAGAAGAAAAAGTAGGCCCTAATCTTCATCATGTGGGATTAGGCCCCAACTTCCTTAATAAGACTCCTGTGGCACAAGGATTAAAATCAAGAATCAATAAATGGGATGGAATCAAACTAAAAAGTTTTTTTCTCAGCAAAAGAAACAATCAGTGAGGTGAATCGAGAGTCTACATCTTGAGAGCAAATCTTTACTTCTCACACATCAGATAGAGCATTAAACTCTAGGGTATATAAAGAATTCAAAAAGCTAAACACCAAAAAAACAAATAACCCAATCAATAAATGGGCCAAGGACCTGAACAGACACTTCTCAGAAGATAATGCACAATCAATCAACAAATACATGAAAAAAGTACATCATCACTAGCAATTAGAGAAATGCAAATCAAAACTACTCTATCATTTTACTCCAGTCAGAATGGCAGCTATTAAGCATACAAACAACAATAAGTGTTGGTGAGGATGTGGAGAAAAAGGTACACTCATATACTGCTGGTGGGATTCCAAATTGATGCAGCCAATCTGGAAAGCAGTATGGAGATTTCTTGGAAAATTGGGAATGGAACCACCTTTTGACTCAGCTATCCCTCTCCTCGGTCTATACCCAAAAGACTTAAAAACAGCATACTACAGGGACACAGCCACATCAATGTTTATAGCAGCACAATTTACAATAGCTAAACTGTGGAACCAACCTAGATGCCCTTCAATAGATGAATGGATAAAATAAATGTGGCATATATACACAATGGAATGTTATTCAGCAATAAAAGAGAATAAATTCATGGCATTTTCAGGTAAATGGGTGGATTTAGAGAAAATAATGCTAAGTGAAGTTAGCCAATCCCAAAATACCAAATACTGAATGTTTTCTTTGATATAAGGAGGCTGATTCATAGTGAGATAGGGAGGGGGAGCATGGGAGGAATAGATGAACTCTAGATAGGGCAGAGGGATTGGAGGGGAAGGGAGGGCATGGGGTTATTAATGATGGTGGAATGTGATGATCATTATTATCCAAATTACAGGTATGAAGACACAAATTGGTATGAATATACTGTGTATACAACCAGAGATATGAAAAATTGTGCTCTATATGTGTAATAAGATTTGCTGATGCATTCCACTGTCATATATAAATAAAAAATAAATAAATTTTTTTTAAAAAATAAAAAAATTTAAAAATGTAAAAAAGAAGGAAGATCTTTGCAGGGTGGAGGGTTGGAGGTATACATGGATATATAAATGGGGAATCTGTTAGCATACATTTTTTGGCATCTTGTTAATACTATGATATTGCACAAAGAAACCTGACATATTTCAAAATGTTTCCAGATATGTTTCACAGTAATTCAAAGAAGAAAAGCAGAAGAGTTAGTCCCTGTCATTCCGACATAGTGCTGCTACTCTTCACAACAGTCTATTGAAATTGCCTTTGTGCTGGTTAATCTGAAGGGTATTTTAAATTACTATTCCACCTAATCTCTTTAAGGAACTTGAAATACTTGCAACTTTTTTCCTTCAAACTCTATAATTGGTTTCCATTGATTTTATTTCTCCACGAAGTAGAACTGTACTTCCTCTCTTGTTTTAGTCTCTCTTCTCTGTCCCACACCTTAAAAATGTGACATTCTTCAGATTCCATCCTGTGTCTTTCTCTATCCAATGCAATCTTCTTCCCAGGAAATGTTCATTTGCTCCTAGGCTAATCCATAACTTAGGAAAAAATAACTTACAGGTCGGAATCTCATTCATTATTTCCTATGCTTCAAACCTGCATTTCCAACTCATCTCAAAATCTATTTATCCAAACTGTGTTCTTTTGGTGATCAATGGCAATGTCACCCACATTGAGGAAAATACCCCTGTCATCAGCAACCCCTACTGAACTTCCATGTTTAATCGATATAAAATTTTTGTTGATCCTATAACTAAAATATCTTCTAAGTATTCTGAATATTCTCTTTTCTGTTTGTTTATATCCAAGCCCAACAATTATACTCATCTCAGACTATTAAAATAAGTTCCACCCTGATCTCCTTGACATTATCTTGTTTTAATTCTAGTCCACTAAAAAATAATAATAATAAAACAAGCAAAATATTTTGTGGTTATGCCATTCCTTTACTTGAGATCCTCCATTCCTTTCTGTTGCCTACTGAGTAAAATCTAAACTTCTGAGAACAGCATACATGGCTTTTTACAATTGGACCTTTATTTGTCATGTTTTATATCCAGGCCATAGATTTAAAAGATTGGGCTAATCTGAACTATATAGATCTTTATATTTGTTTTGAGCTAATATAATTTTTTAAATTAGAAAAGGTTTATATAAAATATAGATGTCAGGTTGTCTTGAGAAACAAAGGTCTGGTAATGCTAGGTTCTCATAGTCAAATGTAAATCATCAGCTGGAGCTGAAAAATTAAATTACTCTTGTACCTTCTGTCACCCTTTCTACCTAGTATGGCTCTGCATTTCACTACAGTCCCATTTGGCCCCTGGGGCTCATCTATGGTATCTATCTGCTTCTGAAGCTCCTTGTTACCTCTGCTCTACTCACCACCCACCCACTGCATTATGTTCCTTCTCTAGCCAACATGAGATTTCATGATTCTCTGTTTGTATATGCAAAAATCTTTACTTAGAAAGTCCTCTTTTGACTGTGTCATCCTGATTTTTTTTTTGAGAGAGAGAGAGAGAGAGAATTTTTTTTAATATATATTTTTTTTTAGTTTTCGGTGGACATAACATCTTTATTTTTTCTTTTTTATTTTTATGTGGTGCTGAGGATAGAACCCAGCGCCCTGCGCATGCCAGCCGAGCGCGCTACCACTTGAGCCCCAGCCCCCTGTTTAACTTTTGAAATATCTACCTACCCTTTAGGCCTAGTATAAAATTCATCTCCTTTGCAAAGTACTCTTTGGGTTCTTCCCAACCTATTTACCATACAACAGTCACTGTCTGCTCTATAATTCCATAATTCTATTACAGCAATCAAGAGGAGAATTGGCAACACAAAAACTAGAAATAATGGGGCACTATGAAGACCATCATCAAATAACATGATTAAGATAATTTTAAAAAAGAAAAGAAAGCAAACTGAAAGAACAAAGAACTAAAACATAAAGTCACTGACATTAAATCTCAATGATGGATTTTTAAAAAGTGTAGATAGTTAAAAAGAAATAGTAAAGTGAAAGATTGATCTGAGAACAATCTTACTGCAACAATAAAATATAGCAAGGAGGAAACTATAAACGAGGTAATAAATTGAAGGACAGAATATGAAAATCCAATATAATTCAATTAAAATTTCCTGAGGAGCTAATTGAGTGAATGAAGTTTTCAAAATCAGAGCAGTAACTATAAGCGTACTTACCTCCTGTCAGACTCTTGTTCCTAAATGTAAAACAGAGCAAGTTGCCTGAGACACATTGCCATCCACCCAGTGATATGTTCTCCTCATAGTCACCATCCTGTTAATCTGAGGTTCATGCTCAGTGATGCAATTTCCTCCTCGGGCCCAGAATATCTATTCCGCTGGTTTTGCAGGCTTCAGTTTTATTTTCCCTTGAAAGAAGGGACACCTCTGAAGACCATTGATAAGACAGAAAATTGATTCAAGTTTAATTTTTACAAACCAAGAGTTTATGAATGGTTAGTGAGGATTGTTGGTGAATATCAGTTAAGGGAATGCCTCTGTAATTAGATCATCTGACTTCATATGCTGCCACTACTGTTTCCTCGCTGTGCAAACTTCTCTGTGCCCTGTGAAAACACTGGCAGTAAAAGGGAATTAAGTGTAGGTCAGA
The DNA here is from genome assembly GCF_001458135.2 of Marmota marmota marmota. Taxonomy (NCBI): domain Eukaryota; kingdom Metazoa; phylum Chordata; class Mammalia; order Rodentia; family Sciuridae; genus Marmota; species Marmota marmota. Next base: position 6,692,412 of record NW_025999968.1, on the reverse strand, counting down.
GGTTAGGCAGAGAATAAGGTCAGAATGTTATTCCTGTGGGGATGCCATGGGTTTCTATATCTCACTACTTTAACCACTGTCTTATAGCCAGACCTCTCTTAAAAAAAAAAAAAAACATACAAAAATCCTACTTTCTCTACATTCCTTTATCTTGAAACTTGAGGCTAAGGAGTGGAATGTCTCGCAGAGGTGGCAAGCTTCACAGACCTTCAGTATCTCTTATTATTTTTCCTAAACATTGACCATATCTTTGTAAAATACACACCTCTTTATTAAACTCCTCAAACTACCCAGTTAGGGTGTGTAACTTGCTTCCTGCTGTGGTTCTGACTGATACACATCTCATTTTGGAGATGTTAACGTGTAAAAAAACAGTCTGCATCTTAGATATAATGAAATAGAGTGCTTAGCCTCTCTGTGCCTCATTTTCTTTTCTGTAAAATAAAGCTAATCATTATTATTATTATGAGGATTAAATGAATCAATGCACTTGAATACCTAGATAAGTATCTGAAATATAATAAGTATTCAATAAATACCAACATTAGCAAATTCGAATCATTGGAATAGGTGATATGAATCATAGAAATAAAAGTCAAAAGACAAATTACACTTCTAAGAGACTTGGGCAAATTTTATCATTCCATTCCAGACCTAGACAGGTGTATCATTCTGCCAATGGATGTGCTTCTTTACCCACACAAGAAGGTCATGCCATGTTGGAAATCCCAACTGAGCATTAAAAGAATACACACTCAACATCCATGAGTGATGGCCATTTGACCACTCTGAAGGGTAGGATTCTGGTCCATCTAGAGGCCCAAGTTATTCTCCTGTTAGCACAGTTCATTTCTATCATGTCACTTCTCTCTTACCTGCAAGCTCTGATTCAGGAAGGTTTCTCTCTGAAGACTATTTCCCATGTTGTCAGCATCACAATTGTCAGAGGCATAAGAAGGGCAAGAGGGCACAGCCTTTGTAGCCACTAGTATGAACAGGTAAATATTAACTAGATGTGTTAGTCAACTTTCTGTCTCTGTGACAAGTAACTGAGAAAAAATAATTTTAAAAGGGGGAGAAGTTTATTTTGGTTCATGGTTTTAGTCCATTATTAGCTGGTTCCATTGCTGTGGGCCCAAGAACAGGCAGAACTTTATGGCAGAGGGGCCTGGAAGAGGAAAGCTTCTCAGCTCATGGCAACAAGGAAGGAGAGAGAGAGAGAGAGAGAGAGAGAGAATAAGGAGGCAAAGACAAGATAAACCCTTCCAGGGCATGCCTCCAGTGACCTACTTCCCCCAACTAAGTCCCACTGCCCAATAATCCATTCAAATAATTAATCCATAAAATGGATTAATCCACTGGTAAGGTTAAAGCCCTCATGATTCAATCATTTCCTACAAGCCCACATCTGGACATCACTGCATTAGGGACCAATGCTTTATGTTTCTGTGTCTTTGGAAGATGGTCTAATTCAGACCATAACACTGGACATAGAAAGAAAATATTGATAAAGATCTCCATGAACCTGTCATTTTAAAGGGTGCTATTCAGTCTGTCTCACTAATCACATCTTTTACCTAAAACATTTTTATTGTATAAAGATGAATATTAAATAATATCCTTCATAGATCCACCTGATATAAATACCAGTGTCCGTATGCATATAACTACAGCATTTGACTGCTATGAGTCACATATCTCTTCTCTACTGAGTAACTAAAAACCTAAAATTTAATAAGCATTTAATTTACATAAATAACCCAGTATTGATTATCTCAAGTCAAACAGAAGATGACTTTAGTGCTAAATCTTTGAGGGCTCGCTATTGAAAGAAGAGTTGTGTGGGGCAAGCTCACACAGAAATAAAGGATAAACTAAATTTAGCAGGGCCAGATGAGAAGGGCACACCTAGTAAGAAGAGAATTGTGTAAAGATGGGTTGGTTAACAGAGGTCTATAATTCAGTGGCAAAAAAATAAATATTTTATCAAGTGGACAGAATAAGTAGGGAGCTCTTGAAGAGTCTGGAAATGTGAGGATGGTTTTGTCAGATGGGTTACTTGATGAAGCGATTTGGTTGCATTGTGAAAGGTGTCTCTGAAGAAGAGTCTAAGCATAGGGAGATGGGTTAGAAGATCAGATACTCCAGGGGGAGGATAATAAGTTAGGGTGAGTCCTGTAAAGGGGATGGGAGACATGGCACCTTTCTGGATAGAACAGCTGACACTTCTGTCCTGTATATCTTGGCACTCCTGGTGCAAGCTATATCTGAAGGCACATTGCTGAGTGCTGGGAGATTAAAACAACAGGATAACTAGCTCCAGGATTTTTGAACACGAATGAATCGCTAAGATGCAAATGCAACAAGGCTTCCTGGAGGATAAGGGTGAGAAAAGACTCTTATACAGCAGATGATTGAAAAGAACGTTGCATTTTATTAAGAGGAATCTCTCACTTAAATACTGCACTCCTTGGTGTAATAGAAGTGAAGAAATACCCAAAAGATAACGGCCCAAAGAGATGGGAGATAAAGGGGAAGTAGTTAATGAATGAGGAACAGAACCTGGTAAATGTTGCCTTCCCTCCTTAGCTTCTTGGCATTTGCTTTTGTTTGTTTCCTTGGTCCCAAACTCCACTTTGTTTATATTTCCCTTTGGTCTACAATTAGGATAGATTGCAAACTTGTCACTTCAAAATCTTTCTACTGTATCTTTATCTCATGAATATCAGAGAAAGGAAAGGGAGAGGGAAGGAGGGAGGTGGGGGAAGGGAGAAAGAAAATAAAAAGAAAAACTAAAAGATGAATAGAGAAATCTCTAAATATCATCTTCTACTGAATAGTAATCATCTTCCTGTATGCACATTCTCTAGATAACCCAAGTACTGACACTTGTTTAAGGTGGTATTCTTCTATTCTCGATAATGGTACTTAGATGTTGGGAAGTTATAGATTATTTTTTAAAAAATTAATGGAAATGTTTTAAAGTAAAGGCACTTGAAAATCACTCGCACCCTCTATTTACTTTTTAAAACAGTATTTTAACATCAAAAATCAGAAATTTAAGATTTATACAATTTTAAAATAAAGGTGATTTCTTTCAGTTAATGAGTTTTGGTTTACTTTATTGCTTTGCTTTTATTTTTATCACTTCTCCTTGAATTCATTTCCCCATGTATCATGAAACACTATGCTAAGATTAAAAAAAAAAAAACTTTTGTTATTAAATCACTGTGTAATCACCACATGGACTTAAGGCCAATGATCATTAATCTCATTATAGTTCAGTTTTCTTCATTGGTTAAAATGACATGAATTGCTCTCTATTAAATGGGGGAAAATATAAATATGTCCCCTGGGAAACAAAATGCATGTGTACAAACTTGTACCAAACTGTTCAAGAATATTTATGATGAAGAAAACCAGGAGGAAGTAAGCAAACTAAGCAAAGGATACTTAGTAGTTAATAGTGGTGATTCATTATTCTCTAGCATGGGGTACTTTTATATTTATTTACACTTACTTTTACACCACCCCATTGAGAGAAAAAACGTTGTCCTCATTTTATCTGAGGAAATTGATGTGAGATAATTTGACAAATATTATTAGTAGCAGCTGGCTCTAACTCTCAAAGTCCAGTTTAACCAGTATTATTCTCACTATCAAAGCTTCCTTGATTGTTCAAAGTCACTGAAATGAAGATCACTGTAGCCTAAAAGAAAAGTATTCATAAAATACTTTTTTTTAAAGAGAGAGAAAGAGAGAGAGAATTTTTTAATATTTATTTTTTAGTTTTCAGTAAACGCAACATCTTTATTTTATTTTTATGTGGTGCTGAGGATCGAACCCAGCGCCCCACGCATGCCAGGCAAGCGTGTTACGGCTTGAGCCACCTCCCCAGCCTCACATAAAATACTTTTTAAACAAATGAAAGTTTGTTAGCTTGCATTACAGTAATAAAACTAAATTACTAAACTGTATTGTTCAGAATACAAGAAGAAATGATAGCCAGACATAAAGTTGGTTTGAATGTAAAAATGTTAGTTATTTATAAATATAGAAATAAATTCTTCAAGAGATATGATGAGAACGAGAGAAGAAAATAATTACTGAGCACCTACCCTGTGAGAAGCATTTCTGTATTCAGTACTAAAATAAACTCTCTATGAGGGCAAAATAGTTATCCCATTTTACAGATGCAGTCTACCTCCAAAGGAACAGAGCATATTCAAACCCAGTCAGTAAGAGAGAGCACAGAGAATGGCCAGGGCTTTTCTACATCACACTGCCTCCTGAACACTTCTGTAAGAATAAAGAAATAAACAAACTAATTCCTGCTAAAGTGGATTAAATAACATATGCCCATTTATAAAGAGATTTGCATTTATGTGGGAATTTCTTCTTCACTCTTTTTTTTTTTTTAGTATATGGTGCAATGAAATATCCTAAGATTTATTGTAAGACTGTCTTTTCAAATAATAAGACTTCCTTGAAGCCTTGCTATTCGAAAATAGGCAGCATCAGCATTACCTGGAAGCTTGTCAGAAACACAGAACATTCAATGACTGTTCTAAAATTTTTAGCCAAGAAATTAAAGACTAGAAAAAGAAAATAGAGCATTTTTAAATACATAAAACATTCTAGTGTGAAATGTTCTAGTGTGTTTTCTCATCATGATTTTCTCTCTAATCCACCATAAGATCTCTTACCCCTGACAGACCTGCCAGCTATGACATGAAGATAAATTGGGACTCATATCCCAAAACCTGAAGCCATCTTCCAAAAGGAATTTTTGAGCTGTGCTTACCTATGTCACCTCTATATTCTGTTCCACCATATCCTAGGCAGGCTGTGGTCTTTTACTTTTCTTTGCTGCATCATTAGCACTGGTGAAAAATCCCTCACCTTATTAGCCCTTTGTAGTTTTGCTTCATGAGCAATATAAAAATAAATGTTTTCTGTTTGTAGAGTTGAGGTGATAAATACTGAATTTCCTTGTCTGTACTTTCTTACATTTATTTATTTTTAAGACATATATATCTTTTTCTTTATTGATGGACTTTTATTTCATTTATTTATTTATATGCAGTGCTGAGAATCAAACATTTTCCTACATTTCTTTATCTCTAGAGAAACATGCGCATCTGACTCATGATTCATACTCAACTGCAATGATATTAACTATGTCAAAATAATTATTATGAATCATGAATCATGTATCATTTTGTTTGTTTTTATAAATAAGGAAGTAGAGAGAAAGTTTAAGCAGCTTATCTGAAGTCAATCAAAGACAGTTCAGTAGAAGTAGGAGAAAAATTAAGATCTTTTCATGGGTAGTTTCCCTTACCTTTCATTGTATTTTGTGGGTGTGCTTCTATGAATGTTTGTTTGGTAATTTACAAGAGAAGTTAAGCATGATCTCTCCCTCCAAGAGTATGAAACAGTGAGACACAAAGCATTTAAAAGTAAGTATTTAAAAGATAGTGCAAACAATTCTCTACTTAAATGTTAACTTCTACTTTATACTTTTTTTTTTGGCTTTTTTTCTGGCTAAATCAATTTGAGTTATGCTGTCTCCTACCACAACTCAAGGTTTTTCAATAGAGTGTGAAGTGAAGGAGCTGACCAGTAAGCTAAAGTTTCTGCTCATAAATTGTCCTTACACACCCACAGCCCAGACCCACTGTGCCATGTGGAGAGGAACACCCCAAACCACCTCCATCTTGGGACACTACAGCCACTGCCATACCCATTCCCAAGTGGTAAGCTCCACCATCAGACAAGGGACTGGACCAGGAGGCAGCTACCTGTTGCAGCATCTCCCACCACAGTGCCACAGTGAGGTGCCCAGCACCATCGCACAGCCCATACTTTCAGCCTCATCTCTGAAAGCGGTTGCCTCCATCTTGGGACACCTCCACCATCATCTTAGGTTACCTCTGCTGCCACCTCACCCATCCTTAGTTGGGGCAGATTCTATCTTGGGACACCAACTGAGGCCTGGAAGCCCAATAGCAAGGTACCTACAGGCTTGACACTACTGCCACCACCAACTAGTGACCTGGTCACTTCCATCTAGGGACAACAAGTAGGATCTGGAAGACCATCACCAAGGTCCCTGTGAGCCCAGTTACACCAGAGGTATCCCTACTAGGTGTGCTAACAGTCACCATCCTGTTGCAGAGGCAACAAGAAGCTTTGCATGGGGTCACCTCTCTCTCTCTCTCTCTCTCTCTCTCTCTCTCTCTCCCTCTTTTATTTTTCTCCTGCTAACAGCCAACTTCTTTTTGATTTCACTTTCACTCATCCTATAATCCAATACCTCTATATTTTCACATCCTACCTCATAAAAATCACATCCTTCCCACCCCTTCCCTCTTTGTCCTCCACTAGAAACTATAAACCCTATGCAAACCTACTGGCTACCTGGTAGAAGATAACCATGAACTTCATTTCTATTTATAGCATCAAAACCATAAGGTTCTAAATAGAAGCTTGTCACCAGCTGTCCATGGGATGTGTGTGTGGACTCTTGTGCACAGGAGCCAAATGAGGGGATAGGTCTGGCACTGTGAACTCCCTGTCAGGTATTGATTGCATAATGCAGATGAGCCTACCCCTCAACCTCTGCACAGACCCCACACAGCACCTGAGATGGGTGCGACCTGCCAAGATATCAATCTGCTGAACACAAGCAAGACTCCAAGCAAGTTTTCAAGCAAGACTTGAAAACTTATCTCTGCCTCTGATGTCCCTGTTATAAAATAAACCAAACATGGGCTTAGGCCCTATGTCATTTGGGTGTGGAAGCAGGACCCTTAAATTTGCAGAGCCGTCCTGCCCTCAATTTAAAAAGTATTTCTGTGTTGTGGGATTTTCACCATCTTCTTCTTAGCTTAATGTTGTAGCCAGCCCATTTAACCCAGTCTGCCTCATCTGCATGGGTCATGACCAAAAGAAGCTAATTGATTTATGGCTGCATATTAGTAGCATTGGGTGCTGTAAACATTGATCGTCCCCTTAAATGTGGAGATCATAACCTGCAGGGACACGAAAAGATTATAGGGTAGAACCTGCAATACCTCAGATCTGCACTGTAAGAGAGGAAGACACATAGACAACATAAAAAAAACAAGGGAGAATATGCCCCAAACAAACCAATATACTATAAAATAGAATCCATTGACAGCACAGTAGAGGAAATGACAGAGAAGGAGTTCAGAATGTACATAATTAAAATGATCTGAGAATTAAAGAATGACCTACAAGAGCAAATACAGGCAAAAATTGAACACTCCAATAAAGAGATAAGAGAGGAAACACAGGCAGCTATTGATCACACCAACAAAGAAATAAGAAAGCAAATACAGGTAGCAAAAGATTACTTCAAGAAAGAGTAGTGATTTTGAAGAAAAAACAAACAAACAGAAATCCTTGAAATGAAGAAAATAATAAACCAAATAAAAAAAATTAATAGAAAGCATCACCAACAGACTAGATCACTTGGAAGACAGAACCTCAGACAATGAAGTCAAAATATACAATATGGAAAATAAATTTGACCACACAGTGAAGATGGTAAGAAACCATGAACAGAGAATCCAAGAATTATGGGATAACATAAAAAGACCAAATCTAAAATTTTTGGGGATAGAGGAAGGCACAGAGTTTCAAACCAAAGGAATGTACAATCTCATCAATGAAATAATATCAGAAAATTTCCCAAATATGAAAAATGAATTGGAAAATCTAATACAAAAGGCTTACAGGACACCAAATGTACAAAATTACAACACATCTACACCAAGACACATTATACTGAAAATGACTAGAATACAGAATAAGGATAGAATCTTAAAGGACACAAGAGAGAAGAATCAGATTACATATAAGGGAGACCGATTTGTATCTCAGCAGAATTTTCAACCCAGACCCTCAAGGCCAGGAGATCCTAGAATAACATATACCAAGCACTAAAAGAAAATGAATGCTAACCAAGAATCTTATATCCAGCAAAATTAAGCTTCAGAGTTGTTGATGAAATAAAAACCTTCCACAAGAAATAAAAGTTAAAAGAATTTACAGAAAGAATGCCTGCACTACAGAACATTGTTGGCAAAATATTCCATGAGGAGGAAATGGAAAACAACAATGAAAATCTGCAAAGAGAGGAACTACACTAAAGGAAAGGCCAAAGGAGAAACAAAGTCAAATTAAAAATCAAAAATAAACCCAAATGACTAAGAATACAAAATATATTTCAATAATAACCCTGAACGTGAATGGCCTAAACTCATCAATTAAAACATAGACTGGAAGATTGGATTTTTTAAAAAGACCCAACAATATGCTGCCTTCTAGACTCATCTCACAAGAAAAGACATCCACAGACTGAAGGTGAAATGATGAGGAAAAAAAAAAAAAACATATCACTCATATGGACCACAAAAAGAAGCAGAGTATCAAATAAAGTGGACTTCAAACCAAAGTCAGTGAGAAAGGATACAGAAGATATAACAATCTTAAATATCTATGCCCCAAACAATGGGGCATCTATGTATGTCAAACAAACACTTCTCAACTTCAAGAAACAAACAGACCACAACACAATAATACTGGGTGCCTTTAACACACCTCTCACCACTGGATAGATCTTCCAAACAAAAACTAAACAAAGAAACATTATAACTCAATAAAACAATCAACAATTTAGACTTAACAGACATATATGGAATATTTCATCAACAAGCAAATGCAGCACAGGGATCCTTCTCCAAAACAGATCATATGTTATGCCAAAAAGCAAGTGTTAGCAAATGCAAAAAAAACAGAGATACTACCCGGCATTCTATCTGACCGTAACAATAAAATTAGATATCAATGATGAAATAAAAAATAGAAGCTACTCCAACACCTACAGACTAGATAATATGCTACTGCATGATGCATGAATAACAGAAGACATCAGTTAGGAAATAAAAAAAAAAAAAAAATTCTTCGGAGTAAATGAGGACTCGGATACAACATACCAAAATCTCTAGGATACTATGAAGGCAGTGCTAAGAGGAAAGTGTATTGCATTAAGCTCATTCATTAAAAGAAGAAAAAGTCAACAAATAAACAACCTGACATTGCATCTTGAAGCCCTTAAAAAAAAAAGAGCAAACCAACACCAAAAACAGTAAAAGAAAATAATTAAAATCAGAGCTGACATCAAAGAAATTGAAACAAAAGAAACAATTCAAAAAATTGACAAAACAAAATCCTGTTCTTTTAAAAAATGAATAAAGTTGGCAAACTCTTAGCCACTCTAATGAAAAGAAGAACGAAAACTCAAATTACTAAAATTTGTCATGAAAAAGGAAATATCACAACAGACACTATTGAAATATGGAAGATAATTGAAATTATTTTGAAAATATATCTCCAGTAAAGTAGAAAATCTTGAAGTCATCAATGAATTTCTAGAGACATATCATCTAACTAAACTGAATCAGGAGGACATACACAGTTTAAAGATCAAATTCAAGCAAGGAAGTAGCAGATGCCATCAAAAGCCTACCAACCGAGATCCAACATGGTGCCGGGTGCGGAGAGATCAAGTCTCTGATCTCTTCAGCTGTGCGGGCATAGGGAGTCGTAAACCGTATAAATGCTGTTTGCTCAGGATCACTAGGCAATGCTGAGCTGACGTGGATCTGGGGCGAACAGTCTGGGCCTCTCAGAACACACACCGAGCCCCGATCGGCTGAATTCAAGCTCCCGTTCGCCTGCTTCTCGCAGACAAACTGCTGTGACGCAGCACTAAACGATCCCGCTGAAACAACTGGTCGGACCTTCTGAATCTGCGGAGGTTAATGCCAACCAAGCCTTCATAGGCAGTGGCCATAGGATTGAAATGGGGCTTGGGAAAGCCAATCAGAACCCACCCGTTGCATTGGTCACCCAGCAAGGGGAACGAACTGTCGCCATTGGCATGGGATACCACCATGGCAGAGAACTGATGTCACCAGAATGCGGCGGAGGAGATAAATTCATTGAAACCAGCGGCGACAGGTGTGTAATCCCCTAGCCCTCTCTCCCCACACAGCGGGGAAAACTTAAGGGCCCCTCCCAGCTCTCCCGTGAGCACGATAGCCAGACTGAGGGAATCAGGAGTGGCGCAGGACCCGCGGCGCGGAACTCCCGGCTACCGCTCCCACCAGTGCTTACAACTGAGGTCTCTTGCACCAGCTACTGGGGGCATGGCTACCGGAGGGCAAGCAAAATTTGCTGAGGGTTCTCAGCCACAAGCTCCACAAACTTAGGGTCTGAGGGAATGGCAAACAGGGAGAGTGTGCCCAGTCGTTCGTGAAAATAGGGCTCCCGGGAGCAGCAGAACTGGCGTGTAGCAGTATTGTGGTGAGCGTCACCGGTGAGCGGGGCCTGGCTTGAGGAAAAGTGGGGAAGTGACTAGACACAAGAGAAGGCCCTAGGCACTCAGGATTGGAGACCTGCCCAGTCTGGGAGGAGGAGCTGCTGCACAGTGATTGGTTCCCACGTATTGAGGGGAGAAGCTTGGCCTGGTGGGCACAGCTCCACCTACTGGAAGAGAAGTTAATCAAACTCTAAAACTGCATTTATTAATTTTTTTTATATGGGTTTTTTTCATTTTCATTTTTTGTTGTTTTTAAAATTTTTTATTATTTTTTTAATTTTAATTTTTATTTTTTTATTATTTTTTTAATTTTTTTCTTTTTTTATTTTCTATTTTTTTCTTTTGTCTTTTTATTTCTTTTCAATTTCCTTATTCCCCCTTCCTTGAATTCTACCTGCTTACTCTCATTCTCTTTAGT
>NW_025999968.1:6648549-6681555 GCF_001458135.2 Marmota marmota marmota | reverse complement strand
AGCTAAACTGTGGAACCAACCCAGATGCCCTTCAATAGATGAATGGATAAAAAAAAATGTGGCATTTATACACAATGGAGTATTACGCAGCACTAAAAAATGACAAAATCATGGAATTTGCAGGGCAATGGATGGCACTAGAGCAGATTATGCTAAGTGAAGCTAGCCAATCCCTAAAAAACAAATGCCAAATGTCTTCTTTGATATAATGAGATCAACTAAGAACAGAGCAGGGAGGAAGAGCAGGCGGAAAAGATTAACATTAAACAGAGACATGAGGTGGGAGGGAAATTGAGAGAAAAGGGAAATTGCGTGGAAATGGAAGGAGACCCTCTTTGTTATACAAAATTACATATAAGAGGTTGTGAGGGGAATGGGAAAAAAAAACAAGGAGAGAAATGAATTACAGTAGATGGGGTAGAGAGAGAAGATGGGAGGGGAGGGGAGGGGTGATAGTAGAGGATAGGAAAGGTAGCAGAATAAAACAGTTACTAATATGGCATTATGTAAAAATGTGGATGTGTAACTGATGTGATTCTGCAATCTGTATTTGGGGTAAAAATGGGAGTTCATAACCCACTTGAATCTAATGTATGAAATATGATATGTCAAGAGCTTTGTAATGTTTTGAACAACCAATAAAATAAAAGAAAAAAAAAAAGCCTACCAACCACAAAAAGACCAGGACCAGATGGATTCTCAGACAAGTTCTACAATAAGTTCTAGAAGACCCCAAAAGAGGAATTAATACCAATACTCCTCAAATTATTCCATGAAATATAAAAGGAGGAGATCCTTCCAAACTCATTCTATGAAGCTAGCATCATCCTGATACCAAAACCAGGCAAAGACACATCAAGGAAGGAAAATTTTCGACCAATATCCCTGATGGACATAGATGCAAAAATTCTCAGTAAAATTCTGGCAAATCACATATACTTAAAAAGTAGTACACCATGATCAAGAGGGGTTCATTCCAGAGATGCAAGTTTGGTTCAACATACAGAAATCAATAAACATAATTTGTCACATCAATTAACTTAAAGATAAAAATCATATGATTATATCAATTGATTCAGATAAAGCATTTAACAAAATACAGCACTGTCATGTTCAAAACACTAGAAAAACTAGGGATAGTAGGAAAATACCTCAACATTGTAAAAAGCCATCTATGCTAAACCCAAAGCCAACATATTTCTAAATGGAGAAAAATTGGAAGCATTCCCTCTAAAAACTGAAGCAAGACGGGGATGACCTCTTTCACCAATTCTATTCAACATAGTCCTTGAAACTCCAGCCAGAGCAATTAGATGAAAGAAATTAAAGAGATATGCATAGGAAAAGAAGAACTCAAACTATCAGTATTTGTCAATGACATGATTCTATACTTAGAGGACCCAAAAAATTCCACTAAAAAACTTCCTGAATTAGTAGATGAATTCAGAAAAGTAACAGGACATAAAATCAATACCAATTAATGAAATGCATTTCTATACATCAGTGATGAATCCTCTGAAAGAGAAATTAGGAAAACTTCCCCATTTACAATAGCCTCAAAAAAATAAAATAAAATACTTGGGAATCAATTTAACAAAAGAGGTGAAAGATCTCTACAATGAAAACTACAGAACACTAAAGAAAGACATTGAAGAAGATCTTAGAAGATGAAAGATCTCCCATGCTCCTGTATAGACACAATTAATGTTGTCAAAATGACCATACTACTCAAAGCTCTATACAGATTCAATGTGATTCCAATTAAAATCTCAACTTCCTTCCTTATAGATATAGAAAAAGCAATCATTAAATTCATTTGGAAAAATAAGAGACCCAGAATAGCCAAAGCTGAGTAAATACGATTGTGTATATATGCCACATTTTTTTTATCCATTCATCCACTGAAGGGCATCTAGGTTGGTTCCACAGTTTAGCTATTGTGATTGAGCTGCTATAAACATTGATGTGGCTGTGTCCCTATAGTATGCTGTTTTTAAATCCTTTGGGTATAGTCTGAGGATAGGGACAGCTGGGTCAAATGGTGGTTCCATTCCCAGATTTCCAAGGAATCTCCCTACTGCTTTCCATATTGGCTGCACCAATTTTCAGTCCCACCAACAATGTATGAGTGCACCTTTTTCCCCACATCCTTGGCAACACTTATTGTTGTTTATAAGCATAATAGCTGCCTTTCTGACTGGAGTAAAATGATATCTTAGAGTATTTTTGATTTGCATTTCTCTAATTGCTAGAGATGATTAGCATTTTTTCATATATTTGTTTATTGATTGTATATCCTCTTCTGAGAAGTGTCTGTTCAGGTCCTTGGTCCATTTGTTGATTGGGTTATTTGTTTTTTCGGTGCTTAGCTTTCTGAGTTCTTTATATACCCTAGAGATTAGTGTGATGTGTGAGGGGTAAAGATTTGCTACCAAGATGTAGACTGTCTATTCACCTCACAGATTGTTTCTTTTGCTGAGAAAAAAAAAATTAAGTTTGATTCTATCCCATTTATTGATTCTTGTTTTTAATTCTTGTGCTATAGGAGTCTAATTAAGGCAGTTGGGGCCTAATCCCACATGATGAAATTAGGGCCTACTTTTTCTTCTATTAGATGTAGAGTCTCTGGTTTAATTCCTAGGTCCTTGATCTATTTTGAGTTAAATTTTATGCACGGTGAGAGATATGGGTTTAATTTCACTTTGTTGCATATGGATTTCCAGTTTTCCTAGCACCATTTGTTGAAGAGGCTATCTTTTCTCCAATGCATGTTCTTGGCACCTTTGTCTAATAGAAGGTAATTGTAATTTTGTGGGTTAACTCTGTGTCCTCTATTCTTCATCATTGCTCTACCAGTCTGTTTTGGTGCCAATACCATGCTGTTTTTGTTACTATTGCTCTGTAGTATATTTTAAGTTCTGGTATAGTGATGCCTCCTGCTTCACTCTTCCTGCTAAGAATTACTTTAGCTATTCTGGGACTCTTATTTTTCCAGATGAATTTCATTATTGCTTTTTCTATTTCTATGAGGAATGCCTTTGGGATTTTAATTGGAATTGCATTAAATCTGTGTAGTGCTTTTGGTAGTATGTTCATTTTGATAATATTAATTCTGTCTATCTAAGAGCAAGTTATATCTTTCCATCTTCTAAGGTCTTTTTGATTTCTCGTTAGGGTTCTGTAGTTTTCATTGTATAAATCTTTCACCTCTTTCGTTAAGTTGACTCCCAAATATCACTTTTTTTTTGAGGTTATTGTGAATGGGGTAGTTTTCCTCATTTCCTTCTCAAAGGCTTTGTCACTGATATACAAAAATGCCTTTGAGCTCATTTAAGTTCTTCTTTTCCTATGTGTATCCCTTTGATTTCTTTCATCTGTCTAATTGCTCTGGCCAGTGTCTAAAGAACTATGTTGAATAGAAGTGATGAAAGAGGGCATCCCTGTCTTGTTCCAGTTTTTAGAGGCAATGCCTTCAATTTTTCTCCATTTAGAATGATGTTGGCCTGAAGCTTAGCATACATAGCCTTTATGATGTTGAGATATGTTCCTGTTATCCCTAGTTTTTCTAATGTTTTGAATATAAAGGGGTGCTGTATTTTGTCAAATGCTTTTTCTGCATCTATTGAGATGATTATATGATTCTTATCTTTAAGTCTATTGATGTGATGAATTACACTTATTGATTTCCTTATGTTGAACTCAACTTGCATCCCTGGGATGAATCCCACTTGATCATTGTGCACAATCTTTTTGATATGTTTTTGTATTCAGTTTGCCAGAATTTTATTGAGAATTTTTTGCATATATGTTTTCTTTCTTTGATGTGTCTTTGCCTTGTTTTGGAATCAGAATGATGTTGGCCTCGTAGACTGAGTTTGGAAGTGCTGCATTTTTTTTCTATTTCTTGAAATAAATTGAAGAGTATTGGTATAAGTTCTTCTTTGAAGGTCTTGTAGAACTTGGCTGTGTATTCGTCTGGTCCTGAGTTTTTCTTGGTTGGTAGACTTTTGATGGCGTCCGCTATTTCATCACTTATAATTGATCTGTTTAAATTGTGTACATCATCCTGATTCAATTTGGGCAAATTATAAGATTCTAGAAATTTGTCAATGCATTCAATATTTTCTATTTTATCAGAGTATAAGTTTTCAAAATAATTTCTAATTATCTTCTGTATTTCTGTAGTGTCTATTGTGATATTTCCTTTTTCATCCCATATGTTAGTGATTTGAGTTTTCTCTTTCTCTTCATTAGCATGACTAAGGGTCTGTCAATTTTATTTATTTTTTCAAAGTACCAACTTTTTGTTCTGTCAATTTTTTCAATTGTTTCTTTTGTTTCAATTTCATTGATTTCACCTCTAATTTTAATTATTTCTTGCCTTCTACTGCTTTTTGCTGTTGATTTTTTTCTTCTTTTTCTAGGGCTTTGAGATATAGTGTGAGGTCATTTATTTGTTGACTTTGTCTTCTTTTAAGGAATAAACTCCATGTAATAAATTTTCCTCTTAGTACTGCTTTCATAGTGTCCCAGATATTTTGATATGTTGTGTCTAAGTTCTCATTTACCTCTAAGAATTTTTTAATCTCCTCCTTGATATCTTCTGTAACCCATTGTTCATTCAATAGCATATTCTTTGGTCTCCAGATGATGAAGAAATTTTTATTTTTTATTTTGTCACTGATTTCCAATTTCATTCCATCATGATCTGATAAAATGCATGGTAGTATCTCTATTTTTTTGTATTTGCTAAGAGTTGCTTTGTGTCATAGTACATGGTCTATTTTAGAGAAGGATCCATGTGCTGCTCTGAAGAAAGTGTATCCACTTGATACAGGTTGAAATATTCTATATATGTCAGTTAAGTCTAAGTTATTGTGTTATTGAGTTCTATAGTTTCTTTATTCAACTTTTGTTTGGAAGATCTATCCAGTGGTGAGAGAAGTGTGTTAAAGTCACCCAAAATTATTGTGTTGTGGTCAATTTGACTCTTGAACTTGAGAAGAGTTTGTTTGATGAACATAGCTGCACCATTGTTTGGGGCATAAATATTTACGATTGTTATGTCTTGTTGGTATATGGTTCCCCTTGAGCAGTATGTAATGTCCATCTTTATTCCTTTTGATTAACCTTGGCTTGAAGCCTACTTTATTTAATATGAGTATGGAAACCCCTGCTTGTTTCCGAAGTCCATATGAGTGATATGATTTTTCCCAACCTTTCACCTTCAGTCTATGTATGTCTTTTTCTATCAGATGAGTCTCCTGGAGGCAGCATATTGTTGGGTCTTTTATTTTTTTTTTTAATCTAATCTGCTAGACTATGTCTTTTGATTGGTGAATTTAAGCCATTAACATTCAGGGTTACTATTGAGATATGGTTTGTATTTCCAGCTATATTTGTTTATTTTAGTTATTTTACTTGAATTGGTTTTTCTCTTTGATTAGTTTTTCCTAATCCCTCTGTTGATTTTTATTGCTATTTTTCATTTCCTTTTCATGAAATATTTTGCCAAGGATGTTTTTTAGTGTCAGTTTTCTAGCTATAAATTCTTTTAACTTTTGTTTATCATTGAAGGTTTTTATTTCATCTTCAAATCTAAGGATACAAGATTCTTGGTTGGCACCCAGTATCTTTCAGAGCTTGATATATGTTGTTCCAGGATCTTCTAGTTTTCACGGTCTGTGTTGAAAAATCTACTGTTATCCTAATTGGTTTTCCCTTATATGTAATCTGATTCCTTTCTCTTGTGGCTTTTAAAATTCTCTCCTTATACTGTATGTTGGGCATTTTCATTATAATGTGCCTTGGTGTGGGTCTGTTATGATTTTGTACATTTGGCATCCTGTAGGCTTCTTGAATTTGTATTTCCAATTCATTCTTCATGTTTGGAAGTTTTCTGATATTATTTTATTGAATAGATTGTTCATTCCTTTGGTTTGAACCTCTATGCCTTTCTCTATCCCAATAACTCTTAAATTTGATCTTTTTATGCTATCCCATATTTCTTGAATGTTCTGCTCATGGTTTCTTATCATTTTTGCTGTGTGGTCTATGTTCTTTTCAAGATGATTTATTTGATCTTCATTGTCTGATATCCAGTCTTCTAAGTGGTCTACTCTGTTGGTGATGCTTTCATTTGAGTTTTTAATTTGGTTTATTATTTCTTTCATTTCAAGGATTTCTGTTTGTTGTTGGTTTTATATATATATATATAACCTCTATCTCTCTGTTGAGGTGATCTTTTGCTTTTTGGATTTGTTTATGTAGCTCATTGTCGAAGTGATCTTTCCCTGCCTGTATTTGTCCTTTTATGTTTTCTTTGAGATCCCATAACATTTTAACCATGTATATCCTGAAATCTTTCTCTGTAACTCTTTTCTGCTGTAGCTGCCAATTCTTCTAATGATGTGTTGTCTTGATTTGTTTGTGGTACTTTCTTCTCTTGTCTTTTCATGTTGCTCATGTGTCTTCCTTTCCAGCTCTGTGGATCTGGTGTGTTATTGTTTTTACCCTATAGATTTGTAGTGCTCTTGTAGGGTTCCCAGATCTCTCCTTTGTGGGGAAGGACAATGTTAACAGATCCCAATAACAACAATACATCACCTATGAACAAATTGTTGTTATTAAGACATTTACTATTTAGTCTCAATGTCCAGAAATATTGGATTCAATTATTATTTAAAATATAATCAGTAGTTTCATAAAAAGGTTTACAGTTTCTGGTGGTAGACAATGAACTGGGTGTTAGGATAGGACGATATGTTGAGGGGAGAAGATGTGAGGATATATAGTTAATATATCTTAGGAAATGTGGGGGAGAAATTTAGTGAAGAGAGTTAGTAGCAGGAGAATAGATAGGAGGTAATTTGAGGTAGGCAATTATGTGGGAAGATAGTCGAATACATAAAACAAACACATATGTTTTTAGAAAAATACCAAATGTTAAAATAGTATAATTTGGAGGGTGAAGGAAGAAGAAAGAGAAAAAAAGGGAAAGAAGAAAATAAAAAAGAAGAGAAAAAAATAAAAAAGAAAAGAGAAAGAAAAAAGGAGCATATGCAATTCCTCTGTATTATATTATTCAGGTGATTCAGTCCTCAAAGTCCTATTTTATGCAAAGTTCTTGGTTTTACATATGTTGGAATGTGAGTGCCAGAGGATATAAGGTTAGAAGAGAAAGAAGAAGAGAAAAAAAAATACTGTTAGAGATTTCTTTCTTCCTCTTCGCATCCAGTAAGTGGGTTGTCTCATCCAGTAGGTGTCTCTGCCCTCAGGATGGTATAGGTAACCAGGGTGTGAAGACTGGACCTGGTGTGGAGCATATGGAAGCGGGGAGTGCCACCCACCAGTCCCATCAGGGAAATAGTGCCTCACAGGTCTTTTTTTGTGACCACTCAATTGACTTGAGGCCCTGGTATCATCTCCCCCTTTTGCTTGAAGATTTCCCAAATCCTGATCTCTCTATTATGCTCCAGATTTAGTCCCCTCCCCTCTCTTATTTATCAGGTCCCAACTGCAGAACCTCTCATCCTCAGGCTCACACCAGGTGGGTGGTTCCCTGTTCACACTGCACTCCTGTCCAACTGAGAGCTATTCTTGTGTTGGTGGCCACTGTGCCAAGTTAACGCTGTTGGGGAGGGAGGAGGAATTGGAAATCAGGTACCTGCTCAAAAGGAGATCCAATCTGGTAGCCACACCCACCACAAAATGGCGAGGAAAGTTTTCCAAGATGGAGTTGGTCTGCTTCCAGTGCCAGGGTGTCTGGTTGTTGGGAAAACTATAAACGACAGCCGCACCCCAGAGAAAAACCCCAACATGGCACCTAATGACCTTCTCTTCCTACTTTCCCTTTTTTTCCCTGGCACGAAAAGTTCCCGACAGCGCCAGTTCTCCTGCCAGTGCCAATATTCAAATCCCGGGGGCGGGAAACCTTAGTCCCAATAAGAATTAACTTCTTGGGCTCCGGAACTGACATATGGAAGAACTTGCCAATAAACGGGTGACCCATCACTTACCTAAGCCCTGCCACCTCTCCTTAGATCTATATAAGCCCACAGCCTTTTGTAATAAAGTGGAACCTCTCCAGTGATTTGTGTCGTGTCGTGTCTTCCATTCGTAGTGCGGTGCGGTGTCTTACACTGGTGATGTAGGGGGAGTTGGGTGATGGCCTTGTGCTGTGGGTAGGTAGCAGCCGAGTAACCTGCATGAGAGTGGCGTATAGTCTGGAGTTCTGCAGAGGTGCTGATAGGTGTTTCTGCTAAGCCACTTGTGAGCTGTTCGTGAGCTAGAACTGCGGGCTTTGGGTCCGGAATCTGGAGACTTACTCAAGCCCAGAGGCTTTGATTTCTGTGCGGGTGGTCACAGTGCTGGTGATTTCTGCGAAAATCCACTGGCCCCTGGAGATCCGATCTGGGAACTGCCTCCACCTAATATGGCGGGAATGTTGAGCCAAGATGGCAGGGGTCTGTTTTCAGCACCGGGTGTCTGGTGAGGTTGGGGGAGCTGGGCCATGGCGTTGTGCTGTGGGTAGGTAGCAGCTGAGGGACCTGCGAAGGGAGCAGAGCGAAGTCTTGGCTGTCTGCAGATGTGCTGGTAGGTGATTCTGCTAAGGCACTCGCCAAGTCTTGGGTGAACTGGAACTTTGGGCTTTGGATCCTACTCGAACACTGAGGCCCGGAGCCCTGTGCGGGGTCACAGTGCTGGTGATTTCTGCAGAGAGTAGCTGTATAGGAGTACTTCTAACACTCTCAGAGATGCAGTGTTCCAACTAGGTGAGATCTAGATCACAAAGCAACACAGAATGCTACCTCCCTCTGGTCTGCCATCTTGAAAACCTCCCATAATTTTTAAAAAACATTCTACAAGATAGATACAGAAGGAATGTACCTCAATATAATAAAGATCATGTGTGAAAAGCCCACAGATAACATTATAGCTAATGGTGAAAAACTAAAACCTTTTCCACTGAGATCAAGAAGACAAGATATGTTCACACAACTTCTATTCAACATAGTATTGAAAGTTCTAGCCAAAGAAATTAAGCATGAAAAATAAATAAAAAGAATTCAAATCAGAAAGGAAGAAGTAAAATTGTCCCTGTTTTCAGATTACATGATTTTATATAGAGAAAACACTAGAGATTCAACATACAGACAAAAGCTGTTAGAACTAATAAATGAAGCTAGTAAAATTACAGGATACAAAATCAATAGGCTTCTTCCACCTTCTAAGCAGAAATTCTGAGTCATATTTGCACCCAAACAAAACTCACAGAGAACATCTCTTTAAATAAAACAAGGGATCTATGGTGGCAAATTTGCAGATTGAAGAAAAGCATCCGCGGCTACAATGGATGGGAAGGAATAAAAAGGCACTGTTATCTCATGGGTTGGTTGGTGTTCTCCCCAGTATTCATGGTTAAAATCTTAACCACTAGTATCTTAAAATGTAACCTTATTTGGACATAGAATTATTATAGAAATAATCAAGTTAAGAAAGATGAGATCATGAAAGTGGGCTTTATTCCAATATGGCTGGCAATAAAAATGGGAAATTTAGAAATAAACATGCGTACAGGGAGAATATTATGTGAACATAAAGGTGACCTTCTTCAAGACACAGAGAGAAACATGGAATGGATCCTTTCCTCCTAGCTCTCAGAAGGAAGAGACCCTGCCAACACCTTGATTTGGGGCTCCTAGTGAAGGATATGGTTACCTCCCTGTCCTCCACACATGCCTTAAATTATCCTGCCACCAAAACTCCTCCTATCTCCTGGCCCCTCTCCCTGACCATCAAAAGGGCCTGCCAAAAGTAACTAACTCCTCCCAGGGCCTGGCTCTACAAAGGTTATATATAAAGCCTAGAACCTGGTGGCCAGCAGCCATTTTGTCCCTGAAAATGAGCCACATCAGGTGTTTGTCTGATTGACCCCACCACTGAATAAAGAGGAGATTATTGATATGAGATCTGCTCTCCATCTCCATCATTTGTGAGCCATGTGCTTATACCTAGCCTCTAGAAATATGAGACAATAAACTTCTGTTGTCTAAGCCATTCAGTTCTGTAGTAGTTTATTACATCAGTTCTAACAAATATACCATCTCACATAGGAGATCCACTAAACTGCTCTGTAGTTAGAGTAATCACAGCACCCTAATGGAAACTGGTCCACAGTCCCTGTCTTTACTCCTTTGGGGAAGCCTGGTTATTGGACTGCTTTCACTCACACTCACAGGAAGTCCTGTGGCTAGTATAGGGTTCAGCTGACATTTATACAAGACATGCTAGTAAAATCCATAGCATCCACCAAGCACTGGTAGATGTTTACATTTTAATTTATCTAATCCTCAAATACACCATTTGAGTACTATTGAGCACCTATAAATTATCATCTGCCCCATATTAAATAGCTAGGAAAAGGAAGAGATAAGAATCAAATCCAATCTAACTCTAGGATGTACTCTTAATTACTAAACTCCTCAATCTTTCTCACCAGCTGCTTAAGGAAACCAATACCATGAAAAGAAGGACTCACTTACAGAGAGAGAGAGAGAGAGAGAGAGAGAGAGAGGTAGAGCAACGGATCCCTGAGAGTGCTAGTATAGGAAATAGATAAAAATTATTATTCTATTTAGGACTTCTATTTCTGGATATTAACTGTGTATTTTGGAAGATAGTCTACTAGAAACCCCCAAAATGAGAGTTAGAATACCAAAATGTTGGCTTTAAAGCTTAATTGAGCTCACATGAAATTAAGGAGAATTTATGGAATCCAAACTGAAAGGAAACAAGAATATGGACAGTAAAAATGGAGGTAATTCAAAGAATATCCTGAAAGTGGTAGATGGAATCTATAAACGTGAATTTTAATAGCCTTAAAGGAAGAAGAAGAGCCTCGGACCCATACAGGGTAAGGAATTGAATCTAAGATACATGTCTCTCTTTCTCTCTCTCTCTCTCTCTCTCTCTCTCTCTCTCTCTCTCTCTCACACACACACACACACACACACACACACACACACACACAAAAGCCAGAATAAAATTTAAATAAATCCAAGTATCAGGAAAGGAAGATGAAGTTATTTGTCATAAATTAAAATCTGGGGGAGGAGAAAAGCTCTGGAAAAGGTCTCTACCATGAATACATCACTATAACACTGCTTTAAGAGTTGAATTTTTACTATCTATGTTATCTAAGAAACTCTAAGCTGAGTGATCCCAAATTGGTAGCACTTGGTAGGAAGAGTCTTTTAAAAGAACCTTCCCTTGCTCCATTTGCCATGTGATTCTCACAGATATAGAGAGCCAAACATAAGATCACAATATGTATTTAAAATCCAAAATTTATTTTAAAAACTAAAAAAGACAAATATCCATAGTGGGAGGTGATAGAAAGTGAAATAAACCTGTCAAAAGATTTAAGTATTATAACTTGCAAATGAATTTGGACAATACATATTTAATAAGTTTATAAAATAACCAAGTTTAATATGTTTGAAAAAATTCAAAATGCTATTCAAACATGAAAAAATATTTTAAAGGAACTAAATAAAACTTATAGAATCAAATTTAATATTTATTTATTTAAAACTTATTTAAAAATAATGAACAACTCAAACAGTAGATTAGACAAAGGTGAAGAGACATTGGTGGTCTCTAGGGAGATCTGAATAAATCACAAAAGCCTGCTACACAGAAACACAAGGTATAGAAATTATTTAAAAGATATTTAATCATGAAACAGTGAATGTGAAAACTTTAGCAGATTTCAAAAAGAGAGAGAAAAACAGGTAAAAATGGTGAAATTTGATATTACAAGGGATTATAACTACATATTTTCCAGTACTAATTAAAAAAAAACTAAAACTAAATCTTCAGATGCAGTTGCACAAAAAAATTTAAACAAAAAAATAAAGAGGATCTAGCTTAATGGCAGAGTACTTGCTAAACATGCTCAAAGCCCTGGGATCCATCCGCAGCACTAAGAGAAAGAAAAAATAAAGAGAAAAAGGAAGATAAAGAGAGAAATCCATCTAAAAAGTATATATGTATTTTTATAAATAAAAAATTGAAAACCTGTTTTGTAGACAAACAAAAACTTGACCTTATTAATTCAGACCTTTGCTACATGAACTTCTGAGCAATATGCTTGAAAACGAGAGAGAAAATGGAAAATGAACCCAAAAGGAAAGTCTAACATTGAGGAAGAAATATTGTATCAAAAAAATGGCAAATGATTGGGTAAAGCTTTTTAAACCACTGGTAAGCTGATATTTGGTTAGGTAATGTCAAGTTGGTCTACAGAAAGGTTTTAATTGATGATAAATTTTCAATATTACATAAAAATAACTCCAAAAATGAAGGAATAATTGGAGTTAAAATGTTGTCAGGTCATTTGTGTAAGTAAGAATAGTATCAATTAAACTTTGATTTTATGTATGAATGTTGAGTTTTGAGTGATAACGTCAAAGGAACAGAAGATGAATGAGTAATTTCTAGCACAAGAAAAATTGAATTTTATAGGCTCTGTACATCCAAAAAGAAGCAAGAAATGAACAAAGAAAATATATAAAAAATTCTGAATAAATATATAGAATATTAATACTTAAATATTTTAGCATATAAACATAACAATATCAAAACTGTCATATTTGATTTTTAAAACTCAGTTATGTGATGCTTAACAAAAAACTCATCTAAATCTTTGGAACATGTAAAGATAGAGCTTAAAAGGGTAAAAAAGAGATTAAAAGACAAACAGTAATCAAGAGAAAGCTCATCCTATAAACAATGCCACTCCAGAGATAATGAGCATACTTCAGTGTCAATGAGCACACCCAAAATCCAGACAGTGATTCTTACACCATTTCCCACCAAAAGGAACTAGGGCTCTGAGAGAAATGAATTAGGCTAGATCAGAGGCAATGAAGGTACAGGAGAAGCCTATGACATTTTTACTGTTCAAAAAAAGCAACCAAAAAATTCCAGGGAGCCAGGAGTAGTGGTGCATGTCTGTAATCCCAGGGGCTCAGGAGGTGAGACAGCAAGTTCAAAGTCAGCCTCAGCAATGTCAAGGTGCTAAGCAACTCAGTGAGACTCTATCTCTAAATAAAATACAAAATAGGGCTGGGGATGTGGCTCAGTGGTTGAGTGCCCCTGAGGTCAATCCCCAGTACCAAAAATAAAACAAACTAACAAATTTGAGGGGAAAATGGGCAAAGGACTTGAAAAGACATTTCTCCAAAGAAGACATACAAAGAGTCAATAAACAAAAGGTTTTTACATCACTAATCACTAGGGAAATGCAAATCAAAAGAACAAATTACCACTTCACACCTAAGTGTTTTTAAAGATGGAGAAATTGAAAAACTTATACACTGTTAGAGGGAAGGAAAAATGGTGCAATCACAATGGAAAGAGATGTATTGGTTTCCCCAAAAAATTTAAAATACAATAATAATGTAATCCAGTCATTCCACCTCTGGGTTCATACTCAAAATATTTGAAAGCAGAGATAGGAACAGATATTGGTATATGTATGTTTATAGCAGCATCCATACCTGAGCCAAAAAAAGGAAGTCTGACACATGCTATCACACTGATGAAACTAAAAGATAATTATGAAATAAAAGTGAAATATAAGGATAAATACTGCACAATTCCACTTATATGAGGTAACAATAGTAGCCAAATCTATAGAGTTAAAAAGTAGAATGTTGGTCACCAAGGGCAGGGAAGAGAAAGCAATACGAATTGTTTATTGGTACAGAATTTCTGTTCAGGAAGTTGAAAAATTTTTTAGATGGATAATGGTCATGATTATACAACAATGAGAAAATACTTAATTTCATTACATCCTGCAGTTAAAATAATCAATTTTATGTTATGTATATTTATCACAATAAATTTAATTACCAGACATTCAAAGAAACCAAAAAGTAGAATCCACACTAAGGCAAAAACTGGCAAGGGTTTAAGAATCAGCAGACAAGGGCATTAAACTATCTTTATGAATTTAGTCCATATGTTCCAAAAGCTAAATCAAGATATAGAAGACATAAAGTAAGATCCAAATCTAATTTCTAAAAATAAAAACTACAGCAATGAAAATCAGTTTATATATTGCAGAAGAAAAGGTTACTGAACTTGATAACAGTAGAAACAAAGAGGAGGTCAGCACATTAAAAACCCAAAAAAGAAAATTATTTTGACCATCTTGATAGATAAAGAAAAAGCTTTGATGAATTTTAACATCCATCCCTGTTTTTTAAAAAACTTTCAGAAAAGTAAGAATAGAAGGAAACCTTATCAATCCAATAAAGGGCATGTACAAAAAAATTTTCAGATAAATTACTATTTAATGGTAAAAGTCTTAATGCTTTCCCTCTACAACCATAATTAAGACAAATAAGTACACTTTTGCTACTTCTAAACAACCTAATTCTAGAGGTTTTATACTGTGCATTAGGTAAATAAAACAAATAAGTCATTTGGATAGAAAAGTGAGTCTTCACTCTCAGATGTCAGGGTCTTTTATGTAAAAAATCTGATAGTGGCTACAAAAAAGCTGTTAGAACCAATAATTGTATTTAACAAAGTTGCAGGATATAAGGTCAATACAAAATTTAATATTATTTTTATGTCATATCAGGGAAAAGTTAGAAACTGATGTTTTTAAAACATGCCATTTAGAATAGCATCGGGGCTAGGGATGTGGCTCAATCGGTAACGCACTCACCTGGCGTGCACAGGGAGCTGGGTTCCATCCTTGGTACCATATAAAAATAAAATAAAGATGTAGAATAGCATCAAAAGGTATAAAATGCAATTAAAATGCAATATTTAGGGATAAAGCTGACAAAAGATGTGCAAGGACTGTACACAGAAAAGTACAAAACATTACAGGGGAAAAGTGAAAGGCCTAGATAAATGGGAGGTCTGCTATACTCATGGACTGGATGACTCGATGTTGCTGAGGAATCCATTTCCTCAAATTGATGTATGCTTTAACACAATTCAGTTAAAGCCCAATCAGACTTTTTTGCAGAAATTGACAAATTTATTTCAAAATTCATATGGAAACTCGAACTATTTAGTATAACCGAAACTACTTTGAAAAATAATGAACTTGGAGGGCTAATACTACTACTTTCAAGTCTTATAAAGCTATATGACAATGTGATGCAGACATCAAAATAGACAAATCTTTCAATAAAACAAAGCAGAGCATCTACAAATAGGCCTATATGGGTAGTGATGAATGATTTTCCACAAAAATTGAAAGGTAATTTAGTGATGCTGGGATATACGCATGCAAAAAAAAAAAAAAAAGAACTTTAATCCATATCTCACAAAACATACAAAAATACTTTAAAGTAAATCATAAATATAAGTGTATAACCTAAAACTATAAAACTTCTGGAATAAAGTTGAGGATAAACTACAAATTAATGCATAGTTACAGAAAGCAGATCTTTGTTACCTAGGGAGCAGGGAATGGGGGCAACAAGAATAGTTTGGGCTTATAGTTATAAATGAGACATAAGAAAACTTTTTGGAGTGATGAAAAAGTATATTGACTATACTGATGTGTTCTCAAGTGAAAAGTTATGTGTAAACTTAATAATGCATATACTATCAACCTTAATAAAGCTGTTTATAGATGTCCATAAATAAAACATAACTACTAATAGAGGTATGTTATAATGAGTTACTAATGGATAACTCTGAAAGTATTAGAGAGGGTAGGGTGGAGGGAAAAGAATTTACAATTCAGTAAAACATATAAAAGAAAAAAAATAAAGTACAATGAAGGGGCAGGAGAAAACATAGTGAGACATATAAAATAAGACTGTGAAAATATGACCAAATTTGTAAGTAGTCACAAGAAATATGTGTGGTTTAAACTCCCATATAAAGTTCTCAAAGTATTTAATAAAAGTTGGTTGCATCTTTTTTATTAAAAAAGTGGTAGTTTCTTTATAAAAGTACAACTACAATAAAATTCACTGAAGAGTTGAAAATAGCATACTATAGTCATGTAGATGTGCTGTTCAGATTTCCCATCAATAAAAAACTTAGTAGTCCATTTCAAGCAGTGAGTGCAGTTAACTGACAGTCCCCAGTTGCTGACACCTTCAGGAGCCATTTCAGCTTCTGAGCCAGGCTATGTTCTTCCTGGACAGCCCCCAGCTGATGCCTATGAGGAGTAGATCAACTCCTCATATGAAACACTGCTGCCGGTTGGTTTGGTCAAGACTTGGACAATACTTATATTGTGGTCTGAGGTTCTTCTTTCTCAAATGTGCTCCTCCCCTCTTTCCTTTCACAGGCTTCATTCAGATCTGCACATTGTGGTCTGAAGGCTTGCCATCCCTATCCTCCTTGTCCTTCAATCTTTCAGAGGTAAAACCTCCTCTCCCAATTAATTCTTATCACTCCTAATTCCATCTCAGCCTCTTCTTCCTTAATTAATCCTTATCTTTCTTGTTCAGCAGATTTAGAGTGGATTTGAGAAATCTCTATTTTTAAAAAATTCTCCACAATTCTATCATTCAACCATGCTTCACCTCCACAGTGAGCAATTTTCATAAGTTGGTTCCTGTACAATAAAATTGAACTTTAATAAACTATCTTGGAATCTTTACTATGGTGCATTTTCTATTCCTGTTTTGACATTGTCAACTTTTGTTTTATTTTTCAATATTTAAACAGTCTTCTACCTAAATATGAGCCTAATCCCAAATACAGATGGATAAAAATTAATAAATGTCAAGATCAGGGTAATGTTATCTATTGTGCATAATGCTTATTATGGTTTGGATATAAGATGTTCCCCAAAAGCTCACGTGTGAGACAATGCAAGAAGGTTCAGAGGAAAAATGATTGGGTTGTAAAAGCCTTAACCTAGTCAGTGTTTAATCCCCTGGTAGGGATTAATTTAGTGGTAACTGAAGTGGTAGTGTGCATCTGAGGAGGTGGGAATTGGGGCGTGGCCTTGGGGTATATATTTGTATCTGGCAAGCGGGAGTCTCTCTCTGTTTCCTGATCACCATGATGTGTGCTGCTCCCTTCTGCCACACACTCCGCCATGATGTTCAGCCTCATCTCAAGCTCGGAGAAATGGAATCAGCACTCTATGGACTAAGACCTCTGAAACCGTGAGTCCTCTAATAAACATTCCCTCCTCTATAGTTGTTTTGGTCAGATCCTTTAGTCACAACAGTGAAAAAGCTGACTAAACACTGCTCGACAATATTTCTAAGCAAAAACAATGGACTAGAGTTTTCTTTGGTGAAGTCAAAATGGTTTGATGAAAGTATCATGTGTCCATGTCCTTAAATAGATTACAAATCCCTTTAATGATAAAGCCTAAAATAACTAAATGTCTGAAGGGAGGAAAACATATTAACAACCAAATAATTGTCTTAAATGACTCAGATGAAACAACTGATTTTGTTTTAATTTCTATCATATCATGATGAAAAATCTTTTAATGTTTGTCCTGCTATGGAGTAACCAGGCTTATTCTTCATAATTTTTATAGCTAAAATATTGTTCATGATATTAAAAATAATCAATATACATATTCCAAACATTTTGCTCCACGGAAAAATAGGAGGATTGTGTAATTTTTTTGTTGTTATTTTTGTAGTCTTGGGGATTGAACCCAGAGCCTTTTGCATGCAAGGAAAACACTCTACCAACCTGAGCTATATCCCCAGCCCAAGGGTCATGCATTCTATGACCATTCTCTTAGCATACAGATTCCCCAAGTCCTCCATAGCATATTTAGCTGATTATATCATCCATAGACATTTGTTATTTGATAAATATATCAGAATAAAATGCACAGCATAAAAATACATAATGCCAATTTATAATGTCTACAAAATTTAGGCATTAGGTATCAACACTTATCTAGAGATACAATATGTTCAGAAGAATACAAAGTTTTCACGTGTGTTTTCTTCTTTGCAAACATGAAAAAATACAAATTTATTATTAAAAGGTATGATTCTTATTATAATTTTATGTCATATTAGACCACTGGTTAATGAAAAGAAAAAAATGGAACTGAGGAATTGAGAATTTCTCTTATCACAATAAGAGTATTAGGAATGGCACAAACACTGTTGAAAGGAAAGTAAGTTCATACAATTTGACATAAAAATGAACACCAATTGATCCACCAATTGCACTCAAGAAAATTATTTCACAGACACACTTAAACAAATGCAAAGAGATATATCCAGATAAAACATTTGACATTATATTGTTTATACCACAAACAAAACTTAAAACAATCTAAATGTTCACTGCTAGGGCAGGGGCTAATTAAATTATCATATAGTGGAATTTATGTAGTCATTACAAAAGAATGAGGTAGCTTTGCTTCTGCTGATAAGAAAAGATCTCTAAGTTTGCATTATTAGCTTTTTATAAGAATATAACAGCATTACAGTATGTTCCCATTTGTATCTTGACAAGAAATGTGTAAATATATATGTATATACATATTGTACAAAAACATATGTAAAATGACATATAAATGCATACAACCACCACAGGCATATACACATGTCATATGTACATAGAAATTTCTAGAAGAATACATAAAAAACTATTGATGATTCTTCCTTCTGGAAAATTATTTCTTGAGGAAACATTTCACTATTCATTGTATTGCACCATTCAAATGTTATCATGAGCATGCACTTTCTTTGTGATAATAATGTCAGTTCTTCAAAAAATAGCAGCTGAGTCTAAAATTCCAATTGCAGAAAGATAGACATGCAAATTCATTAGAAAACCTCTGTCCTCCAAGAACCTTAGAAAGACTAATTTTAAAACAGGTCTTCTGTTCAAGAACTGTAAGAAAAGCCAAACAGTAGTTGGACTGTATCTTGACTTGTTTTTCCTGGTGTTAGAGTCCAATAATTTATAAAGTATGGAGGCCCGTGCCATCAACTTCACTTTGTGACACCTGAGGTATCTCCACCTTGTTTATAGTATCATAAAGTGGATTATTCTTCTCTGTGTAGCTGGCATAGGGCTGCATTTCATCCTAAGAAAGAAGTCAAAGTCAAAATCAGTTCAGAAAGCCCAGAAATCATTGTAGAAATTACCTGCATTTTTTCTAACAGATGCCCACAGCTTTAGTGCATATCAATAGTGCTTATATTTGTGTCTCTGAGTTTACATGAACATTGGAGCAAGGTCTTGCTCTAATACCCTATCAAAAAGTATTTGTTGATTACTTACATCTGTGTGTGAGGTGATAGCTATGTGGAAGAAGAAATAGACACTGGAGTGACATAAGAAGTGTTTTTCTTTTTTTATTAAAGTATTATACATGGTAGTTAGAGTTATAATAAGTACTTCTCAAAGGAGAGAGTTAAAGACTTAGTAAGCTACTGCATACAAGAAATTAAGGAGCAAGATAGGTTTTACAGGAAATGATAATTGTCTTGAAAAAGGGAAGTCAACAATTACAGATGGTTCCATGGGAAAGGAAACAACAACTCAGTTTCTTCAAAGTCCACAGGAGGCAAATATTATATGATTAGGATATAGTTTATGAGATGAAAATGTGGATTTGGGTGATGCATAAATAGTGCTTGATAGATAATTAACAAAAATAAGTACACCTAAATATCAGCATTGTAAAATCAGAGATTTTTTAGTTTTGATGGAAACTCAACGGATGTAAATTACAAATGATGTTGCTAAATTTTCAGACTATGCACCTTAAAAGCTTGTAAATATTCTTTTTTGTCTTATCTTACCTCCTCAACAACTGTAGTAGCTTCTGGTTTTTTCAATTTACATTTTCTATAAAGATGAAATAAGCTGAAATGAATGCAGAAAATGTCATTGTTTAGATTGAAAAATGCAAAAGCCAAAAAGTATACCAAAGTTCATTTTGATAGAAACCAAAATAAATTGGGAATGAACTACCAGAAATGAATGAAGAATACTGCTTGTGCTTAATACACTCAATCGAGAAAATTCTGAATTTTAGAAAAGGAAGTAAAATTATGCAACAGAAACTTGAAGCAATAGAATATGTGTGGCACATTTTTGGGTACATTAAAGGAACTATTATAATTATTTTCATAAATAAAAAAATTTATATGCACTGTGTCTCCCAAGATCCTGCCCTAAATAGCCTAATTCCCCATGCTTGCATGCCTGAGTACTCTTCAAAGTATACATATCTAACACCTCCAAAAGACTCTTTTTGACTATGAGAGAAAGGCTATTAATATTCTAAGTTACCCAGTCTGTCAATTCTGTATGTCTGACTCTTTTCTGGTCCAATAAAGCTAAGACCAGAAAAACATTCATCAGTCAATACCTGTAACCGCTGATTTTCAAACAACAAATGAATCCCCCAATGACCAAAATAACAGGGATGAAGATGTATAGATAATACAGTTTTTCTGTTCCTTTGGCACCTGCAACATAGACAGAAAAATGTATGATTCAAATGTGGCAAATTCAGATAATGGAATATTATTCAGTGATTAAAAAATATATTAGCTACTAAGCCATGAAAACACATGAAGAAAACTTAAGTGTATATTGTTATGGTTTGCATATGAGGTATTCCCCCAAAAGCTCCTATGTTAATATAAAAATATTCAAAGGTGAAATGATCAGATTATGAGAGCGGTAACCTAATTGGTGCATTCTAATTTGAACAGATGAACTTGGAGATAACTGAGGCAGGTGGGGAATGCCTGGGGAAGGTGGATTCCTGCGGGTGAGCCCTTGAGGACTCTATCCTATCCCCCTGGACTCCTCCCTTGCTTCCTCTCTTTTCTCTTCTCTTTCTCCTCCTTCCCTGCCCTCCCCCACCCTCGGCTTCCTGGCTGCCATGAACTCAGCAGCTTTCCTCCTTGCTGCCCTTCCATCATGATGCTTCACTTGACTGTGGGCCCAGAGGAATGCAACCCCCAAGCATGGACTACGTCTCTGAAACCATGAGCAAAAATAAACTTTTGCACCTCTAAGTCGGTCTTGTCAGGTATTTTGGTCACAAGGATAAAAGGCTGACTAACACACATACTATTAAGTGAAACAAGCCAAACTGAAAGTCTACTTATTATATGATTCCAACTATATGGTATTCTAGAAAAGGCAAATCTGAGAAGACTGATTTAGTTTTTTTTTTTTTTTCACTGCTGTGACCAAAAGACCTTACAAGAACAATCAGAGGAGGGAAAGTTTATTTGGGTGCTCAAGGTTTCAGAGGTCTCAGTCCATAGACAGACAACCGCATTGCTCTGGTCTGAACAAGAGACAGTACATCATGGTGGAAGGGTGTAGAGGAGGGAAGCAGATGGGAATATTGCAACCAGGAAGGAGAACGAGAGATTCCCCTCATCATGGACCAAATATACCCAGAGGCATGCCCCAATGACCCACCTCCTCCAGCCATACCCTACTTGCCTACAGTTACAACCCAGTTAATACCTATTTAGGAATTAATGCATTGATTAAGTCAGGGTCTCATAATCCAAATACCTCACCTCCAAGCTTTCTTGCATTGTCTTACACATGAGCTTTTGGGGGACACCTCATATCTAAACTATAACAGAATCAATAAAAAGATCAGTGATTGCCAGGAATAGAAGGCAAGGAGGAAGCACAGAGGATTTTTATAGCAGTCAGACTATACATGGCAATATACATTTGTCCAAACTCATAAAACGTACACCATCAAGAGTGAACCCTAATATGAACTGTGGACTTTGGGTAGTATGCCAATGTAGGTTCATGGATGGTAATAAATATAATACGTGGTTTGGGATGCCTATAGTAGGGGGGATTGTGCCTGGGTGGACCAGGGGTTATATGAAAATTTTATGTATTTCCACCCAAATTTTCTCTGAACCTAAAGTGCTCTAAAAAATAAAATCAATTCAAGTATACAATATGTATGTCGTTCAATGATGTCTCAAAGTACATGAAATTCATTTTTTAATTTTATTTTAAACACTTCTGATAGTTCAAATAATTATTATAATTAAATTGTTTTATCAGCTTAGACTTTAGAGCTTCCAGAAAGACATAATCTTAGTGAAGATTTGCTGTCTTAAGGTTCACAAATAATGAATTCCTAGAAAGATACAAAATTTAGATATCACTGTTATAGTAAGAGCAGAATGCTTCTCACCTTCAGCATTCGGGAAAAAATGGTTCATTATAAAGGAAGGTAATTGGGAAAAGAACCCTAATTCTAAAGTCACCTTTCTTCTCAGGCATTGAAACTAAGATGAAGGTAAAGTAGCAACCTTAAATTATCTGTTAGCTTCGGGCCACAGTATAACTCAGTTGAACTGCACAAGTCAAAAAACAAATTGCCAGATCAAGAAGCATTGTTTTCAGTCTGGAGATTCCTTAGAAAACTTGAAATGTAACCACCATTTGACTCAGCTATCCCAGTCCCAAAGGACTTAAAATCAGCATACTACAGTGATGCAGCCACATCAATGTTTATAGCAGCTCGATTCACAATGGCTAAACTAAGGAACCAAACTAGGTGCCTTTCAACAGATGTATGGATAAAGAAAATGCAGTTATATATACACAATGGAATATTATGCAGCCTTAAAGAATAATGAAATTATGGCATTTGCAGGTAAATGGATGTAGTTGGAGTATACCGTGCTAAGCGAAATAAGCCAATCCCAAAAAAACCAAAGGTCAAATATTTTCTCTGATATGTGGATGCTGATCCATACTGGGGGGCGGAGGAGGAGGAGCTAGGGAAGAATGGAGGAACTTTGGATTGAACAGAGGGAAGTGAGGGGAGGGGAGAAGGTTTGGGGGTAGGGAGGGTGGTGGAACGGGATGGATATTATTAGCCTATGTACATGTATGACTGCACAAACAGTGTGACTCTGCATCATGTACAGCCAGAGATGTAAGAAATTGTGCTCCATTTGTGTACAATTAGTTGAAATGCTTTCTGCTGTCATGTATAACTAATTAAAACAACAACAACAAAACAAAAAAAAAAAAACGAAGCACTATTTGCAAAACTGTGCTCCTGTGTTTCATGAATGTGGCTTGAGGGCAGCAGAAAGAGGAGGAAGTAGAGGCTGAGCAGGCTGGGGTCCAGTCCCTTCAACTTCCTTCAATAATTCACGTTTTTAAAAGTTGAACTTCTCAGTATTTTATTTGAAAAAGAATACTTGGCTTTTATTGTTAAAACAATAACATTGTTTTTGAAATTCTCTTTTCCAAACTAATGAGCTATCTCTTACTGGATGTGCAAGCAAGGCAGACTAGATCTTTGCACTGTATGGAAGTTTGAACTAGATGGTCCCTTCAATTCTATATTCTATAAATATGGCATCTTGTCATAACACTGGACAGTGGATTTTATGTACCACTGAGACACAATTACTCTTCTCAATAAATACTACTAGACTCTTTTAAAACAAAACAGGAATGAATATTGAAAAATTGTGATTTAAACACAGACTTTGCTCTTCTCCCTTCTTAAAACTTACTAAAATATCAGTAAGAAAAGGTTTAAAATATAGACTTCCAAAGACAAAGAGAACAGGAATGAAGACAAGAACAGATGAAAGATTACAACCTGTTTTTGGAAGAATTGCAAATGATTTAAACAGTGAAATAAGTGAAAATCTTAGTGCCCACAAACCTCCAGAAAGAATAGAAAGCATCAAATATTCTAAAATCACTAGAGGATTTAAAAATGGTCTTTCCATGAATAAAAGATAAATATTTGAGTTGAGAGATATGCTAATTACTGTGAAAGATCATTTCACAATGTAGAGATGTATCAATTTATCACTTTATATCCCATAAATGTATAAAATTATTATGTCAATTACAAATAAAATAGAGCTTTAAAAAGAGATAAATGTGTAAAAGCAATAGAAAAAGTAGTAACTGGCAGGGGACTAAAGTGTAGGGCTAAAAGTTGGGAGTATCTCTGAAAGTCTGTGTTAGAGCAGATAAACTGCAGCCAGGCACAGCGGTGCATACCTGTAATCCCAGACACTCAGGAGGCTGAGACAGGAGGATCAGGAGTTCAAAACCAGCCTCAGCACAGCGAGGCGCTAAGCAACTCAGTGAGACCCTGTCTCTAAATAAAATACAAAATAGGGCTGAGAATGTGGCTCAGTGGGCCAAGTGTCCCTGAGTTCAGTGCCCAGTACCCCTCTCAAAAAAAAAGAAAAAGAACAGGTAAGCTGCCAAGTGCCCTGCCACACTCTTCCCCAACAGTAAAAGGGGCGTCTGGTCTCAGAAGGTGAAGGTGATCTAGAGTCAAGGATCCAGACATCATGGAGGGTGGAGATGAGGTGCCAGACTGCAGAGCAATACTAGAGGGAGGGCTGGGCTCTGAAAAGTGCCTTCAGAAAATAACCCTCCAGTCTCCTGCCTCAGAGGGAAAGCCTGACCGTCAGTGGTCTGGGAAGGGAGAATGAAATACTTCAATTAAGTACATGTGTGTTCTTTTAAAAATATACTACTCAACCCGATTTATGATCAGCATAGAAGTGAGCTTTAAAAGTAGAATAAACTATATTCTAAAATATTGCTTTTTACAACAATGTATGTGATATTCTTCTAGACCTATCTTTTTATTTTGGAAACCAGAGATTAAAGTGGAGGCTAAAGTGGAGTATCTATAAATGAAATTTCTCTGTACATTCTTTTTTCCTTTCTGACATAATGCCTCTAAAAGAATGGGGGGAAAAAACTAGAATTACTAACCAGGAAGCAGATCTATGGATTGACTCCTGTTGCCAGTCAGGTGGGAGACCAAGCAGGTCACGGTGGACACATTGCCATCTGGATAATGGCACCTACTCCTGGTCGTCACTGTGCCATTGTCCTGGTATTCTTTCCCAGTGACACAATCCCCCTCTGGGGCCCAAAAAATCTGTGCAGCTGGCCTTCCTGCAATTGCTTTGCACTCCAAAGTTCTATTCTTCCCCGGAGACAGGGTCACTTCAGGGGGCACTGCAGAGATGGAAGGGAAATCATGCTTCAGTCTCAACATACGGTTATGGGATTACAGAGACATCTGTTTCAGTCACAAATCCAGTAACCCAAAATATCACAGTAGACAACATTCTTTACCTAACACTTGGAGGTGATATGTACGTTCAAAATTTCCATCAGTTGTTCCCATTTCACACCTGTAATCCCCTTCATGTGAGATGGACACTGGATGGATCTGAAGTTCAGGATTCTGGTCAGGTCTGGAGGCCCAGGAGATTCTCCCATCAGTACAGTTGTTTTTCCCGGTCTCATTTGTTTCTCTGTTGAGGGAAATGGTGCACAAAGGCTTGTCTCTGAGGTGTATTTTCCATGATGTTAGTATCAACACTGATGTTGGTGGAATATGAGGGCAACAGAGCACAGCCTTTGTACCCATCTGCACAGCCAGCCAAGTGTTATCTGGACACACACAAGGAGAATGAGAAAAGAAAGCCTTGATAAAGAACTTTGTGTTTTCGATTTTTCATGGTACTATCTTGACAATGGTACTCATAAATTACTAAAGAGTCTCCATTTATGAAACACCTAACTGTCAACCATTTTATACAAGATAACCCTGCCTCACGGAAGATTACATAAAGTTGTACTAGAACCTTGCTTTCCTGGTGATCTTATTCCAGATTTACACAATAAGTTAACTTTCACAAAAATATATAATGTATCAAACCAAATCCAAATGTTGACCAATTTATTCTAATTTATTCATTAATGTAGAAAGAATATTCATTATGAGAATATTGGAATTAGATCAGAATTTTGGTATATAGAAACAGACAAAAAAGAGAATTATAGATTAAATGACAAAAGCAGTGTCCTAAATCTAATGTTTTGGTGATGAGCAATGTTGGATTTATCATATAATTTATGATGGAATAATTGGTCATATGGCTGTCTCCCCTTGAGTTTTGATAAGTAAAAAATATCAGTAACTTCAAATCTAAATGCCAATCCTTAACTGTTGACACAGATGTGAAAAGTATATGGTAGTTTCATTAAAAGTAACTCAAATGGAATTCAGGTTGAACTAGCCAGAAACTTTATGTTTTCGGGCAATAAAAAGGTCAGGGGAATTAACAGAATTTAGAATAATCTGCTGTTTCATCAAATTAGTAATTACATGAAAATTAAAAATGATGATGTCTAGTGATAAGAGATGTCTAAAAATATTTATTTCTGATGAAAAAACAGTGTGGCATATAAATTAAGAAACAAAGAAAAAAATTGTTTTTGGATTGCCAAGGTGTTATATTGTCAAATACAGCCTTTAGATAATTTTCGCTTTCTTGCAGTTCAGTTAAACATACACTTCCAGAGAGTGCAGCTGGCCTGCCTGCAATTGCTTTTAAGTAAATTTTGATCACAGATTTGGTTTCTGTATGTTCAATCTAGTTATCAGATTTAATACAAAAGTAGATTCTTTTGTACCTCTTTTAAAGGAAAAAATTAAGCTCTGTGACCTTCAAGCAATTTTTAACACAGACCCTCACACTTCTCATAAACCAACATGAGCTGTCCATGACTGAGAGTGGTTTGCCGAGAGATGATTACTCAACCAATGCATCTGCCATAGCTCATCTCTAACAAAGGTGAGGTCAATGTCATCATCACTTTAACATGGGCAGAAGCAGCTATGGTGGGACAAACTTTTTATGTGAATGAACCTTGGTTGTGCTAAACTCTGTACTCAACAACATCTCTCCTTTCCATTATAGGGTCACTTGTCTCTTCTGGGTATTCATGGTCAGCTAAAGATCACATAACTAGATGAAGAAAGAGAGAGGACTTGAACTTAGGGTTGAGAGGAAGTTCAACCCATGTTCTTTCCACCACTCCAACTTGACAAAGTTGTAGAGGCAAGTAAGACTGAGCCTTGTTTGGGGAAGCAAGCAGTGGTTGGATCATCGGGGTACCTCACACCACAGCACTGAGATCACCATATTCTATAGTTAGACATGAGGCTGGCCACTGTCAGGCCATCAGCCACTGTAACTAACAAAGTTCAACCCCTCAATGCTGGCCCTCGATAAGGAAGCACATTACCTTCTGTAGGAGATAATGTCTGATTTCCATCCACGCATGAACTACTTGAATCTAGAAAATATTTAGAGAGGCATAAATTAAATGAATTTTATATTCTCAAATATGTGGATCTATTATCTCTCAAAAAAGTCTCATTTACAGGAAAGACAATCAGTTAACCATCACTAAAATTACACAGAAATCATTGCAAAATAGAAATTAGAAGTGTGCCACGTAGGGGTAAAATCATGGTACTATCTTGACAGTGATACTCATAAGTTATTAAAGAGTCTCCATTTATGAAATACCTAACTTTGTCAACCATTTTATACAAGATAACCCTGCCTCCCTTCTTCTACTCCCAGCCCCCTTCTCAGCCCCTGGGGGACTGATCCAGTGTAGGCATTTCACATGAACTGATCTGGTTAAACTCTCTTCCCCATGTGCCACTCCGTACTTAAAGTTGGTCCAATGACAGGCACCTCACCCAAATGGACAAAGCAGAGCCCCTTTCCTCAAGGATTTTAGAATCAGAATTGATAAGCGTTAATCCATCCCTCTTCTTTCCCTATTGTTCCCTACTTTGGAAGAAAATAAAGGAAAAATATGCAGAATCAAAAGGAGGAACCTAGATTAGAGTCCTTATAGCCTTCAGCTTTCTAGTTCAATAGTTCCTGAGACCCACATGCTTTTCTTCCTTTGGGTTCTATAGAATTGCTTAAAGTCAATTTAGACCTCATGAACTTCAAACTCAGTTTCTGAAAGATTGCTAAATTGCATTTTATTTTATTTTTGTGTGTATGTATTGCAAATGTTTATCTTCTATTCCATTCCTCATTTTTCAATTTCATGATAGTGGTTTTTTTAATTGATTTTTTTAATACACAAATCGGAATGCATTACAATTCTCATTACACATATAGAGCACAATTTTTCATATCTTTGTATATAAAGTATGTTCACACCAATTCATGTCTTTATACATGTACTTTGTTGTGTTTTTTTTAAAAAAAAAGCATTTTATTTTAAAAGCAATTACACAGAGGACAGGTTGGAAGAATTAAGACTATTTTTTTTAAGTCCTCATATTACCCATGAAATACTATTGTATTGGTTGAAAGTGAACTTGGACCAACTGTAAATATATTACAACCCCTGCAAGTAAAAAAGCACAACTGATATGCTAAAAAAGAAAAAAAATCATACAAAATAATTAAAATCCATGAAAGGCATAAAAATAAATATAAGGAACAAAGAATATGGGCAACAAATAGAAAATAGTAATAGCTATGATAGATATTAATTCAAATATATCAGTAATCACTTTGAATATCAATAGTCTGAATGTACCAATTAAAGGACATTTTATCAGGATGGATTAAAAAGCAAGATGAACCTGTATGTTGTCCATAAGAAATGCCCCATAAATATAAAGACACATATAGTTTAAAATGAAGAGAGAAAGGTATATCATGTGCTAGCCCTAATCAGAAGAAAACAGTAATCGCTATATTAACTTGGGGCAGAAAAGAGATAAGACCAAGGAATGTCATCGAAGACAAAGAGAACTACATAATGATAAATGGGTCAATTCTACAAAATGACATGACAATCCTTAACATGTATGTGCCTAAGAAAAAAGCATCAAAACATATGACACAAAAATTGATATAACTTCAAGAGAAATATATGATCCACTATTATTGTTGGAGACTTCAACACCTCTGTATGAGAAATAGATTCAGCAGGCATAAAATGGGCAGAATTTAGCTTAACTTAACAAAATTGTCTACCAACTGGACATAATGGACCTCTAAAGAACATTATGAATAACTCTATGCCCACATTCACATCAAGCTCATCTAACAGATGCACCAAAAATAAACCACATTATGAAGCCATAGGACATATAGTAGCAAATATAAAAGAATAGAAATCATACAATGTCTGCTCTCAGCACAGTGAAATTAAAATAGAAATCATTAACAGAGAGGTAACTGGAAAATCCCACAATTTTAGAGATTATACCACACATACTAAATAATGCATGGATGAAAACAGAAATCTCACAAATTTAAAAATATTCTGAAGTAAATGAAAATAAACTTTTCCAAATTTGGGGGAAATAACAAAAGTTGTGTTTACACAGAATTTGTAGCATTGAATGCCTATATTAGAGATAAAAGATGTAAAATCAGCCAAACTCCAACTTTAGGATACTATAAATAAAAGGTGAAATTAAATTCAAAGAAGCAGAAGGCAGCAGCAAGGCAAAGTGGTGCATGCCTGTAATCTCAGCGGCTCCAGAGGCTGAGGCAGGCGGATCATAAGTTCAAAGCCAGCTTCAGCAAAAGTGAAGCTCTAAGCAACTCAGTGAGACCCTGTCTCTAAATAAAATACAAAATAGGGCAAGGGATGTGGCTCAGTGGTTGAATGCCCCTGAGTTCAACCCCCGGTAACCCCCCCCCCCAAAAAAAAAGAAGCAGAAGAAAATACATAATAAAATTAGAGCA
The DNA here is from genome assembly GCF_001458135.2 of Marmota marmota marmota. Classification (NCBI taxonomy): domain Eukaryota; kingdom Metazoa; phylum Chordata; class Mammalia; order Rodentia; family Sciuridae; genus Marmota; species Marmota marmota. The sequence continues at coordinate 6,651,967 of NW_025999968.1, read as the reverse complement.
AAATCAATGAAATTGGGAAAACAATTAATAGAAAAAATTAACAAACCATAGATTTGTTAATAGATTGTTCTATGAAAAGAACAATAAAATTGATAAGCCCCTTGCCATACTAGTTAACGAAAAGAAAGCATGCAAGGTATAATATATGAATGAAAGAGGGGACATCATTACAGATTATATGGACATTAACAGAAAAATAAAAGAACATTATGAATAACTCCATGTCCACAAATTGGATAACTTGGATGAAAGACAATTTTGTAGAACTCATACAAGAAAAAATAGGCAATCTTAATAGGCTTATATAAATTAAACAAGTTGAATCAATAATTAGTAACCTTATAAACCAAAAAAAAAAAAAAAAAATTCAGGCCAAGAAATGTTCACTGGTGAATTCTGCCTAATAGTTAAGGAAGAAATTATTCTGGTTCTGTGCAATCTCTTTTAGAAGATATAAAATGCTCTACAAATTTTAGAAAATGAAATCCAAGAATGTAAAAAGGATTATACTCCATGACCAAGTGGGATTAGTCCCACATATGTAAGGCTAGTTCAACATCCAAATATCAATTAAATCAATTTAAAAAATCATCACATCACTAAAAAAGAAAAAAATCACATAATCATATTAATATAGGTAGAAAAATCACTTGACTAAATTAAATCCAACACTTATTCATGATTTAAAAAAAAAAAAAAGCAATCCCAGTGGCTCCTGAGGCTGAGACAGGAGGATCACGAGTTCAAACCCATAATCAGCAACAGTGAGGTGCTTAGCAACTAAGTGAGACCCTGTCTCTAAATAAAATACAAAATAAGGTGGGGATGCGGCTCAGTGGTTGAGTGCCCCTGAGTTCCTGGTACCAATAAATAAGCCAATAATAATTAATGGTGAGAAAACAGAGCTTTCCTACTAAGATCAGGAACAAGGTAAGGACAATCACTTTCATTATTGCTTTTCAACTGGATGTTCTCACGAATGCAATTTAGATAAGAAAAGGGATTACAGAAAATACAGATATGAACACAGATACAAAATTACTTTCATAGTTTATGTCCACATGAAAACCTAAACACAGATATTAATAGCAGCTTTATTCCTTCCCCCTCCTTCTTTGGTAGTCCTGGGGAATGAACCCAGGGAATGGCTCAAGCAAGGCACTGAACTACAACTCCAGCCCTTGAGAGCAGCTTCATTCCTAATTTTCAAAACTTGGAAGCATCAAGATATTCTTTAGTAGGTGAAAGGATAATCGAATGAAAGAAAATAGAATATTACTCATTACTTAAAAGAAATGAAATAGCAAGTCATGAAAAGACATGGAAGACATTTAGATGCATATTATTAAATGGAAAAAAAATCCAGTCTGAAAAGGGAACATACTGTATCATTCCAACAACATGGCATTCTAAAAAATGCAAAACTATAAAAACAGTAAAAGATCGTGAGTTGCTAGGGGTAAGAGGTAAGATGAATAAATGAAGCAAAAAAAGATTTTTAGGATAGTGAAACTACTCTATGCAATACTATACTGGTAGAAAAATGTAATTAAGCATTAATCCAGATCCATAGAATATAAACACAAGATTGAACACATAACAAACTAGGACTCTGTGTAGTGATGATGTATCAAATGTGTAGATTTATCAGCTGTAACAAATGTACTATTCAAGTGGGGGAATGTCAATAATGGGGGAGGCTTGGTATGTGTGGGGGCAAATCACTCCCACCCGTTAAGACTTGGTTGTTTAAAAGTGCTCTAGGATAATACTCTTAGGTTTCATTCATACTCCATTTTTAAAACATGGGATATTAAAAGTAGTATCAGAAACATGAGGATTTAACACACATAACATTAGAATGTGTATCCACACAAACACAAAACAAAATACAAACAAAAACTCCTGACACTGAAAATAATGTTAAAAAAAAGAAAAAAACTCCTTTTCCGTTTAAGTCAAAATCATCAGCAGATGTAAGAATGTTTTGTAATTTTACTACTAGTGAAACCTCTCAGTAACTTTGAGCAACAGAAGTTTCCTTTTCCATGTCATCACTGTCACACGCCTGAGCAAACACTTAACCACCCACGCATCAGACATTGCATAGCCATGACTATGCAAACCCAGACTCCATGAAGCTTCCTCCAGCGAGAGGAAAGGCTCTCAGAAACAGCGCGTGACTTTCTTGTGATGTTCAACAGTTTTCGTCTGTTGTAAAAGGCTGTACTGTGTGTGCTATACTCTAAAAAAAAAAAAAAATCTAGAAATAGTATTTCTGAAATTTCATCATTCCCAATAACAACTCCAGATTCAGTAACTGTTACTAACCAAATAGAGTATGGATTATGCCAAACTAAAATAGTTAATATCATTGTTAACATTTATTTATTATTACTAAAGTTTAGAGATAGTAAGCAAAAAAAAAAAAGTCCTGTGCTTTCATTCATTTGCAGGTCTTCTGATGGAATACAAACAACACAATTAGGTAACTGATGAAACTGTGGACTAAAAAATAATAATAATAACGCTACGATTCCATAAGATAACTATATAACCTAAGAGAGAATAGTGTATTATAGTTTAGTTTTTACACTTCTTTTAATATTTCTTTACAGGTCTGGGAGCCTCTAAACTAGTAGTAAGCTAAGTAGAATTCATTCTTATTGCTTATTATGATCTTTACAAATTGTCATCTTTATTATTATTTAATATTTAATAAATTTACTACTTCTGACATACAGGATGCAAATAAATATATGTTGAAATCTATGAAAACATCCTGGCATTATATGAAGAAAATAAATAAATAAATAAGATTATTTCTTTCTTCATTTAGTGGTTCTAGCATTCAAATTTCAAAACTGTTTTCTTGCAAACTTCAGTTAAAAACTTCTGTATGACCAAACCTTCTGTATGACCAAAATGAAGTTGAGTAATTAAATAATGCTATCAAGCAAAAATCTGGAGAATTTTTCACATTTATTTCCCCACCCCCCCCCAAAAAAAAGGAAAGAATGGTACAGAAAACACATAAACAATAAAAAAGAAATAGACAATTCAATTGAAAGAAAATTGGACAAAAGATATGAATAGACTGATAAAAGAAGAAATAATATGTTGAAGGTTACTTAGCTAATAACATAATTCTACTCTTCAGATACAGCACAGAGATAAAAATAAAATAGCCACATGGTTTATAAAAAGAAAATATGAGACATGTTTAAGGAAAGTAATAAGTTCTAAAATACAAGAACTGAATAATAATCAATGGGTGAATAAAATTACAAAAGCAAAAGAGAATCCTGGTAAATAATAAATTTCATCCTAGTTTCCAAGATAATATAATCATAACATCTGTATCAACTGGTAGATCACAGTGCTGACGAGAGCCATCTTGCTGTACCTTTATATATAT
>NW_025999968.1:6626104-6648524 GCF_001458135.2 Marmota marmota marmota | reverse complement strand
ATATTTTTTTTTCCTTTTCTTGAGGTATTTTCTGTCATTTAACCTAAAACTTGTTAATGGAAACAGACTTGTTCCCTGACCTAAGGCAGATGTTGTACAAATATGTATCCATAATCACAAAGAATAACGTGTTCAGTGAATGTATTGATATTGAATATATATGCACATTCATATATCTAAGGATATGTATGCTAAAATATTAATTCCAGCATGGTTTTTAGTTTTTAAAAAACTGAAACTAATCAGAAAGTCAACCTGTAGGGAGCTATTTAAACATGAAGTATGTACAAAGGCTTTGAAGAAAGCAAAATAATAAAGTTTCCATTTTTGCAATGTTTATTAATGCAAACATAGTACAAAGTACTTCATATGCATCATTTGACTTAATCCTCACAGCAACAGTAGATCAGAGATTTTAGATAAAAAACCATTCCCAATTTTATTTTTAATTGGCAGCTACTACACATTTTTAAAAATATTGCCTGAGCCAACTAAAAGTATCCATAGCCATATCTATCCGACGGGCTGCCAGATTGTTTCTCTGATGTGGAAATTAGGGGAAAGACCAAACCTAGAGTTTTGAAAATTTTTATACACAGGGTTCTGTTGGAAGCAGTACAGTTAGCAAAAACAACGAAGAAAAGTAGACAGTAAATGCAGAGCCATGAAGCCAGGGTAAGAGAATTCATGACAGGAAAAATCAAGATCAAATCATGGGGAAAGTCTTAAAGTAAGATCTAAGGAGTTGTATGATTCTGTACTAAGAATGTCAACAGATGACCTTTAAGATCTGTAAGAGAGCATTTTCAGTAGAAAGGTAGCAGTGGAAACCAGACGGAAAGGGGCTGAGCAGAGGCAATCCAGTCAACAAATATAGACCCAGGCTTTCAAGAATTCTGACTTAGAAAGAGGGCGAAATGGGACAGTAGCTTCATCTGTTCATGTCAGATTTAAAAGAGAGACAGACCAACGCCTAGAGCAGTAAGGACTGGGGAGGCATTTGAGAACCAGGGAGCAAGGCTTGTTTGTAGATAGGAAGAGGGAGAGGTAGAATTTCAGGGGTGAAGGAGGAGGCTAACTGGGAAAACAATCCTAGAGCTACTGGAGGGCCATGAGACATGAAGGGTTGCTTGTGAAAAGACAGATATTTCATCTCTGAGAGGAACAAAAAGATTAAGAATGATCACAGACACTTGAGACATTTTGAAGAAGTTCAGGTTAACAAACATTATTGGAGTAGCTACTCAGTGTCAAGTAGCTGTGTAAAGTTCTGGGCATGACAGAATCCGTGAGGCAAGCTCCCAGCTCTGAGGAGCCCTACCAACCGGGAACATTAAAAAAAAAAAAAAAAAAAAAAGTCTACATTGAATGATGGGTCAATCAGGAGGTGAGCAGCCATCTAATGGGTAAGAGGGATGGCAGGGATAGTTTGAGTTAAAAAAAAAAAAAAAAACAGTGCTTCTAATCCTTGCTCCTATCGGAACCACCTGCAAAGATTCATGAAGTCTACCTGCTTAGACCCTAGAAAAATCTGAGTGCATAGGTTTGAGATAGCACCCCAGGATCTTTAATATTTTAGGCTTTATAGAAGATTCTGTCCAGCAACTATCTTAAAATTACTGGCTTAGAACAACCACTGGGGAACATCTAGGATGGAGTCAATTAAGGATAGATAGAATGATTTTTCTTGGAGACTGAAAATAACTAGAGTCCATTATTTGGAATCCACAAATATTTACCAGTTGGACATTTTTTTCAAAAAATTGTCAATACAACAAAATGAATTGTATAATCAAAATATTCCCTTAGTATATAATGGATAAACCTCTGGGGCAAAGGAGCATTCCATGGTAAAGTAAGAAAATGTCAAGAAAACAAGAAAAATCACTAACCACCTTAAAACAGTATGAACACACACAGATTGGAAAGACACTTTTACTGAGTCACTAAATTTTCTCAAATAATTTCCTTCAAGCACAATCAGGTTTCCCCTGTGTTGACAGAAAAAAAAAAAATAGATGTTGCTTTCCCCTTTTAGCTAGGATCCTTTCCCCTTTCTTTGCTACCTAACTTCTAGAATGAGTGGTCTGTGCCCACAGCCTCAATATCCTTCCCACGCACTCCCTCAACAAGAGCAGCAATCTGGCTGCTCCCACACTTTCTACTCAAAATGCAATTTCGAAGGTCACCAGCATTGTAGAGTCAAACTTTTGGCCCCTCTGCAACTCTTGTGCTCTGCTTGGCAGATTTTGGTACCATGAAAGTTGTTCGAATTAAAATGAGGTTGTTTGTATGAAGGCTTAGTGTGTATATGTTTTGGTGCTGGAGATTGAACCTGGGGCCTCATGCATGTAAGGCAAGCACTCTACCAGCCGAGCTATATCCCCAGCCCAAAGGCTTAGTTTTTAAAAGCAGAATAAAATAAATAGAGGAGGAAATCCCATATTTAAGTCTGATAAGAACAATTATAAATATGGCATAAAGGCTATTATAACCGTACACAAACACTACTTCTTCGAGGACATCTGGCCAACAACTGTCTTTCTTAGACTGCCCCCACCCCTGTTACTGACCCTCATAGACAAGAATTATTGTTTCAAAATACCTTACAATACCCCTCAATTTGCCTTTAAAAATTTCTCCTTGCCTCAACCTCTTTGATACACACATGATTTACTATGACACATGTGTCCCTATTGCAGTGTACTCTTGAATCCACTTATGAATGCTTGGAGAAGGCATCAACAACAAATCACTTTCTTCTCCTCCACGACACCAATATGTTTGCCTCTCTCTATCTCCTTCCCTGTCTTCACCAATTACTCCCATATCTTCTCTGCAAGCTGTATTTTCCTCAGGTATGCAAGTGTGCTTTCAACCTCTCCCCAAAGTTTCACCTGCTCCTCTTTCTCTTTACATCTTCTGTCATCCTTCTCTCTAACCCCCAGAACTTCAAGTTGACCTCTCCACACTTGATCTCCTTGTTTCTGTCCCTCTGGTCATGGCTTAGCTTCCTCTATGCTTCATGCAAGCTGTTTGACCTGCCTGGAATGCTCATCTCACAACTCTAGCTCTTTCTGTTTGTCTTAAATATCTTTCTCAGGGAAGCCTTCTAACCCCCAGACCAGCTCCAACTCATAAGTGAGGTGTTTCTTCATCAACCTGTATTTTCCCTTTCACACTCTTCATTATTAAGGTATTTGCAAGAATGTATTTAATCTCTATCTTCCCTACTAGATTCTAAGCTCCATGAGAGTGGGATGTTGTGTCTCTCTTGATCAAGTATCCCCAACATGAAGCATAGTGACTGACACATGACAGACACTCCTTTATTTATTGGCTGACAGTATAAATGACCCACATTTTAGCTATAACTTACTTTTCCTAAACAAGAATCGCAAAGCTCTAGCTGCTATTCCTTCTGAATCATTTCAAGTGATCACATCAAAATGTCCTAGATTTCCCCCCACACACTTGCTGCATCTCTTTCCCCTCTATTTTTTGGTACTAAGAAGGTGTTCCAAACTCAGCTCATCCACCATAAAGTTAAGTGATAGATATCATTAACAGTTTCTCAAACATGCCTGGGCTTTATTTTCCTACATATAAAACGAAATAATTTTATTTGGATATTTCTAAAGTTCTTCCTTTCTGAAACCTCTGCACTTCTTAATAGTGTTGTACATCTTCTTCATTTCACAAATCAGTAAATTACTATCTAAGGAGGCTAAGCAATTCCTTAAAGATGAAAATAACCACACAAAATGGACATGTTATAATTGTTAGATACAATAGAGAGAGAAAGGTTGAAAGCAGCCAGAAAAAAAAATAACACATTATATTCAGGAAAACAATGGTGTATATGGCCAACTGACTTCTCATCCAAGATAGTAAAACATTTTTAAGGTACTGAAAGAAAAAAAAAGTTCAGCCCCAAATTCTCCATCCAACCAAAATATGCTTCAAGAATGAAAGCAAATACTTTTTTATATAAAAGAAAACTAAAAGAACTCCTTGCCAGAAAACTTACACTTCTAGAAATGACAAAAGAAATTTTTCAACCTAAAGGGAAATAATACTATACTAGATAGAAACTGGGAAAATCAAAAAGGACTGAAGAGTACTGGAAACCCCAACTATGGTAGATGTGGACATGCTCCAGGATCTCCTTCAAGCAATAAATCCACGGCTGTTACTGGGAGCACTGGTAGAATACAGCATTCCATCTCCAGCATCTTCAGCAATATTACCTCAGTTTTTCTGCCCAAAGTCAGATCTTTCCTAGAACAGTCCTCATCCAATAACCAGCAGACTGAAAGTACAAAGTACCAGCCAATTTGACAACGAAGGTTCTCTTTAAGGCCATTATATCTCTAAAGCCCCCCATAGGGTTAGGAGTGGGTAACAGCTGGTTGAGATCCCAGGAAGACTTTTCCCTCTACCAGTAAATATTCTGCACATGAAACTACATCAGTCTGATTCCAAGATAATCTGCAACACCATCACTAACTCAAAGTACTAGAGATTTTTGAAGAAAATTATATCTTTAGAAATGGAAAAACTTCCAGTCCTGCTTCAATCCTGGGACTCTTCTATAGTAGTGCTTCCCTTAAACACAAATGAGATTTTGTTCTCAGAATGGGGTCTAGGTTTTCAGATATGCAAGGCCTATAAATTCTATTGTGGAAAAGTTGGAAATTGTTTTCTTGGTGTTGATGCATGAATAATATTTGGGAGAAAAGGCAAAAATATATTAATGACTATTACATTTTAATCACTGTATAGATGAATATTTTGATACATTATAAAATCATATTACCTCTGTTTGATTTTATTAACAAGCACTATTTATTAAAATACTCATAATCTTATTGGGAAGCAGTTTATACAATAAACACTTTAATATTCTCACATCTCCTTATTGCCATCCCCCACTACCATCAGAGATTGAACTTAGAGGCACTTTATCACTGAGCCACATTCCCAGCCCTATTTTGTATTTTATTTAGAGACGGTCTCACTGAGTTGTTTAGTGCCTCGCTTTTGCTGAGGATGGCTTTGAATTCTCAATCCTCCTGCCTCTACCTTCCTGGGACTTCAGGCATGGGCCACCATGCCTGGCCTCCTTATTGCTATTCTTAACTTATTAGTCTTCCCACACTCAACTTCTCAACTCATTCTTCAATTTCAGCAAAAGTATCTTTCCTCCCATTTAAGGTTATCTACACAATTCATAGCTCATCATGTGTGTCTTCCTATCTCTTCTTAGATCTTGCCCTCTGTTATAAAGAGGAATGAGATAATTAGGCTCCTTAGGATCCAATTCAGAAATCTCTAGTGCTTATTCTGTTATGTGTATTTTGATGGGTAGTCTTTTTGTGGAATTATCCTCTTCATAAATTGTCCACAAACCCTGGATTTTGCTACATTTCCAAGTACATACAGGAATTTCCCTCCTTAGTGTTCTCCCTCCCTAAACTGAGCTGAATACCTTCCTCTACAAACTCCCTTCTCAGCCAACAATGTGGATCATTGAATACTGGGGTAGAATCTTTTGGCTCCTGTTTCAAAATAATTTTTTTACTTAGTGCTACCAACATTCAATGGGACTCTGCTGCTATACTATTCTCCCAAAATATTACCTTATTACATTATTTTCCTGTTCACAAAATAATAGATGACCCCTCGTTGTCTAATGCACAGTTCTCAGATTTCTCTACTCAGTTACCAAAGACCCCTGAAACCTAGCCTTATTTCCTATTATCATACAGCACACGATATCTGTGCCATCAAACTAGATTTCTTTCTCCCCCGAAAACCCTTGACTTTGCTCACATTACATGGCCCCCCCTCCCAATTTCCTTCTCTGCTTTCTGGTTAGTAGACAAGATTTAATAAGAAAATACCTGAGGGGGAAACTAAAAATAATTTAAATCATCCACCACCGAGTCAAGTTCCCAACCTTATAACTGGTCCCCCTTCCTTCAACTCCTCATCTCTTAGACTACTTCTTCCTCCTTTTACCCCTTTCATCTTCTAGGTTTGGGGTATGTGTTTGAATTATATATTCCTGCTCCAGTTAAAATCATTCCACCTTTTACAAAGTTACTGACTTTCCCAAACCTATCAGTCAAGGCCCAATTCCAGATACTTCTCCTCCATGAAGACTTCAGCAAGGCAACCCACCATCATTTCAACTTTCTTCAGATTGTTCCTGGGCTCCAACACAAAAAAAAAGTCAAGATGTACTAATTTTAAATCTTTCCCAAAGACTTCATCTCAGCTTTGAATACACTCCATGCTCTTAATAAGGCCTTCCAATATATTTATTAATTGCTTAAACAATTATAGGAAAATATACTTATAAATTATTTTAATATGTAAATTCACAACTATCACAAACTAAAAAAGAAAGGGCTAAAATTAAAGAAAGACAAATCTTTTCTTTTTTTCTTTCTTTTTTTTTCATAACTGCTTTTAATCTCTTTCTCCATCTTTTGCAATTCTGCTCAAATTACCCCATAGCTCAGTCTTGATTTTTATCTACTTCCTCTGTTGCCTGCTTGCCCTCTAGTGGAAGGTGATGATAAATGAGTAAAAATTATCCCCCCAAAATAAAGATGAGGGTTCCTATTCAGCAACTCATTTTGGTGAAATCAATAACTTTTGTAAAAGGTACAATGCTTTTAATTGAAATGGGAAAATAAAATTTGAACACATACAAAAAAATCTAGAAGACAAGACTCAAAAGATAGGAGCAGCAGAGAATATTGAGCAGTGGAAGGGAGGATGACTTGGTACAAGGTTTGGAACTTGGCTTTGGAATGGACAATCAAAATTACCTTTAGTTTCACCCTCAGGTATTTTGTTATTAAATTTTGTCTACTAACCTCCACATTGCTTAAAGTTATAAGCAAATAAGTAGATAAAAGTAAACAGTTAAGCATGGTTAACTTGAAGCCAGGAGCTCTCTTGCTCCTTGGTGAATGTGTTGTGGGCACAGTGAGTTGCTTCTATTAGGCAGTATTGACAACAAAGCAATATCAGTAAGAAACATAAAGCCATCACCACAAGTGGTTTTCTTCTCACTCTCCTAAATCATTTCTTGGGGAATTTATCACACCAAATCACTGCACATAATTGGATTTTTTAATATCTTGATTTCTAAACATTTTGACAACTTTATAATGATACAAGAACAGACTTCAGAGATTTGATGTATGCAATATCTCCTTGTTGTGCACAGAAATCATTTTAAATTTTACACCATTAAACATTCAAATTTCAAATTATTATACTTTCATCTTGTTATGCTTTTCCCTTTCCCAAGAGTAATAGTTCGAATCACCATAAACAGTACCTCAACTATCTGGTTTCCCCTGACCACATTGGGCACTGCACAGCCTTTTAGAAGAGCTTTCTAAAACAAGATTCCAACTGTGGAAAGATTCAGATCACTTTTTTTTTTAAGTGAATAACAGTCCATAGTGAGTTTATAACAAATTTTTGGCTCTCCCTTTTTTTAGTGGTATTTAAATAGTGGTGGAGTGAGAAACAGAGAGTAGCACAAGGGTTAAACATTGAAGAAAATCACTCTTTCAAATGTCTCCTGATGTTTACTGACATATGTTATAACTGAGTATGAACACATACTAGTTGTTCTAACCTTGAACAAATCATGTCATCTCTCTAAGCCTCAGTTTCTATCTTTGTAAAATGAAGAGATGTCTTCCATGCGTACTTTACTGGGTTACTGTACAGATCAAAAGAGAAAAAAAAATATGTGAAAATTCTCAGAAAGGTACAGTAGTGGAGGATGGTTATTTTGTGTGTACCCACCAGTAAGATAAACCTGTGATATTTCTTTTTTTGCTGAAAGATAGATAAAAATGACTTTAGAGTTATTCCAATGAGGGGAAAAATACCTTTTCTCTTTCAATTATAAAATTTATAAAATTTAAAACTAACTACATTGTTCCTTTGCCACTGTTCCATCTACTAAAAGTGAAACCTGCAAACTCCCTATCACATCAACTCTTAACAACCCTCTGTAGTGAAACAGGACACCCCCGCAGTAGCCCCCATGTTCTCTTCAACTCCTACAGGAACCTAAGATGAGGAGTGTGTCCTCTAATTCAGAAAGTGTTTCCTACAGCCCACACACCTTCAAGAAAAATACAGACACACATCACAGGTGTTCCAGCAAAACTGCATGCATATATTATATTTCAAAAGTACCTAGTCATAAAAACCAGTAGAAAGCAATAAACTTTCCTAATCTATGCTATCAACAATGTGGACTTAAATGGGATAAGATAATTATTTATTTTTTTTTCCTAAAGAAGCAAAGAAGATAAAGAGAACCCAGACAACTTTGATTGCTGCTAGTATGTGTTTAATTTTTGCCTGCCCTGTCAGAAAAAGGGGAATGAGGGATAAGGAAGGGGCAGTAAGGCAAATCATAGAAATATACATATTGTGGTAGGATAAAGTAAAATAAACAAGACAAAACAGAAAGTAAAGATGATAAAATCAAATAAACCTGTGGGTAATGTCTTACATCTATGGCTACAATGGGCTTGCATTGTCCCATAAGAAAGGCAAAGAAAACCCCAGAGGAGCTAAGTCCAGGTCTCTCACCAGTCATTCTCCCAAAGAGAACTCAGACTCACCCGACACGAAGAAGGAGGTCAACATCAAGAGTAGCCCTAGGTCATGAGTTCTGCAAGGGCAGAGCATTTCTGTTTTGTTTTCTGCCCTTCACTCAGTACTTTTCCTCCTGACAGGTAGAGGAGCAGCTGTGAGCATGGCGAGGCTCCCTCCGGTCGACTTCTTGGTGCTGGTTCCTCTTAGTCCAGCAGCAGCAGGGGACTTCTTTCCTCCAAGCCCTTTCCCCTACTGGATGTGTTTTAGCCTGATTAGTAACTTCGAAGAGAAGAAACTCTTCTCTGGAACTTGACACAGCATTGGATTTCCTGTACAAGGCGCTGAAGCAAAGACAGAGGAAGCAGATTGATTGAGTTATCTTTCAGCTCATTGGTTCCCCTCTCACTTCTGCTGCTCACAGATAAACTTTACAGTAAGACATTGAACATGCCCAAGAAAAACGGATTTGTCTAAACTTACATTAAAAAGTAAGACAGGATATTTCTCTGTTTGGGGTTCATGGCTATACATTTCCCAGTCATGATACCTTTTAGAAGCTTTCTCCAGGTTGAAGTGTACAGCCTTAGTATTCAGATCTGGAAGAAATATTTCTGCTTGAAAAATCCTGGATAAAATTGCTGTCTAGGAAGGAAATCTGCATACAAGTCTGGAAGTGTCATAAATAGGTTGGTTTTCCATTGTTATTCTAACAAATAACCACAAACTTAGTGGCTTAACACAATGCAAACTTAGTATCTTACCAGGCAGGATGTCAGAAGTTTGGAATGAGTCTTATAGGACTAAAACCAAGGCGTGAGCAGAGCTACAGCTTTTCTGGAGGCTGATGGAGAGAATCTCTTCTGTGTCCTTTCCAGCTACTAAAGGATGTCTGCATTCTTTGGCTTGTGGCCACATCATTCTAACCTTTCTGTCACTGTCATATCTCCTTCTCTGATCATGACTCCCCTGCCTCCCTCTTATAAAGACCCTTCGTGTTTGTACTGAATCCATCAGATAATTCAGGATAATCTGTCTGTCTCACAATCCTTGATCACATCTGCAAAGTCCATTTTGCCCTATAAGGTGACATATTTTCATGAAGTAGACATGGGGGGGGCATCATTTTATGTCACAGTTCAGTACTCATTGGCAATTACTTTCATCTTTGAAGAGTTACACTGTTATTTTAACAAAATTAATAAACACTCATCTTTTAGTTGACACCCATCTGGAATTCCAACTTTCCAGGAAAACTCTGCCTAATGTTGCCAGTTAGTCTGCATTTAGATACATCTGAGAGAGAGAAAAAAAAAATCTTCTGTGTGTTAAGAATTTCCTAACCCATGGCAAAACCCTCCAGGAAGGGGAAGAAAACATTGCAAACAGGAAAAAGATTAAACACAATGCATTTTTTTTTCTAAGTTAGCAATTCCATCTTCCTTCTTTCCAAACATTAAACTATATATATTTTCCCCTCCCCCTTCTCTGGCTTTCTTCCCAGTGAATTGATTTGGCTCAGACAGTAAAACAAGGTCTCTAACGGCATGGAAGATTGAGAGAATGAGTTATGATCTTGAGTGGATTATAGCAATCTTCTCCTCTGTCCAATGTTTAACCAGGTGTCAGAAAAATAAGTGAGAAAATGTCATTTAAAATAAAACACTCTTGATTTCCACCACATATAGCAGATCAGACCATGGATTTTGATAACAGACAGACCTAGAGTTGTCTCTGCTATGCAATTAATAGTCCAATGTCATGAGGCACATTTCTTAATCAAGTCTATAGCCTTTTTTTCCACTTAATATTAAATTGACAGGAACTTTTTTGTAAGTCATCAAAAATTCTTGATGATCATTTATTTTAATGTTTGCTCAGTGACACAACCAAAACTCACCACAGAAGGGCTAAATGATCTTCTGCCTAAAGTTTCAAAGTGATTTGGTAACACAGTTGAAAGTGAAATATTTCACGTTTGCTAGTTCGAGAAGAACACTCCCATGTGCTCATCTGAGATCAGACTACAGCCTGCTATCAGCAGTTCAGGAGTTAGTTGAGTGGTATCAAAAATGACAGATTCACCAAGTTGATTTGGCAGAATGAGATTGTTTTTCTTTCTATTCCCTATCTCTTCCACCTTCAAACCCCTACCTTTACTTCGTATAGAGAGCAAGTGTTCAAAATAATAAAGGGACCAAGGATTAGTTAGCAAAATTATCCACCTAAAGTATGCCCCAAAACTCAGTATAATAAGAGAAATATATGCATGTCTGGTAAATGTATTTTTCTGAAAAAATCTAAAGACCCCAAATTCTTCTTGGCTGTGCCCCGTGAGCACAGGGACCCAGAAAACAGCAGAAGAGCAAGAGAAAAGTTTTGGTCAAGCCAGAAACTCCAACCTTTTACTCTACCAGTCTTTTCTTCAATAATACCTACTAAGAATCAGGGCATGTGAAAAGGGAAAAAAATGATGTGATGCCAATTAATGGTTGTGGCAGCTAAAACAAAAAAGATTTAGTAAGTTTTAGAGCTCAATTAAGTTACAATGTCCCCAAACTTTCACTGCTGATTAACTCAAAATTGGTTCATCTGCCTACAAATGCTATTGAAGTAAATTTCTTCTGATCAGGTGTACTTCTCTGTCTCCAAGTCAGATTCAGACTTAGCCACCATCATTTAAGGTAGGACACTGCAGTCTTGCCCGGGGACTCCTCCCATTATGAAGAAACTGAACACGGAGCTTTTATATATACTGCAGTCTCTTTGGCCCCTTGTTCCTTGGGCTCTTTATTATGCAGGATCACTGCCTAATCATTCACCTTCTATTTGAGTATTAACCACCTGGAATTTCATTACCTGCCTGCTCCCAGGCACATAGCTGAATTTTCTGGATATGCATCCTTGCAAAAATAGTCCAGTACCTGCTTCTTTGGCATCTTTACTTTCGGCAAGCTCTCTAGTTCAGCTATCTGGTCTGATGTCCCCTTTCAAACACATACACAAACACACCAGCTAATCACTTAGTCCCATTTCCTTCAATCTACCCTGTGCTACCACTACCCAAGTCTAACTTAGAAATTTCATAAAGGTAAAAGAACAATGCCTAATGGTATGAAGAATTTCAAGAAACCCAAACTCCACAACATTTCACTCTTTATTTCCTCCCTGCCCCCGTGGCACAATTAGAGATCCAAATCTAACCATTACTGCAGAACACTGTAAAATCAAATCTCTGCACTCCTAGACATATCCATTTTCTATTTTCCAATTCACCTCTCTACAATTTTTATCAACCCAAGTTCTCAAAAATTGTCTGAAGTCCTGGATCTTCCTCCATGCACAATTAAATGTATTGATTGGTAACTTAAAAGAACCTCACAAAATGCACATATCTATTTTTACATCCACTGTTGTACTGATATTTATCTTGAAATTTTCACTACACAAAAATTACCCTTAGAAATTTAGAAAAAAAATATAGCCACCTGAAAGCTACTGATTATTTTTTTCATTATGATTTTATAGACTGCACAAAAAGGAAAGTTTAGGAGCAGATATTCGCTACACCCAACAGAGAAATTAGTAACCATATTTTGTTTGATGCCTAGTATGAATTTTAGATTTCACTGGTCATATTCAGAGTAAATATTTGCCTTAAACTGAACACACAGGCCTTGTTCTAAACAATTTAAAATATTGCCTCATTTAGTACTTTCAACAACCCTATGTAGCAAATATTATTATCCCCATTTTGCAGTTTAAGAAATTAAAGCCTTAAAAATTAAGTAGATTTTACCAGATGATAAATACAGATGATCAATGATGGAGATAGGACTCAAGCCCAAGAAATCTCACAGCAAAATCTATTTCTTAACTATATGGCTAATTATACTTTCTTTAACGCCCTGCCTTTTAATTCTGTCTTGTCTCTGATACATCTTCCATAAATAGATCTATTCATCTATTCCCTCACTTTTTTTTTCCAAATTGGACACACTGACTTCATAGTTGTCTCTTTTGTTCCAATAAACAAAACTTATGGTTGGTCATTTATCATCTATTTACATTAAGATTATTCTTTGCTGCCCTCTGCAGATAATTTGGTGAAATCAAATTTAGTAATAGATGCACTTTGAGATTTTCATCACAAAATATGCTAATATGCCTAAACATTGCACATTTAATATAAAACTTTGGGAAATTAGTTAAACATAACAAATGGCTATCTAGTGAATAGGATGTGTGTTATAACCTGAAGAAATGTTATTGAAAAGAATAATAATGAATCTTCTGAATTGCATGGAGGATGGCTTAATAAAAACAATAGTGTAAAGAAATGGATAGACAGATTGGTGGATGGATGATAGATTCCATCCTCACTTGAGGAATATTTGGGTACCCTGAGAAACAACCTCTGAGATGGAGTCTAACGTGAAGAATGATCATTTGGCAGAAATGTCAGTTCATCACTTATGGAAATGAAGGGACAGAAACTGGTAGGCAGGGAGAGAAGTCAAACTGTAAAGTAAGTCTGCACCTGACTCAGATACCCCATACAGACTCCGGAGCTTGAACTACCCTCTAAATATGTCCTCTATTGGCCTCCAACGATCAGGCCTTTAGAGTGCCACATCCATGGGTCACTGGAGATAGCCACTGGAAGGACTTAGTTGGGAGAAGCAATCCATGAGGGGGCTGAACTGCAGACACCATCAACACAGGAGTAACAAAGTGTCTCTTTGCAAGGAATCAGATGACACCTCACAGGGTCTGCCATTGGCCTTTACAACATTTAAATACTGGAAAATCTTCTACCCTAATTCTGGTCTCAAGTACAGTGGTATTCCACTCAATCAGTTGTCCATTACCCAAAAAAACAAATTTATGGGAAATCTTGTTGAAAATATAAACTTGAAGTAGTTCTGCATTAAGATGCTTCCTATTTGAGGTAGTTATGTTATTTGCTTTTATGACTGGCCACTGGGAAGTCCAGAAAAATACAGAAATAATTTTTTAAAAAATGAAAAATCCCAGTTATATAGTTGGCTAAAAATTACCATCAAGGCATTATGAAAAGATGCCAGTATTATCTGATCTCCAAACACCCTAATGACTAAAGTCAAGAAGGATCAGAACATTTTTAAAAGGAGTATTCCAGATGGAGCTAAGGGGGATTACCTTACATGTCTCAGGCAAAATTCAATTAATAAATAAATGAGTTCTGAATAACTTCTAGAGAAATCATAAGAAGCAAAAAAATTATGCATTTCAGTATAGAAGCTGGCATTTGCCTGCAATTTCATTCAAACCTCTTTGGGCCTTTCTCAGGTGAATGACAAGTGTTCAGTTGGACTGTCATGGTATTATATCAGTGGCTTAAAATTTGTGTCCCCAAATTACATGTTTGACCATGTTGTTTATATTTTATAAAACAATGTAATATTTTCAGTGAATAACTGAAAAGCAGTTTATTGGCTGAATTCCAATATGTTAAATTACGGATGTCACAATTTCTAATTTTGAGAGCAGTTCTTAAGACTGTGGCTCCTAAGTTTGAACTTCCTGGGTTCGAACTTTAGATCCTCCACTTAGTTTTTGGTTATTGTATTTTCTTTAAGTTCTACAAAATCTATTTAAGTAAAAAAAAAAATCTCGTGTCATTTTATAATTTCCAGTTCTCTACCAGACTTTTTTCTTTGGTATCCTAGAACATAAAATGCATACTTTAAATTTTCTATGGATAAGTCTCTATTGGTTCTTTCTGTGAAATCTGGTCTTCTCTTGTGTCAGGCATTGATTGTGTTTTGTTTATGCTACGTTAACATCTAAGTCATGTTTCTATGATTATTTTCCTGCTATTGATCTTTCTTTGTTGTGCACTTTAATTCATTCATGCATTAATATATACTACTGCCTGTAATTTTGGAGTGGTTTAATACGATTTGAAAGTGTTTCTAGGGGAATTTTATTAAAAATACTGTTATGATTATCTCAGCTTGGGAAAAGAAGAAGTAAGGATTATGAGACCGCTGAAAATGTTTAGATGTTGAATGTTCTGCATCAAGAAAAGGAAGTAGATAAGATCTCTTTTTGTCTTGGGGTTCTATATTTTACTTGGCTGAACATAATAAAGCAACTAAACCTATGATAAGTGGTGGTGTCCTGTGTCTAACGAATTTGTCCTAACAGTAAATAAACCTATTATGACTTAACTTCCACTGGTGAGTTAGCAGCCTTGGTAAAAATGAACTAGGCATGAGCTAGCACAAAAGTTGATCTATAAATCCTGATTCTTCAAAAGAAGTATCTCAAAACCAATGACAGAGAGACCAAAGCAGTGATGCCCTAGCCTTCAAAAGCAAATCACCTTCATAACATCTGTCTTCAGACACATCCATCCAGAAGGAGGACACCCATGCATGGAAATGTCTTGGGAGATACTTTTTGGGAGAAGGGATGTGGATTTAGCTCACGGTTCTTAAGATCCAAATCCATCCAGCATTAGTTTCTGATGAGGCCTCAAGGCCCAGAGCATCACGTGGAGGGAACATGTGCATGAGAGAGAGAGGTCACTTGACAAGAGAGGAAGAAACAGAATGAGTTGAAAAAGCTGAACTTTCAAGTTAACTAATCCAGTCCCACAGACCTAACTCACTTCTGTGAAATGGGCATGCATGTCTTCCAAGGGTGGGCCTGATTCTTCCCACTAGACCCCACCTCTCAAAGATTCCACCACCTTGCAGAACATGAAATTCTGGGGGACAAACCATGACCAAATCACAGCAATGTGTATTAAATATCCCCTTTAAAATAATGCATTTTATGACTGCTTAAATTTGGTTTACTCACATGATCTAATCAAGAAAAGAGGGCTAAACTATTATCACAGCTGAAAGAGTTAAGCTTTCCAGAAATATGTCCCTTGGTGTTTAACCTTATGTTTCCCTTGGGCCCTTTTAGAAGAAAAAAAACTCATTGGCATTGGGATATGAGAATTAATGAATAAGACTAAATACACAGATAAGAATCAGTTCTGAGGAAGTGACATGCTGAAATACTTCCTGAGCATTTTTTTGCCTTGTTTACAGTTTTTAATTCCACTGTCATCCTTCTTCCAAAAGTATTTCTATTCAAATATAAATATTAGGTAACTCAGATTTGCTCAGCATACACCAATTTGTATCTCTATCAAATGGGATTAAACAATGACTCTTAAGAAGACATTGAAAATGCTTCTACAAAGCAGAGAGGTATAATATAAAATTAATTTTCTACAAAAAGACACAATGATTGAGGGATTGAAATGTCTATTAAAATGGGTATTATTATAAAAGTAATATTTGCTTGTCAAACATAATAGAAACAGTATAAAATTATGTAAAGGAAAAAGTAAAAACATTCTCTCCAGGACACCAATCTCCATCTGCCTTCCCTTTTGCACTTTCCACTTGTGGTGGAAAAAAAAAAAATGCTACCTCCCCTCAAGATGCCTATGTCCTAATCCCTAGAATCTATAAGTACATTGCCTTAGATGGCAAGAAGAATTTTGAAGACATGATTAGTTTTAGGATCTTGAAATTGAGATAATCCTGGATTATCTTGGTAGGTTCAATGTACTCATAAGGGTCCTTGAAAGGGAAAGAGGGAGGCAGGAGAGGCAGAAGCTGAGAAAGACAGAAGATGCTACACTTTTGGCTTTGAAGATTGAAGATGGGAGTGTGAACCAAGGTATGCAGGCCCTCTCAAAGCTGAAGAGACAAGGAAGCAGATTCTCATCAAGATCTTGATTCAGGGGGCTGCGGTTGTGGCTCAGCAGTAGAGAGCTCACCTAGCACGTGCGAGGCGCTGGGTTCGATCCTCAGCACCACATAAAAAATAAATAAATAAAATAAAGATTTAAAAAAAAAAAGATATTTCAGGAGGAGCACAGCCCTGCTGACACCTTGATTTGCCCTACTAAAAACCATTTTGGACTTTTGACCTCCATAACTTTTTTGAGACAATAAATTTGTATTGTTTCAAGGCATTTAGTTTGTGATATTTTGTTACAGTAGCAAGAGGATATTTGTATATCACTTAGTCTCTCCTGCATTTATATTATTTTCCACAGAATGTATAAAAGCCTGCTACAGTTTTCTTTAATTATTCTTCCCTCTTTATTAGGCTCACCTCTGAAATTTGTAAAGCCTAGGTGAAAGCAAAGATGAAGGGTCACATATCCCATGTTTTAGATATTTTAAAGTGTAAGTCATGATAACAAATGTTAAATAAAATATGTTCTATCCTACTACTTCATCATATATAACTTCCAAACAATTTTTTACACAAAACCTGTGATTTGTATAAGACAAAATGTTATATAAGAAAAATATCAAAGATGGCCAAATTCAGTTACAATTGCATGTCTGGGTGTTCTCTTGATAGGTCAACTATGTTTGGAAGAGTCATAAAACATATAATTCATAAGCCTCTGTAAAATTATGCCACAAATTGGGGGGGGGTCTTTATGATTCCATTTTCCTCTTGGTGAATTGATTATTTATATATTTTGTCTAATCTTTTCTCTTTTTTATTTAGATTATGTGATGGTTGACTTTAGGCTAATGGATGCCCAGATGGCTGGTAAAGCATTATTTCTGGGTGTGTCTGTGAGGGTGTTTCTAGGAGAGGCTGGCATTTGAATTGAGAAACTCAGTAAAGAAGAACATTCCCACCAATGTGGCTGGCTATCATCCAGTCCATTGAAGGAAGGCCTGAATAGAGCAAAAAGGCTGAGGAAGGGTGAATTCATTCATATTCTGTCTGTGTCTATCTGTCTGTCTGTCTCTCTCCCTTTTCCCTCCCTCCTCAAGCAGGGACATCCATTCTCTCCCACGTTTGGATGTGTTTGGACCAGTGTTCCTGGTTTTCAGACCTTCTCAGGACTGGAACTACACCAATAGCTTTCCTGGGCCTTCAGCCTGGATTTGGCAGATAATGGGACTTCTCAGTCTCTGAAACTGCATAAGACAAAACCTTCATAATAAATACCTTTCTGTATATCTGGATAAATCCTATTAGTTCTGTTTCTCTAGAGAATCCTAATACAGGCTAACTGTGTATATTTTTGATAATATACTTAAGTTTCTTATATTTTAGATATGTATCCCCTCAGCTGCCTTCTGGCTTACACCCACACCATCTTTTTGCTTATAATAATTTTGGAAGAGAAAAAATAAAAGGCTACATGTTTTAAAATATGGGTTATAGGTATATTTTTACTAGAGTTATTTGATGGAATACTTATATCAAACTATTGTTTGTTAAGTTTAAACCTTGCAATTCTATTGTTTTATTTGTTTTTTGTTTGTTTGTTTGTTTGCTTGCTTTTAATAATGTGAGAGTCCTATAACTTTTTTGGTCAGTTTGAACTACTTACAGTTCTTATGTTACTGCTATTATAGGTCTCATTTCATAGTAGCTCTCTTGCTTCATATTCCCAGTTTCCTATTGACCATACTTTTAAAATTTACTTACCCTTCTCTACTACTATACATGAATTCGATTTTCTTATTATATTTTAAGACATCAATATACTATTTTTGTCCTTATTGTGAGTTATCTCGTTCCCCACGACTAAAACACTCAGGGTCGCTCCAGGTGAAGTGGGCTGCATGAAATAATCACACCAGAGACAGAGATACCTTTTTCTTTGGGTCCTGTGGTGACTCCTTTGACCCTAGGGGTACGTGGAGAGAGAGAGAGAGAGAGAGAGAGAGAGAGAGAGAGAGAGAGAACACATGCTGAACACTTTTATTGGGGGAGAAGAGAGTCAAAGGAGGCAAGGGGTTTGGGGCAGGGGTTGAGTCTAGCTTCATGATGTCTGCTGTCAGCAGATTGACTGACTCTAGGAAGGGCACACCCAAAGGCAGAGCAAGAGAAGGGGACATATAAAGGGAGTTTCCATGGAACATTCTATCCCAAACAGGGCAAAGAGGTAGGATTACAAAGGAATAGGTGAGTGTAGCTCAATCCCAGGGGTATGCCTACTCAGAAGACTGGCCTTGATTTCCAAGTGGAGGAAAAGATCCAGTCATGAGTCATGGCACTACCAAGCCAGACCACAGTGATCTTTCAGATCCCTGTGGTACATCAGGAATGGAAGGCGTGGTAACTCAATATGGCTCCCCACAGTGGATAGCTCAACTTTAAAAGATTCATTCTTATACTTACTTTTTCTTACAAAGTTTTAAGGTTTATCAATATCTAAGTCTTCTCTCCACCACAACACCAAGATATATTCCTTATACATTCTCAGGTCTTATATACTTCCACTCCATACCCACCCCAGGATGCTAACAAAATGTGGTGTGTGAACAGGCACTGATTCACAAACAACTTGACATCTGTTTGTTGATTTGCACTCCTACTGGAGCTCCTTTTCTCATATAGATGGCAAACAAGCCATTCATGGATGGCACTTTGAGTAGCATCAGTCCAGACTGGAGTTTCAGTTCTGGATCTTAGAATAAACTTTGTGTGTCATTGCTCAGGTAAACAATGACCTTTGCTAAATTATTTATTCACCTATATGTCACAGGTTTCACTTCTCCTTCTTAGATTTATTTCTCTCCTTGCCTGAATATGTTTTTCAAAAATGCTATTAAAAATTATTGTTGTTCAGCAAATTTACTCTGGCCTTATATGCTGTGGCTCTTCATTTTTACATGTTTAATAGCGTAAATCTAAAATTCTAAGTTTGCATTCACTTTCTTCCAACTTTAAAAATATTAATTTGGTCTTGTCGTGCTTGTATCCAGTGGTAAAATACAGAAAATGTAATCGGACTCTTATTGTTGCTTTGTAGATTAAACTGCATGAATCCCCTGAAAACTTTTAGCATTTGCTTTTTTACTTTGACCCTACAATTTGATATGTTTAAATGTTGGGTTTGTATTATATAGTCTTTTGTATGAATCCTTCCAAACCAAAGTCTTTTTTTAATTCTAGAAATTTTTAGTAATTATTTTAAATATTCCCTCCTTTCATTTATTTTAACTGATTCTTATAATATTTACATTAAAATTTCTTTTTTACCACCACAGTTCTTGACTTTTGAATTTTTCATATATTTTTCTCTTCCTAATTCTTTCTTGAAATATTCTACAACTTAACCATCTAGCTCACTATTTTGTTCTTGGCCTAACTCATCCTTTGAGATTAATTATTAAACCCATCTTTACTTCAACAATATATTTTATATCCAACATGTCCATCTGCTGCTTCTTTGAAGCTTCCTGTCTTTGTCATTTGTCATTTATTCCTTTATCTCTTTGAAGATATTTATTGTTTTGTTTTAAATTCTTTGTCCACCAGGTTTATTTTCTCTGATTACTTCTAGAATAGTTTGTTGTTGTGTCTTTCACTTGAAACACTTGGGGGTTCATAATATGAGTTTGTGAGGTCCTACTATCATGTAAAATCACCTACCTTGTCAAATAACAGATATTAAGAGTAAAGAGTACTATTCTAGGCTCTTGTGAAATAATCTAGGCAGTTGAGGGAGCATTACAGCATGAAGACCATATAGATTTAACTACTCTCTTGCCTTCCATTTTTCAGATTCTGTCCATCAGACAACCCCCTACTACCTCTACTTCAGGCATTATATCTTTCTAGAGAATAACCACCAAAAAAACTTTTGTAATTTATTGTCCAACTCATGGAAGAAGATGTGTAAGGAGGTTGGAGAGAATATTCAATGACCTAGCTACACTGACCTCTAACTAAATACCCAAGAGCTCATTTAGTCAGTTGAGGACTTGCTGTTCATACCAACTAAAATCACTGCACTTGGGCTAGGGTTGTGGCTCAGTGGTAGACCGCTCACCTAGCTCGTGTGAGGCCCTGGGTTTGATCCTTAGCACCACATGAAAATAAATAAATAAAATTAAGGTATTGTATCCAACTACAACTAAAAGATAAATATATTTTTTTAAAAATTCATTGCACTGCTCTATAGAAACCCAATACTTCATTATAGGTAGCTGAAGGAGAAACTTTGATAACTTCCTCAACCTAAAGAATTCTGGTTTTATCATGTTCTACTAATGACTATGGCAGGTCTGTCCAATTTTCTCAAAAAATTTCCAGAGATAATTTTTAATTAAAGCAGAATTTGGAGTTTTTATTTAAAACAGAACTTTCTTATAGGTATATGACCTCACAATAAGGGTAGATGAGAAACTTCTTATTTTTAAGTTTTTTACTTTTTAATATACGTGCAGAAAGAGTTAACATAGAGAGCCTATAACTAGTATCTTTAAAAAGACTTGCTTATATAATTAGCCCTGGGATAACATCTGAGAACATGACTGGTAAATCATTCTCTCCATTGATAGAAAATGTTCTTTAAATGAGAAGAGTATCTTGTTGCACCTAAACTGTCTATATGAACAATGTTTTTTATATTTATGTTAGTCAGTTTTCCATCACTATAACAAATACCTAGTATAATCACCTTATAAAGAAAAAAGGATTATTTGGGCTCACAACTTTGGAGGTTTCAGTCCATGATCAGTTGTTTCTGTGATTTTGAGGCCTATGGTAAGGCAGTAAATCATGGGCTGAGCATGTAGCAAAGCAAAACCATTTACCTTGTGACTAGGAAGTAAAAAGACAGAGGGGGGAGGAATAGAAGCCAGGGACCAACCATCCTCTTCAAGGGCACAACCTAGTGACCTAAAAATTTCCCACTATGCCCCACCTTCTAAAGTTTACACAACCTCTAAATAATGCCTCTCTGGAGACCACCCAAGCCTTTAACACATGGGCACTTGGGGGACATTTTAGATTCAAACTATGGTAATAGTGAACACTGACTTCTTTCTGAAAACCTAAGATTTCAGTGAATACCTGCTGGGAGCCATTAGCCAAGTAGGTATGACAATTTCCTTGCCAGCGTACCCCATGATCTGGTCAAACAACAATTAGCGGAAGGACATATACAACCTTCCATATCTCCCCATAATACTCCCATTTTTGTCATCAAAAAGAAATCTGGTAAATGGAGATTATTGCAAGATTTAAGAGCCATTAATAATGAGATGGTTATTATGGGACCTGCTCAATCAGGGATTCCTCAATTGTCTGCTTTGCCAAAAACCTGGCATGTTTTAGCTATAGATATTAAAGATTTTTTTTTTTCAATTCCAATTCATCCCGAGGATAGTCCACGTTTTGCATTTACTATCCCTGCATTAAATCATGAAGGTCCTGATCAGAGATATGAATGGAAAGTACTCCCTCAAGGGATGGCTAACAGTCCAACTATGTGTCAAATATATGTTAACAAAGCAATCCAGCCACTTAGAAATCAAAATCCTGAACTACAAATATTTCACTATATGGATGATGTATTATTGGCACATAAAGATAAAAACATATTGCTGGAATGTTATGCCACACTTACAAACTTATTAAAAAATTATAATCTAGAGATAGCAATAGATAAAGTACAATTAAATTTTCCAATTAATTATTTAAGAGTTCTATTATCCTCAACTATGGTCCGTCCACCAAAAATTCAAATACGAGTAGATCAACTCAAATCACTTAACGACTTTCAAAAGTTATTGGGAGACATAAATTGGATAAGGCCTTATCTAGGTATACCAACAGGAGAGTTGGGACCTTTATTTGATATTCTAAAAGGTCCATCAGATCCAAATTCACCCCACATGTTAACTCCTAAAGCAAGAAAGGCATTAAAAATTCACAAAACATATATGGAAAA